>NW_027457666.1:1200000-1506000 GCF_050624435.1 Tenrec ecaudatus | reverse complement strand
CCCTAGGCCTAGGCTAGGGCTCCCCTAGGGCTAGGCTAGGACCCCCTGGGCATATGCTAGGGCACCCCTAGGCCTAGGCTAGGGCTCCGCTAGGCCTAGGCTACAGCACCCGTAGGCCTACCCTAGGGCTTCCCTACGCCCAGACTAGGGCACGGCTAGGACAAGACTAGGGCTCCACTAGGCCTAGGCTAGGGCACCCTAGGCCTAGGCTAGGGTACCCCTAGGCCTAGGCTAGGGCACCCGTAGGCTAGGCTGGCACCCCGAGGACAAAGGTAGGGCTCCTCTAGGCCTAGGCTAGGGCACCCCTAGGCCAAGGCTAGGGCTTCCCTTGACCTAGGTTAGGGCACCCCTTAGCCTAGGTTAGGGCACCCCTTGGCCAAGGCTAGGGCTCCACTAGGCCTAAGCTAGGGCACCCTAAGCCAAGGCTAGGGCTACACTAGGCCTAGGCTAGGGCATCCCTAGGCTTAGGCTAGGGCTCCCTTGGCCAAGGCTAGTGCTCCCCTAGTCCTAGGCTAGGGCACCCCTAGGCCAAGGCTAGGGTACCCCTAGGCCTAGGCTTGGGCACCCATAGGCCAAGGCTAGGGCACCATAGGCCAGGCTAGGGCACCCCTAGGCCTAGGCTAGGGCTCCCCTAGGGCTAGGCTAGGAACCCCCTGGGCATATGCTAGGGCACCCCTAGGCCTAGGCTAGGGCTACACTAGGCCTAGCTAGGGCATCCCTTGGCTTAGGCTAGGGCTCCCTTGGCCAAGGCTAGTGCTCCCTAGTCCTAGGCTAAGGCACCCCTAGGCCAAGGCTAGGGTACCCCTAGGCCTAGGCTTGGGCACCCATAGGCCAAGGCTAGGGCACCATAGGCCTAGGCTAGGGCACCCGTAGGCCTAGGCTAGGGCTCCCCTAGGCCCAGACTAGGGCACCCTAGGGCAAGACTAGGGATCTCCTAGGCCTAGGGTAGGGAACCCCTAGACAAGGCTAGGGCTCCGCTATGCATAGGTTAGGCACCCCAAGGCCTAGGCTAGGTCACCCCTATGCCTAGGCTAGGGCACCACTAGGCCTAGCTAGGGCGCCCCTAGGCCTAGGCTAAGGCACCCCTTGGGCTTAGGCTAGGGCACCCTAGGCCTAGGCTAGGGCACCCATAGACCTAGGCTAGGGCCTCCCCTTGGCCAACGCTAGGGCACCCCTACGCCGAGGCTAGCGCTCCCCTAGGCCTAGCCTAGGGCACCCCTAGGCCTAGACTAAGGCACCCCTAGGCCAAGGATAGGGCTCCCGTAGGCTAGGCTAGGGGCACCCTAGGACTAGGCTTGGGCACCCCTAGGCCAAGACTAAGGCACCCCTAGGCCTAGGCTAGGCACCCCTCGGCTTAGGCCAGGGCACCGTAGGCTTAGGCTAGGACACCCGTAGGCCTAGGCTAGGACTCCCCTAGGCCTAGGCTAGGGCACCCCTAGAACTAGGGTAGGTCACCCCTAGGTCTAGGCTAGGGCACCCGTAGGCCTAGGCTTGGGCACCCCTAGGCCAAGGCTAGGGCTCCCCTAAGCCTAGGCTAGGGCAATCCTAGGCCTATCTAGGGCACCCCTAGGCCAAGGCTATGGCTCCCCTAGGCCTAGGCTAGGGCACGCCTTGGCCAAGGCCATGGCTCCCTTAGACCTAGGCTAGGGCACCCTTAGGCTTACGCTAGGTCACCTCTAGCCTACGCTAGGGCTCCCCTAGGCCTAGGCTAGGGCACCACTAGGCCAAAGCTAGGGCACCCCTAAGCCTAGGCTTGGGCACCCCAAGCCAAGACTAGGGCACCCCTAGGCCTAGGCTAGGGCACCCCAAGGCCTAGGCTGGGGCTCCCCTAGGGCTAGGCTAGGAACCCCCTGGACCTATGCTAGGGCACCCCTAGGCCTAGGCTAGGGCTCCGCTAGGCCTAGGCTAGAGCACCCTAGGCCTACCCTAGGGCTTCCCTACGCCCAGACTAGGGCACGGCTAGGCCAAGACTAGGGCTCCACTAGGCCTAGGCTAGGGCACCCCTAGGCCTGGGCTAGGGTACCCCTAGGCCTAGGCTAGGGCACCGTAGGCCTTGGCTTGTGCACCACTAGGACAACGGTAGGGCTCCTCTAGGTCTAGGCTAGGGCAACCCCTACGCCAAGGAGGCTCCCCTAGGGCTAGGCTAGGGCACCCCTAGGCCTAGGCTACGGCACCCCTAGGCCTAGGCTAGATCTCCCCTAGGCCTGGGCTAGGGCACCCATAGGCCTGGGCTAGGTCATCCGTAGGCCAAGGCTAGGGCACCCCTAGTCCTAGCTAGGGCTCCCCTAGACCTAGGCTAGGGCACCTCTAGGTCCAGGCTAGGGCTCCCCCAGGCCTAAGCTACGGCTCCCCTAGCCTAGGCTAGGGAACCATTAGGCCACGATTAGGGCTCCCCTAGGCCTAGGGTAGGGCACCCCTAGGCATAGGTTAGGGCACCCCTAGGATTAGGCTAGGGCTCCCCGAGGCCTAGATTAGGGCACTCCTAGGCCAAAGCTATGGATCCCCTAAGCCTAGGCTAGGGCATCCCTAGGCTTACGCTAGGGCACCCCTAGAACTAGGCTAGGTCATCCTTAGGCCTAGGCTATGGCACCCCGAGGCTTAAGCTTGGGCACCCCTAGGCCAAGGCGCTAGGGCACCCTAGGCCAAGGCTAGGGCTACCCTAGGCCTAGTCTAGGGCACCCTAGGCCTAGGCTAGGGCTCCCCTAGGACTAGGCTAGGGAACCCCTAGGCCTAAGCTAGGGCACCCCTATGCCAAAGCTAGTGCTCCCCTAGGCCTAGGCTAGGGCACCCCTAGGCCAAGGAGGGCTCCCCTAGGCTTAGTCTAGGGCACCCCTAGGCCAAGGCTAGGGCACCCCTAGGCTTAGTCTAGGCACCCCTAGGCCAAGGCTAGGGCACCCCTAGGCCTAGGCTAGGGCACACCTAGGCCAAGGTTAGGGCACCCGTAGGCCAAGGCTAGAGCACCCCTAGGTCTAGGCTAGGGCTCACCTAGACCTAGGCTAGGGCACCCCTAGACCAAGGCTAGGGCTCCCCTAGGCCTAGGCTAGGACACCCCTAGGCCTAGGCTAGGGCACCCTAGGCCTAAGCTAGGGCTCCCTAGGCCTAGGCTAGGTCACCCCAAAGGGCAAGGCTAGGGCACCCTAGGCCTAGGCTAGGGCACCCCTAGGCCAAGGCTAGGGCTCCCCAAGGCCAAGGCTAAGGCAACCCTAGGTCTAGGCTAGGGCTCCCCTAGGCCTACGCTAGGGCACCCCTAGCACTAGGCTATGGCACCCCTTGGGCCTAGCCTTGCGCACCCCTAGGCCTGGTCTAGGGCTCCCATAGGCCAAGGCTCTGACACCCCTAGGTCTCGGCTAGGGCACCCCTAGGCCTAGCCTAGGGCACCCCTAGGCATAGCCTAGGGCACCCCTATTCCTAGGCTAGGGCTCCCCTAGGCCTAGGCAAGGGCACCCCTAGGACTAGGCTAGGGCACCCCTAGGCCTAGGCTAGGGCACCCCTAGCCCAAGGCTAGGGTTCCCCTTGGCCTAGGCTAGGCAACCTAGGCCCAGGCTAGGGCACCCCTAGGCCAAGGCTAGGGTTCCTCTAGGCCAAGGCTAGGGCACCCTTAGGCCTAGGCTAGGGCACCCCTAGCCAAGGCGAGGGCTCCCCTTGGCCTTGGCTAGGGCACAACTAGTTCTAGGCTAGGGCACCCCTAGGCCAAGGCTAGTGCACTCCTAGGCCTAGGCTAGGGCACCCCTAGAGCAAGGCTAGGGCTCCCCTAGGCCTCGGCTATTGCACCCCCAGGCCTAGGCTAGGGCACCCCTAGACCAAGGGTAGGGTTCCCCTAGGCCTCGGCTAGGGCACCTCTAGGCGTAGGTTAGGGCACCCCTAGGCAAAGGCTCGGGCTCCCCTAGGCCTAGGCTAAGGCACCCCTAGGCCTAGGTAGGGCACCCCTAGGCCTAATTTAGGGTACCCATAGTCCAAGGCTAGGTCTCCGCTAGGCCTCAGCTTGGGCACCCCTAGGCCTCGGCTAGGGCATCCCTAGGCCAAAGGCTAGGACTCCCCTAGGACTAGGCTAGGGCACCCTAGTCCTAGGCTAGGGCACCCCTAGGCCTATCTAGGGCAACCCTAGACCAAGGCTATGGCTGCTCTAGGCCTAGGCTAGGGCATGCCTAGGCCAAGGCTAGGGCTCCCCTAGTCCTAGGCTAGGGCACCTCTAGGACAAGGCTATGGCTCCTCTAGCCCTAGGCTATGGTACGCCTAGGCCAAGGCTAGGGCTCCCCTAGGCCTAGGCTAGAGCACCCCTAGGCCAAGGCTACGGCTCCCCTAAGCATAGGCTAAGGCACCCTTGGCCTAGGCAAGGCACACCAAGTCCAAGGCTAGGGCTCCACTAGGCCTAGGCTAGGGCACCCCTAGGCGTAGGCTAGGGCACCCTTAGGCCTAGGTTAGGGCTCCCCTAGGCCTAAGCTAGGGCACCCCTAGGCCTTGGCTGGGCCCCCCTAGGCTTAGGCTAGGGCACCCCTAGGCCTAGCCTAGGGCTCCCCTAGGCCTAGGCTAGGGCACCCCTAGAACTAGGCTATGGCACCCCTAGGCTTAGGCTTGCGCACCCCTATGCCAAGGCTAGGGCTCCCCTAGGCCAAGGCTAGGGCACCCCTAGGCATAGGCTTGCGCACCCCTAGGCCAAGGCTAGGGCTCCCTGAGGCCAAGGCTAGGGCACCCCTAGGCCTAGGCTAGGGCACCCCTTGGCCTAGGCTAGGGCACCCCTTGGCCTAGGCTAGGGCACACCTAGGCCCAGGCTAGGGCACCCCTAGGCCAAGGCTAGGGTTCCCCTAGGCCTAGGCTTGGGCACCCCTAGACCAAGGCTAGGGCTCCCCTAGGCCTCGGCTAGTGCAACCCCAGGCCTAGGCTAGGGCACCCCAAGACCAAGGCTAAGGCTCCCCTAGGCCTCGGCTAGGGCAACCCGAGGCGTAGGTTAGGGCACCCCTAGGCCAAGGCTAGGGCTCCCCTAGGCCTAGGCTAGGACACCCCTAGGCCTAGGTAGGGCACCCCTAGGCCTAATTTAGGGTACCCATAGTCCAAGGCTAGATCTCCGCTAGGCCTCAGCTTGGCCACCCCTAGGCCTAGGCTAGGGCACCCCTGGGCCAAGGCTATGGCTCCCCTACGCCTAGGCTATGGCACCCCTACGCCTAGGCTAGGGCACCCCTAGACCAAGGCTAGGGCTCCCCTAGGCCTCTAATAGGGGACCCCTATGCCTAGGCTAGTGCACCCCTAGGACAGGTCCAGGGCTCCCCTAGGCCTCGGCTAGGGCACACCTAGACCAAGGATAGGGCTCCCCTAGGCCTTGGCGAGGGCACCCCTAGTCCTAGGCAAGGGCACCGCTAGGCCAAGCCTAGGGCTCCCCTAGGCCTCTGCTAGGGCACCCCTACGCCTAGGTTAGGGCACCCCAAGGCCTAGGCTAGGTCACCCCTATGCCTAGGCTAGCGCACCACTAGACCTAGGCTAGGGCTCCCCTAGGCCTAGGCTAGGGCTCCCCTAGGCCTAGGCTAGGGCACCCTAGGCCTAGGCTAGGGCACCCCTAGACCTAGGCTAGGGCTCCCCTTGGCCAACGCTAGGGCACCCCTAGGCCGAGGCTAGCGCTCCCCTAGGCCTATCCTAGGGCACCCCTAGGCCTAGACTAAGGCACCCCTAGGCCAAGGATAGGGCTCCCCTAGGCCTAGGCTAGGGCACCCCTAGGACTAGGCTAGGGCTCCCCTAGGCCAAGACTAAGGCACCCCTAGGCCTAGGCTAGGGCACCCCTCGGCTTAGGCCAGGGCACCCGTAGGCTTAGGCTAGGACACCCGTAGGCCTAGGCTAGGGCTCCCCTAGGCCTAGGCTAGGGCACCCCTAGAACTAGGGTAGGTCACCCCTGGGCCTAGGCTAGGGCACCCGTAGGCCTAGGCTTGGGCACCCCTAGGCCAAGGCTAGGGCTCCCCTAAGCCTAGGCTAGGGTAATCCTAGGCCTATCTAGGGCACCCCTAGGCCAAGGCTAAGGCTCCCCTAGGCCTAGGCTAGGGCACCCCTAGGCCAAAGCTAGGGCACCCCTATGCCTAGGATTGGGCACCCCAAGCCAAGGCTAGGGCACCCCTAGGCCTAGGCTAGGGCACCCCTATGCCTAGGCTAGGGCTCCCCTAGGGCTAGGCTAGGAACCCCCTGGGCATATGCTAGGGCACCCCTAGGCCTAGGCTAGGGCTCCGCTAGGCCTAGGCTACAGCACCCGTAGGCCTACCCTAGGGCTTCCCTACGCCCAGACTAGGGCACGGCTAGGACAAGACTAGGGCTCCACTAGGCCTAGGCTAGGGCACCCCTAGGCCTAGGCTAGGGTACCCCTAGGCCTAGGCTAGGGCACCCGTAGGCCTAGGCTTGGGCACCCCGAGGACAAAGGTAGGGCTCCTCTAGGCCTAGGCTAGGGCACCCCTAGGCCAAGGCTAGGGCTTCCCTTGACCTAGGTTAGGGCACCCCTTAGCCTAGGTTAGGGCACCCCTTGGCCAAGGCTAGGGCTCCACTAGGCCTAAGCTAGGGCACCCCTAAGCCAAGGCTAGGGCTACACTAGGCATAGGCTAGGGCATCCCTAGACTTAGGCTAGGGCTCCCTTGGCCAAGGCTAGTGCTCCCCTAGTCCTAGGCTAGGGCACCCCTAGGCCAAGGCTAGGGTACCCCTAGGCCTAGGCTTGGGCACCCATAGGCCAAGGCTAGGGCACCATAGGCCTAGGCTAGGGCTCCCCTAGGGCTATGCTAGGAAAGCCCTGGGCCTATGCTAGGGCACCCCTAGGCCTAGGCTAGGGCTCCGCTAGGCCTAGGCTAGAGCACCCCTAGGCCTACCCTAGGGCTTCCCTACGCCCAGACTAGAGCACGGCTAGGCCAAGACTAGGGCTCCACTAGGCCTAGGCTAGGGCACCCCTAGGCCTAGGCTAGGGTACCCCTAGGCCTAGGCTAGGGCACCCGTAGGCCTAGGCTAGGGCTCCCCTAGGCCCAGACTAGGGCACCCCTAGGGCAAGACTAGGGATCTCCTAGGCCTAGGGTAGGGAACCCCTAGACCAAGGCTAGGGCTCCCCTACGCATAGGTTAGGGCACCCCAAGGCCTAGGCTAGGTCACCCCTATGCCTAGGCTAGGGCACCACTAGGCCTAGGCTAGGGCGCCCCTAGGCCTAGGCTAAGGCACCCCTTGGCTTAGGCTAGGGCACCCTAGGCCTAGGCTAGGGCACCCCTAGACCTAGGCTAGGGCTCCCCTTGGCCAACGCTAGGGCACCCCTACGCCGAGGCTAGCGCTCCCCTAGGCCTAGCCTAGGGCACCCCTAGGCCTAGACTAAAGCACCCCTAGGCCAAGGATAGGGCTCCCGTAGGCCTAGGCTAGGGCACCCCTAGGACTAGGCTTGGGCACCCCTAGGCCAAGACTAAGGCACCCCTAGGCCTAGGCTAGGGCACCCCTCGGCTTAGGCCAGGGCACCCGTAGGCTTAGGCTAGGACACCCGTAGGCCTAGGCTAGGACTCCCCTAGGCCTAGGCTAGGGCACCCCTAGAACTAGGGTAGGTCACCCCTAGGTCTAGGCTAGGGCACCCGTAGGCCTAGGCTTGGGCACCCCTAGGCCAAGGCTAGGGCTCCCCTAAGCCTAGGCTAGGGCAATCCTAGGCCTATCTAGGGCACCCCTAGGCCAAGGCTATGGCTCCCCTAGGCCTAGGCTAGGGCACGCCTTGGCCAAGGCCATGGCTCCCTTAGACCTAGGCTAGGGCACCCTTAGGCTTACGCTAGGTCACCCCTAGGCCTACGCTAGGGCTCCCCTAGGCCTAGGCTAGGGCACCACTAGGCCTAGGCTAGGGTACCCCTATGCCTAGGCTAGGGCACCCCTAGGCCAAGGCTAAGGCTCCCCTAGGCCTAGGCTAGGGCACCCCTAGGCCAAAGCTAGGGCACCCCTAAGCCTAGGCTTGGGCACCCCAAGCCAAGACTAGGGCACCCCTAGGCCTAGGCTAGGGCACCCCTAGGCCTAGGCTGGGGCTCCCCTAGGGCTAGGCTAGGAACCCCCTGGACCTATGCTAGGGCACCCCTAGGCCTAGGCTAGGGCTCCGCTAGGCCTAGGCTAGAGCACCCCTAGGCCTACCCTAGGGCTTCCCTACGCCCAGACTAGGGCACGGCTAGGCCAAGACTAGGGCTCCACTAGGCCTAGGCTAGGGCACCCCTAGGCCTAGGCTAGGGTACCCCTAGGCCTAGGCTAGGGCACCCGTAGGCCTTGGCTTGTGCACCACTAGGACAACGGTAGGGCTCCTCTAGGTCTAGGCTAGGGCACCCCTACGCCAAGGAGGGCTCCCCTAGGGCTAGGCTAGGGCACCCCTAGGCCTAGGCTACGGCACCCCTAGGCCTAGGCTAGATCTCCCCTAGGCCTGGGCTAGGGCACCCATAGGCCTGGGCTAGGTCATCCGTAGGCCAAGGCTAGGGCACCCCTAGTCCTAGCTAGGGCTCCCCTAGACCTAGGCTAGGGCACCTCTAGGTCAAGGCTAGGGCTCCCCCAGGCCTAAGCTACGGCTCCCCTAGGCCTAGGCTAGGGAACCATTAGGCCACGATTAGGGCTCCCCTAGGCCTAGGGTAGGGCACCCCTAGGCATAGGTTAGGGCACCCCTAGGATTAGGCTAGGGCTCCCCGAGGCCTAGATTAGGGCACTCCTAGGCCAAAGTTATGGATCCCCTAAGCCTAGGCTAGGGCACCCCTAGGCTTACGCTAGGGCACCCCTAGAACTAGGCTAGGTCATCCTTAGGCCTAGGCTATGGCACCCCGAGGCTTAAGCTTGGGCACCCCTAGGCCAAGGCTAGGGCACCCCTAGGCCAAGGCTAGGGCTACCCTAGGCCTAGTCTAGGGCACCCCTAGGCCTAGGCTAGGGCTCCCCTAGGACTAGGCTAGGGAACCCCTAGGCCTAGGCTAGGGCACCCCTATGCCAAAGCTAGTGCTCCCCTAGGCCTAGGCTAGGGCACCCCTAGGCCAAGGAGGGCTCCCCTAGGCTTAGTCTAGGGCACCCCTAGGCCAAGGCTAGGGCACCCCTAGGCTTAGTCTAGGGCACCCCTAGGCCAAGGCTAGGGCACCCCTAGGCCTAGGCTAGGGCACACCTAGGCCAAGGTTAGGGCACCCGTAGGCCAAGGCTAGAGCACCCCTAGGTCTAGGCTAGGGCTCACCTAGACCTAGGCTAGGGCACCCCTAGACCAAGGCTAGGGCTCCCCTAGGCCTAGGCTAGGACACCCCTAGGCCTAGGCTAGGGCACCCCTAGGCCTAAGCTAGGGCTACCCTAGGCCTAGGCTAGGTCACCCAAAGGGCAAGGCTAGGGCACCCCTAGGCCTAGGCTAGGGCACCCCTAGGCCAAGGCTAGGGCTCCCCAAGGCCAAGGCTAAGGCAACCCTAGGTCTAGGCTAGGGCTCCCCTAGGCCTACGCTAGGGCACCCCTAGCACTAGGCTATGGCACCCCTAGGCCTAGCCTTGCGCACCCCTAGGCCTGGTCTAGGGCTCCCATAGGCCAAGGCTCTGACACCCCTAGGTCTCGGCTAGGGCACCCCTAGGCCTAGCCTAGGGCTCCCCTAGGCATAGCCTAGGGCACCCCTATTCCTAGGCTAGGGCTCCCCTAGGCCTAGGCAAGGGCACCCCTAGGTCTAGGCTAGGGCACCCGTAGGCCTAGGCTTGGGCACCCCTAGGCCAAGGCTAGGGCTCCCCTAAGCCTAGGCTAGGGCAATCCTAGGCCTATCTAGGGCACCCCTAGGCCAAGGCTATGGCTCCCCTAGGCCTAGGCTAGGGCACGCCTTGGCCAAGGCCATGGCTCCCTTAGACCTAGGCTAGGGCACCCTTAGGCTTACGCTAGGTCACCCCTAGGCCTACGCTAGGGCTCCCCTAGGCCTAGGCTAGGGCACCACTAGGCCTAGGCTAGGGTACCCCTATGCCTAGGCTAGGGCACCCCTAGGCCAAGGCTAAGGCTCCCCTAGGCCTAGGCTAGGGCACCCCTAGGCCAAAGCTAGGGCACCCCTAAGCCTAGGCTTGGGCACCCCAAGCCAAGACTAGGGCACCCCTAGGCCTAGGCTAGGGCACCCCTAGGCCTAGGCTGGGGCTCCCCTAGGGCTAGGCTAGGAACCCCCTGGACCTATGCTAGGGCACCCCTAGGCCTAGGCTAGGGCTCCGCTTGGCCTAGGCTAGAGCACCCCTAGGCCTACCCTAGGGCTTCCCTACGCCCAGACTAGGGCACGGCTAGGCCAAGACTAGGGCTCCACTAGGCCTAGGCTAGGGCACCCCTAGGCCTAGGCTAGGGTACCCCTAGGCCTAGGCTAGGGCACCCGTAGGCCTTGGCTTGTGCACCACTAGGACAACGGTAGGGCTCCTCTAGGTCTAGGCTAGGGCACCCCTACGCCAAGGAGGGCTCCCCTAGGGCTAGGCTAGGGCACCCCTAGGCCTAGGCTACGGCACCCCTAGGCCTAGGCTAGATCTCCCCTAGGCCTGGGCTAGGGCACCCATAGGCCTGGGCTAGGTCATCCGTAGGCCAAGGCTAGGGCACCCCTAGTCCTAGCTAGGGCTCCCCTAGACCTAGGCTAGGGCACCTCTAGGTCAAGGCTAGGGCTCCCCCAGGCCTAAGCTACGGCTCCCCTAGGCCTAGGCTAGGGAACCATTAGGCCACGATTAGGGCTCCCCTAGGCCTAGGGTAGGGCACCCCTAGGCATAGGTTAGGGCACCCCTAGGATTAGGCTAGGGCTCCCCGAGGCCTAGATTAGGGCACTCCTAGGCCAAAGCTATGGATCCCCTAAGCCTAGGCTAGGGCACCCCTAGGCTTACGCTAGGGCACCCCTAGAACTAGGCTAGGTCATCCTTAGGCCTAGGCTATGGCACCCCGAGGCTTAAGCTTGGGCACCCCTAGGCCAAGGCTAGGGCACCCCTAGGCCAAGGCTAGGGCTACCCTAGGCCTAGTCTAGGGCACCCCTAGGCCTAGGCTAGGGCTCCCCTAGGACTAGGCTAAGGAACCCCTAGGCCTAGGCTAGGGCACCCCTATGCCAAAGCTAGTGCTCCCCTAGGCCTAGGCTAGGGCACCCCTAGGCCAAGGAGGGCTCCCCTAGGCTTAGTCTAGGGCACCCCTAGGCCAAGGCTAGGGCACCCCTAGGCTTAGTCTAGGGCACCCCTAGGCCAAGGCTAGGGCACCCCTAGGCCTAGGCTAGGGCACACCTAGGCCAAGGTTAGGGCACCCGTAGGCCAAGGCTAGAGCACCCCTAGGTCTAGGCTAGGGCTCACCTAGACCTAGGCTAGGGCACCCCTAGACCAAGGCTAGGGCTCCCCTAGGCCTAGGCTAGGACACCCCTAGGCCTAGGCTAGGGCACCCCTAGGCCTAAGCTAGGGCTCCCCTAGGCCTAGGCTAGGTCACCCAAAGGGCAAGGCTAGGGCACCCCTAGGCCTAGGCTAGGGCACCCCTAGGCCAAGGCTAGGGCTCCCCAAGGCCAAGGCTAAGGCAACCCTAGGTCTAGGCTAGGGCTCCCCTAGGCCTACGCTAGGGCACCCCTAGCACTAGGCTATGGCACCCCTAGGCCTAGCCTTGCGCACCCCTAGGCCTGGTCTAGGGCTCCCATAGGCCAAGGCTCTGACACCCCTAGGTCTCGGCTAGGGCACCCCTAGGCCTAGCCTAGGGCACCCCTAGGCATAGCCTAGGGCACCCCTATTCCTAGGCTAGGGCTCCCCTAGGCCTAGGCAAGGGCACCCCTAGGACTAGGCTAGGGCACCCCTAGGCCTAGGCTAGGGCACCCCTAGCCCAAGGCTAGGGTTCCCCTTGGCCTAGGCTAGGGCACACCTAGGCCCAGGCTAGGGCACCCCTAGGCCAAGGCTAGGGTTCCTCTAGGCCAAGGCTAGGGCACCCTTAGGCCTAGGCTAGGGCACCCCTAGCCAAGGCGAGGGCTCCCCTTGGACTTGGCTAGGGCACAACTAGTTCTAGGCTAGGGCACCCCTAGGCCAAGGCTAGTGCACTCCTAGGCCTAGGCTAGGGCACCCCTAGAGCAAGGCTAGGGCTCCCCTAGGCCTCGGCTATTGCACCCCCAGGCCTAGGCTAGGGCACCCCTAGACCAAGGGTAGGGTTCCCCTAGGCCTCGGCTAGGGCACCCCTAGGCGTAGGTTAGGGCACCCCTAGGCAAAGGCTCGGGCTCCCCTAGGCCTAGGCTAAGGCACCCCTAGGCCTAGGTAGGGCACCCCTAGGCCTAATTTAGGGTACCCATAGTCCAAGGCTAGGTCTCCGCTAGGCCTCAGCTTGGGCACCCCTAGGCCTCGGCTAGGGCATCCCTAGGCCAAGGCTAGGACTCCCCTAGGACTAGGCTAGGGCACCCCTAGTCCTAGGCTAGGGCACCCCTAGGCCTATCTAGGGCAACCCTAGACCAAGGCTATGGCTGCTCTAGGCCTAGGCTAGGGCATGCCTAGGCCAAGGCTAGGGCTCCCCTAGTCCTAGGCTAGGGCACCTCTAGGACAAGGCTATGGCTCCTCTAGCCCTAGGCTAGGGTACGCCTAGGCCAAGGCTAGGGCTCCCCTAGGCCTAGGCTAGAGCACCCCTAGGCCAAGGCTACGGCTCCCCTAAGCATAGGCTAAGGCACCCTTGGCCTAGGCAAGGCACAACAAGTCCAAGGCTAGGGCTCCACTAGGCCTAGGCTAGGGCACCCCTAGGCGTAGGCTAGGGCACCCTTAGGCCTAGGTTAGGGCTCCCCTAGGCCTAAGCTAGGGCACCCCTAGGCCTTGGCTGGGCCCCCCTAGGCTTAGGCTAGGGCACCCCTAGGCCTAGCCTAGGGCTCCCCTAGGCCTAGGCTAGGGCACCCCTAGAACTAGGCTATGGCACCCCTAGGCTTAGGCTTGCGCACCCCTATGCCAAGGCTAGGGCTCACCTAGGCCAAGGCTAGGGCACCCCTAGGCATAGGCTTGCGCACCCCTAGGCCAAGGCTAGGGCTCCCTGAGGCCAAGGCTAGGGCACCCCTAGGCCTAGGCTAGGGCACCCCTTGGCCTAGGCTAGGGCACCCCTTGGCCTAGGCTAGGGCACACCTAGGCCCAGGCTAGGGCACCCCTAGGCCAAGGCTAGGGTTCCCCTAGGCCTAGGCTAGGGCACCCCTAGACCAAGGCTAGGGCTCCCCTAGGCCTCGGCTAGTGCAACCCCAGGCCTAGGCTAGGGCACCCCAAGACCAAGGCTAAGGCTCCCCTAGGCCTCGGCTAGGGCAACCCGAGGCGTAGGTTAGGGCACCCCTAGGCCAAGGCTAGGGCTCCCCTAGGCCTAGGCTAGGACACCCCTAGGCCTAGGTAGGGCACCCCTAGGCCTAATTTAGGGTACCCATAGTCCAAGGCTAGATCTCCGCTAGGCCTCAGCTTGGCCACCCCTAGGCCTAGGCTAGGGCACCCCTGGGCCAAGGCTATGGCTCCCCTACGCCTAGGCTATGGCACCCCTACGCCTAGGCTAGGGCACCCCTAGACCAAGGCTAGGGCTCCCCTAGGCCTCTAATAGGGGACCCCTATGCCTAGGCTAGTGCACCCCTAGGACAGGTCCAGGGCTCCCCTAGGCCTCGGCTAGGGCACACCTAGACCAAGGATAGGGCTCCCCTAGGCCTCGGCGAGGGCACCCCTAGTCCTAGGCAAGGGCACCGCTAGGCCAAGCCTAGGGCTCCCCTAGGCCTCTGCTAGGGCACCCCTAGGGCTAGGTTAGGGCACGCCTAGGCCAAGGTTAGGGCACCCCTAGGCCTATACTAGGGCACCACTCGGCCAAGGCTAGGGCACCCCTAGGCCTAGGCTTGGGTTCCCCTAGGCCAAGGCTAGGGCACCCCTAGGCCTAGGCTAGGGCACCCTGAGCCCAAGGCTAGGGCTCCTCTTGGCCTAGGCTAGGGCACCACTAGCCCAAGGCGAGGGCTCCCCTTTGCCTAGACTAGGGCACACCTAGGCCTAGGCTAGGGCACCCCTAGGCCAAGGCTAATGCACACCTAGGCCTAGGCTAGGGCACACCAAGGCCAAGGCTCGTGAAGCCCTAGGCCTAGGCTAGGTCAACCCTAGACCAAGGCTAGGGTTCCCCTAGGCCTCGGCAAGGATTCCCCTAGGCCAAGGCTAGGACACACCTAGGCCTAGGCTAGGCCACCCCTAGGCCAAGGCTAATGCACACCTAGGCCTAGGCTAGGGCACACCAAGGCCAAGGCTCGTGCACCCCTAGGCCTAGGCTAGGTCACCCCTAGACCAAGGCTAGGGTTCCCCTAGACCTGGGCTAGGGTTCCCCTAGGCCAAGGCTAGGGCACCCCTAGGCCTAGGCTAGGGTTCCCCTAGGCCAAGGCTATGGCACCCGTAGGCCTAGGCTATGGTTCCCCTAGGCCTCGGCTAGGGCACCCCAAGGCCAAGGCTCGTGCACCCCTAGGCCTAGGCTAGGTCACCCCTAGACCAAGGCTAGGGTTCCCCTAGACCTGGGCTAGGGTTCCCCTAGGCCAAGGCTAGGGCACCCCTAGGCCTAGGCTAGGGTTCCCCTAGGCCAAGGCTATGGCACCCGTAGGCCTAGGCTATGGTTCCCCTAGGCCTCGGCTAGGGCACCCCAAGGCCTAGGCTAGGGCACCCCTAGGCCAAGGCTAGGGCCCCCCTAGACCAAAGCTAGGGCTCCCCTAGGCCTCACTAGGGCACCCCAGGCCTAGGCTAGGGCACCCCTAAGACTAGGCTAGGGGACCCCTAGGCCTAGGCTAGCATTCCCCTAGGCCAAGGCTAGGGCTCCCCTAGGCCTCGGCTAGAGCACCCATAGGCCTAGGCTAGGGCACCCCTAGCCAAAGGCTAGGGCTCCTCTTGGCCTAGGCTAGGGCACACCTAGGTCTAGGCTAGGGAACCCCTACGCCAAGGCTAGGGCTCCCCTAGGCCTACGCTAGGGCTCCCCTAGGCCAAGGCCATGGCACCCCTAGGTCTCGGCTAGGGCACCTCTAGCCCAAGGCTAGGGCTCCCCTTGGCCTAGTCTAGGGCACACCTAGGCCCAGGCTAGGGCACACCTAGGCCAAGGCTAGGGTTCCCCTAGGCCAAGGATAGGGCACCCTTAGACCTAGGCTAAGGCACCCCTAGACCAAGGCTAGGGCTCCCCTAGGTCTCGGCTTTTGCACCCCCTGGCCTAGGCTAGGGCACCCCTAGACCAAGGCTAGGGCTCCCGAGGCGTAGGTTAGGGCACCCCTAGGCCAAGGCTAGGGCTCCCCTGGGCCAAGGCTAGGGCTCCCCTAGGCCTAGGCTAGGGCACCCCTAGACCTAGGCTAGGGAACCCCTAGACCAAGGCTAGGGACCCCCTTGGCTTAGGCTAGGGCACACCTAGGCCTAGGCTAGGGCACCCCTAGGCCTAATTTAGGGTACCCATAGTCCAAAGCTAGGTCTCCGCTAGGCCTCAGCTTGGGCACCGCTAGGCCTAGGTTAGGGCACCCCTAGGCCAAGGCTAGGGCTCCCCTCGGCCTAGGCTGAGGCACCCCTAGGCCTAGGCTAGGGCACCCCTAGGCCAAGGCTAATGCACACCTAGGCCTAGGCTAGGGCACACCAAGGCCAAGGCTCGTGAAGCCCTAGGCCTAGGCTAGGTCAACCCTAGACCAAGGCTAGGGTTCCCCTAGGCCTCGGCAAGGATTCCCCTAGGCCAAGGCTAGGACACACCTAGGCCTAGGCTAGGCCACCCCTAGGCCAATGCTAATGCACACCTAGGCCTAGGCTAGGCCACACCAAGGCCAAGGCTCGTGCACCCCTAGGCCTAGGCTAGGTCACCCCTAGACCAAGGCTAGGGTTCCCCTAGACCTGGGCTAGGGTTCCCCTAGGCCAAGGCTAGGGCACCCCTAGGCCTAGGCTAGGGTTCCCCTAGGTCAAGGCTATGGCACCCCTAGGCCTAGGCTATGGTTCCCCTAGGCCTCGGCTAGGGCACCCCCAGGCCTAGGCTAGGGCACCCCTAGGCCAAGGTTAGGGCCCCCCTAGACCAAAGCTAGGGCTCCCCTAGGCCTCACTAGGGCACCCCAGGCCTAGGCTAGGGCACCCCTAAGACTAGGCTAGGGGACCCCTAGGCCTAGGCTAGCATTCCCCTAGGCCAAGGCTAGGGCTCCCCTAGGCCTCGGCTAGAGCACCCATAGGCCTAGGCTAGGGCACCCCTAGCCAAAGGCTAGGGCTCCTCTTGGCCTAGGCTAGGGCACACCTAGGTCTAGGCTAGGGAACCCCTACGACAAGGCTAGGGCTCCCCTAGGCCTACGCTAGGGCTCCCCTAGGCCAAGGCCATGGCACCCCTAGGTCTCGGCTAGGGCACCTCTAGCCCAAGGCTAGGGCTCCCCTTGGCCTAGTCTAGGGCACACCTAGGCCCAGGCTAGGGCACACCTAGGCCAAGGCTAGGGTTCCCCTAGGCCAAGGATAGGGCACCCTTAGACCTAGGCTAAGGCACCCCTAGACCAAGGCTAGGGCTCCCCTAGGTCTCGGCTATTGCACCCCCCGGCCTAGGCTAGGGCACCCCTAGACCAAGGCTAGGGCTCCCGAGGCGTAGGTTAGGGCACCCCTAGGCCAAGGCTAGGGCTCCCCTAGGCCTAGGCTAAGGCACCTCTTGGCCAAGGCTTGGGCACCCCTGGGCCAAGGCTAGGGCTCCCCTAGGCCTAGGCTAGGGCACCCCTAGACCTAGGCTAGGGAACCCCTAGACCAAGGCTAGGGACCCCCTTGGCTTAGGCTAGGGCACACCTAGGCCTAGGCTAGGGCACCCCTAGGCCTAATTTAGGGTACCCATAGTCCAAAGCTAGGTCTCCGCTAGGCCTCAGCTTGGGCACCGCTAGGCCTAGGCTAGGGCACCCCTAGGCCAAGGCTAGGGCTCCCCTCGGCCTAGGCTGAGGCACCCCTAGGCCAAGGCTAGGGCACCCCTAGTTCAAGGGGAGGGCTCCCCTAGGCTAATGTTAGGGCTCCCCTAGGCCTAAGCTAGGACTCCCCTAGGCCTAAGCTAGGGCTCCCCTAGGCCAAGGCTAGGGCTCCCCTAGGCCTAGGCAAGGGCACTCCTAGGCCAAGCATAGGGCTCCCCTAGGCCTAGGCTAGGGCATCCCTAGTCCTAGGTTAGGGCACCCCTAGGCCAAGGATAATGCTCCCCTATGTCTAGGCTAGGGCACCCCTAAGCCTAGGCTAGGACATGCCTAGGCCAAGGCTAGGGTTCCCCTAGGCCTAGGCTAAGGCACCCCTTGGCCAAGGCTAGGGCACCCCTGGGCCAAGGCTAGGGCTCCCCTAGGCCTAGGCTAGGGCACCCCTAGACCTAGCCTAGGGCACCCCTAGACCAAGGCTAGGGCTCCCCTAGACCTAGGCTAGGACACCCCTAGTTCTAGACTAGGGCACCCCTAGGCCAAGGCTCGGGCTCCCCTAGGCCTCGACTAGGGCACCCGTAAGCCTAGGCTAGGGCACCCCTAGGACAGGGCCAGGGCTCCCCTAGGCTTCGGCTAGGGCACCCCTAGGCCTAGGCTAGGGCACCCCTAGACCAAGGCTAGGGCTCCACTAGGACTAGGCCAGGGCACCCCTAGGCCTCGGCTAGGGCACCCCCACGCCTAGGCTAGGGCACCCCTAGGCCAAGGCTAGGGCCCCCCTAGGCCTCGGCTAGGGCACCACTAGGCCTCAGCTAGGTAACCCCTAGGCCTAGGCTAAGGCACCCCTAGGCCTAGGCAGGGCACCCCTAGGTCTAGGCTAGGGAACCCCTAGGCCAAGGCTAGGGCACCCCTAGGTCTAGGCTAGGGTTCCCCTGGCCTAGGCTAGGGCACCACTACGCCTAGGCTGGGATTCCCCGAGGCCAAGGCTAGGACTCCCCTAGCCTAGGCTAGGGTTCCCCTAGGCCAAGGCTATGGCACCCCTAGGCCTAGGCTACGGCACCACTAGCCCAAGGCGAGGGCTCCCCTTGGCCTAGCCTAGGGCACACCTAGGGCTAGGCTAGGGGACCCCTAGGCCAAGGCTAGTGCACCCCTAGGCCTAGGCTAGGGCACCCCTAGGCCAAGGCTCGGGCCCCCCTAAGCCTCGGCTAAGGCACCACTAGGCCTCAGCTAGGTCACCCCTAGGCCTAGGCTAGGGCACCCATAGGCCAAGGCTAGGGCTCCCCTAGACCTTGGCTAAGGCACCTCTAGGCCTAGGTAGGGCACTCCTAGGCCAACGCGAGGGCACCCCTAGGCCTAGGCTAGGGCACCGCTCGGCCAAGGGTAGGGCACCCCTAGGCCTAGGCTATGGCACCCCAAGACCAAGGCTAGTGCTCCCCTAGGCCTAGGCTTAGGCACCCCTTTGCCAAGACTAGGGCTCCCCTAGGAATAGGCTAGGGCACCCTAGGCCAAGGCTAGGGCTCCCCTAGGCTACGGCTAGGGCACCCCTAGACCTAGGCTAGGGCTCCCCTAGGCCAAGGTTAGGGCTCCCCTAGGCCTCGGCTACGGCACCCCTAGACCAAGGCTAGGGCTCCCCTAGGCCTCGGCTACGGCACCCCTAGGCCAAGGCTAGGGCATCCCTAGGCCTCGGCTAGGGCACCAGTAGGCCTAGGCTAGGGCACCCCTAGGCCAAGGATAAGGCTCCCCTAGGCCTCGGCTAGGGCACCCCTAGGGTTAGGCTAGGGCACCCCTAGGCCAAGGCTAGGGCTCCACTAGGCCACGGCTAGGGCTCCCCTAGGCCAAGGCAGGGGTTCCCCTAGGCCTAGGCTGGGACACCCCTAGGCCAAGGCTAGGGCTCCCCTAGGCCTCGGCTAGGGCACCCGTAGACCTCGGCTAGTGCAGCCTTTAGGCCAAGGCTAGGGTTCCCCTAGTCCTTGGCTAGGGCACCCCTAGGCCTAGGCTAGGGCACCCCTATGCCAAGACTAGGGCACCCCTAGGCCTAAGCTAGGGCACCCCTAGCCCAAGCCTAGGGCTCCTCTTGGCCTAGGCTAGGGCAAACCTAGGTCTAGGCTAGGGCACCCCTAGGCCAAGGCTAGGGCACCTGTAGGCCTAGGCTAGGGCTCCCCTAGGCCTAGGTTAGGGCACCGCTAGGCCAAGGCTAGGGCTCCCCTAGGCCTTGGCTAGGGCACCCGTAGGCCTAGGCTAGGGCACCCCTAGGCCAAGGCTAGGGCTCCCCTAGGCCTCGGCTAGGGCACACCTAGGCCAAGGTTATGGAAACCCTAGGCCAAGACTAGGGCTTCCCTAGTCCTCGGCTAGGGCACCCCTAGTCCTAGGCTATGGCACCCCTAGGACAAGGCTAGGGCTTCCTAAGGCCATTGCTAGGACTCCCCTAGGCCAAGGCTAGGGCACCCCTAGGCCTAGGCTAGGGTACCCCTAGACCAAGGCTAGGGCTCCCCTAGGCCTCGGCTAGGGCACACATAGGCCTAGGCTAGGG
This sequence comes from Tenrec ecaudatus, assembly GCF_050624435.1. Taxonomy (NCBI): domain Eukaryota; kingdom Metazoa; phylum Chordata; class Mammalia; order Afrosoricida; family Tenrecidae; genus Tenrec; species Tenrec ecaudatus. The sequence goes on along the minus strand of NW_027457666.1, from coordinate 1,486,699 downwards.
CACCCCTAGGCCAAGGCTAGGGCACCCCTAGGCCTAAGCTAGGGCACCCCTAGCCCAAGGCTAGGGCTCCTCTTGGCCTAGGCTAGGGAACACCTAGGTTTAGGCTAGGGCACCCCTAGGCCAAGGCTAGGGCACCCCTAGACCAAGGCTAGGGCACCCCTAGGCCAAGGCTAGGGCTCCCCGAGGCCAAGGCTAGGACTCCCCTAACCTATGCTTGGGTTCCCCTAGGCCAAGGCTATGGCACACCTAGGGCTAGGCTAGGGCACCCCTAGGCCAAGGCTAGTGCACCCCTAGACCTAGGCTAGGGCACCCCTAGACCAAGGCTAGGGCTCCCCTAGGCTTCGGCTAGGGCACCCCCACGCCTAGGGTAGGGCACCCCTGGGCCAAGGCTAGGACCCCCTAGACCTCGGCTAGGGCACCCCTAGGCCTCAGCTAGGACACCCCTAAGCCTAGGCTAGGGCACCCCTAGACCTAGCCTAGGCCACCGCTCGGCCAACGGTAGGGCACCCCTAAGCCTAGGCTATGGCACCCCAAGGCCAAGGTTAGTGCTCCCCTAGGCCTCGGCTAAAGCACCCCTTGGCCAAGGCTAGGGCTCCCTAGGCCTAGGCTAGGGCACCCTAGGCCAAGGCTAGGGCTCCCCTAGGCTACGGCTAGGGCACCCCTAGACCTAGGCTAGGGCTCCCCTAGGCCTCGGCTACAGCTCCCCTAGGCCAAGGCTAGGGCTCCCTAGGCCTCGGCTACGGCACCCCTAGGCCAAGGCTAGGGCTCCCCTAGGCCTCGGCTAGGGCACCCGTAGGCCTAGGCTAGGGCACCTCTAGGCCAAGGCTAGGACTCCCCTAGGCCTCGGATAGGGCACCCCTAGGCCTCGTCTAGGGCACCCCTAGGCCAAGCATAAGGCTCCCCTAGGCCTCAGCTAGGGCACCCCTAGGGTTAGGCTACGGCACCCCTAGGCCTAGGCTAGGGCTCCACTAGGCCAAGGCTAGGACTCCCCTAGGCCAAGGCAGGGGTTCCACTAGGCCTAGGCTGGGACACCCCTAGGCCAAGGCTAGGGCTCCCCTAGGCCTCAGCTAGGGCACCGGTAGACCTCGGCTAGGGCACCCTTTAGGCCAAGGCTATGGTTACCCTAGGCCTCGGCTTGGGCACCCCTAGGCAAGGCTAGGGCACCCCTAGGCCAAGGCTAGGTCTCCCCTAGGCCTCGGCTATGGCACACCTATGGCTAGGCTAGGGAACCCCTAGGCAAAGGCTAGGGCTCCCCTAGGCTAAGGCTAGGGCTCCCCTAGGCCTAGGCTAGGGCACCCCTAGTGCAAGGCTAGGGCACCCGTAGGCCAAGGCTAGGGCTTTCCTAGGCCAAGGCTTGGGCTCCCCTGGGCGTAGGCTAGCATTCCCCTAGGCCAAGGCTATGGCACCCCTAGGCCTAGGCTAGGGCTCCCCTAGGCCTAGGCTAGGGCACCACTAGCCCAAGGCGAGGGCTCCCCTTGGCCTAGCCTAGGGCACACCTAGGCCTAGGCTCGGGCACCCCTAAACCAAGGCTAGGGCTCCCCTAGGCTTCGGCTAGAGCACCCATAGGCCTAGGCTAGGGCATCACTAGCCCAAAGTTGGGCTCCCCTTAGCCTAGGCTAGGGCACACCTAGGTCTAGCCTAGGGACCCCTAGGCCAAGGCTAGGGCTCCCCTAGGCCTCGGCTAGGGCACCCCTTAGCCTAGGCTAGGGCACCCCTGTGCCAAGGCTAGGGCTCCCCTAGGCCTAGGTTGGGACACCCCTAGGCCAAGGCAAGGGATCCTCTTGGCCTAGGCTAGGGCACACCTTGGCCTAGGCTAGGGCACCCCTAGGCCTAATTTAGGGTACCCATAGTCCAAGGCTAGGTCTCCGCTAGACCTCAGCTTGGACACCCCTAGGCCTACGCTAGGGCACCCCTAGGCCTAGGATAGGGCTCCCCTAGGCCTAGGCTGAGGCACCCCTAGTCCTAGGCTAGGGCACCCCTATGCCAATTCTAGGCTCCCCTAGGCCTAATAGGGCACCCCAAGGCCAAGGCTAGGGCTCCACTAGGCCAAGGCTAGGGCACCCCTAGTTCAAGGAGAGGGCTCCACTAGGCTAATGCTAGGGCTCCCCTAGGCCTAAGCTAGGGCTCCCCAAGGCCAAGGCTAGGGCTCCCCTATGCCTCGGCTAGGGCACCCCTAAGCCTATGCTAGGGCTCCCCTAGGCCTAGGCTGAGGCACCCCTAGTCCTAGGCTAGGGCACCCCAATGCCAAGTCTAGGCTCCCCTAGGCCTAATAGGGCACCCCAAGGCCAAGGCTAGGGCTCCACTAGGCCAAGGCTAGGGCACCCCTAGTTCAAGGAGTGGGCTCCCCTAGGCTAATGCTAGGGCTCCCCTAGGCCTAAGCTAGGTCTCCCCTAGGCCAAGGCTAGGGCTCCCCTATGCCTCGGCTAGGGCACCCCTAGGCCTATGCTAGGGCTCCCCTAGGACTAGGCTAGGGCTCCCCTAGGCCAAGGCTAGGGTTCCCCTAGGCCTAGGCAAGGGCACCCCTAGGCCAAGGCTAGGATTCTCCTAGGCCTAGGCAAGGGCACCCCTAGACCAAGCATAGGGCTCCCCTAGGCCTAGGCTAGGGCACCCCTAGGCCTCGGCTAGGGCACCCCTAGGCCAAGGCTAATGCTCCCCTAGGTCTAGGCTAGGGCACCCCTAGGCCTAGGCTAGGACATGCCTAGGCCAAGGCTAGGGCTCCCCTAGGCCTAGGCTAAGGCACCCCTTGGCCTAGGTAGGGCACTCCTAAACCAAGGCGAGAGCACCCCTAGGCCTAGGCTAGGGCACCGCTCGGCCAAGGCTAGGGCACCCCTAGGCCAAGGCTATGGCACCCCAAGGCCAAGGCTAGTGCACCCCTAGGCCTAGAAGAGGTCACCCCTAGACCAAGGCTAGGGTTCCCCTAGGCCTCGGCTAGGGCATCCCCAGGCCTAGGCTAGGGCACCCCTAGGCCAAGGCTAGGGCACCCGTAGACCAAGGTTAGGGCTCCCCTAGGCCTCGGATAGGACACCCCCAGGCCAAGGCTAGGGCACCCCTAGGCCTAGGCTAGGATTCCCCGAGGCCAAGGCTAGGACTCCCCTAGGCCTAGGCTAGCATTCCCCTTGGCCAAGGCTAGTGCACCCCTAGGCCTAGGCTAGGGCACCACTAGCCCAAGGCGAGGACTCCCCTAGGCCTCGGCTAGAGCACCCATAGGCCTAGGCTAGGGTACCCATAGCCCAAGGCTAGGGCTCCTCTTGGCCTAGGCTAGGGCACACCTAGGTCTAGGCTAGGGCACCCCTAGGCCAAGGCTAGGGCTCCCCTAGGCCTCGGTTGGGGCATCCCTAGGCCTAGGCTAGGGCACCCCTAGGCCAAGGCTAATGCTCCCCTAGGTCTAGGCTAGGGCACCCCAAGGCCTAGGCTAGGACATGCCTAGGCCAAGGCTAGGGCTCCCCTAGGCCTAGGCTAAGGCACCCCTTGGCCTAGGTAGGGCACTCCTAAACCAAGGCGAGAGCACCCCTAGGCCTAGGCTAGGGCACCGCTCGGCCAAGGCTAGGGCACCCCTAGCCCAAGGCTAGGGATCCCCTTGGCCTAGGCTAGGGCACACCTAGGCCTAATTTAGGGTACCCATTTCCAAGGCTAGATCTCCGCTAGGCCTCAGCTTGGGCAACCCTAGGCCTAGGCTAGGGCACCCCTAGGCCAAGGCTAGGCCTCCCCTAGGCCTAGGCTCAGGCACCCCTAGGCCTAGGCTAGTGCACCCCAAGGCCAAGACTAGGGCTCCGCTAGGCCAAGGCTAGGGCACCCCTAGGCCAAGGGGAGGGCTCCCCTAGGCCAAGGCTAGGGCTCCCCTAGGCCTAGGCAAGGGCACCCGTAGGACAAGGCTAATGCTCCCCAAGGCCAAAGCTAGGGCTCCCCTAGGCCTAGGCTAAGGCACCCCTTGGCCAAGGCTAGGGCTCCCCTACACCTAGGCTAGGACACCCCTAGGCCTAGGCTAGGGCACCCCTAGGCCAAGCCTAGGGCTCCCCTAGGCCTCTGCTAGGGCACCCCTAGGCCTAGGTTAGGGCACGCCTAGGGCAAGCCTAGGGCACCCCTAGGCCTAGGTGAGGGCACCCCTAGGCCAAGGCTAGGGTTCCCTTAGGCCTCACCAAGGGCACCCCTAAACTTAGACTAGGGCAACCCTAGGCCAAGGCTAGGGCACCCCTAGGCCTAGGCTAGGGTTCCCCTAGGCCAAGGGTAGGGCACCCCTAGGCTTAGGCTAGGGCACCCCTAGCCCAAGGCTAGGGCCCCTCTTGGCCTAGGCTAGGGCACCCATAGTCCAAGCCGAGGGCTCCCCTTGGCCTAGTCTAGGGCACACCTAGGCCAAGGCTAGGGCACCCCAAGGCCAAGGCTAGTGCACCCCTAGGCCTAGGCTAGGTCACCCCTAGACCAAGGCTAGGGTTCCCCTAGGCCTCGGCAAGGGCACCCCCAGGCCTAGGGTAGGGCACCCATAGGCCAAGGCTAGGGCCCAGCTAGACCAATGCTAGGGCACCCCTAGGACAAGGCTAGGGCACCCCTAGGCCTAGGCTAGGATTCCCCGAGGCCAAGGCTAGGACTCCCCTAGGCCTAGGGTAGGGTTCCCATAGGCCAAGTCTATGGCACCCCTAGGCCTAGGCTAGGGCAACACTAGCCCAAGGCAAGGGCTCCCCTTGGCCTAGCCTAGGGCACACCTAGACCTAGGCTAGGGCACCCCTAGGCCAAGGCTAGTACACCCCTAGACCTAGACTAGGTCACCCCTAGACCAAGGCTAGGGTTCCCCTAGGCCTCGGCTAGGTCACCCCCAGGCCTAGGCTAGGGCACCCCTAGGCCAAGGTTAGGGCCCCCCTAGACCAAGGCTAGGGCTCCCCTAGGCCTCGGCTAGAGCACCCATAGGCCTAGGCTAGGGCACCCCTAGCCCAAGGCTAGGGCTTCTCTTGGCCTAGGCTAGGGCACACCTAGGTCTAGGCTAGGGCACCCCTACGCCAAGGCTAGGGCTCCCCTCTGCCTAGGCTAGGGCACCCCTAGGCCTAGGCTAGGGCACCCCTAGGCCTAGGCTAGGGCACCCCTAGGCCTAGGCTAGGGCTCCCTTAGGCCTAGGCTAGGGTTCCCTTAGACCAAGGCTAGGGCTCCCCTAGGCGTAGGTTAGGGCACCCCTAGGCCAAGGCTAGGGCTCCCCTAGGCCTAGGCTAAGGCACCCCTTGGGCAAGGCTAGGGCACCCCTGTGCCAAGGCTAGGGCTCCCCTAGGCCTAGGTTGGGACACCCCTAGGCCAAGGCAAGGGATCCCCTTGGCCTAGGCTAGGGCACACCTTGGCCTAGGCTCGGGCACCCCTAGGCCTAATTTAGGGTACCCATAGTCCAAGGCTAGGTCTCCGCTAGACCTCAGCTTGGGCACCCCTAGGCCTAGGCTAGGGCACCCCTAGGCGAAGGATAGGGCTCCCCTAGGCCTAGGCTGAGGCACCACTAGTCCTAGGGTAGGGCACCCCTAGGCCAAGTCTAGGCTCCCCTAGGCCTAGATAGGTCACCCCAAGGCCAAGGCTAGGGCTCTACTAGGCCAAGGCTAGGGCACCCCTAGTTCAAGGGGAGGGCTCCCCTAGGCTAATGCTAGGGCTCCCCTAGGCCTAAGCTAGGGCTCCCATAGGCCATGTTTAGGGCTCCCCTAGGCCTATGCAAGGGCACCCCTAGGCCATGCATAGGGCTCCCTTAGGCCTAGGCTAGGGCATCCCTAGGCCTAGGCTAGGGCACCCCTAGGCCAAGGCTAATGCTCCCCTAGGACTAGGCTAGGGCACCCCTAGGCCTATGCTAGGACATGCCTAGGCCAAGGCTAGGGCTCCCCTAGGCCTAGGCTAAGGCACCCCTTGGCCTAGGTAGGGCACTCCTAAACCAAGGCGAGAGCACCCCTAGGCCTAGGCTAGGGCACCTCTCGGCCAAGGCTAGGGCACCCCTAGGCCTAGGCTATGGCACCCCAAGGCCAAGGCTAGTGCACCCGTAGGCCTAGAGGAGGTCACCCCTAGACCAAGGCTAGGGCTCCTCTAGGCCTCGGCTAGGGCATCCCCAGGCCTAGGCTAGGGCACCCCTAGGCCAAGGCTAGGGCACCCCTAGACCAAGGTTAGGGCTCCCCTAGGCCTCGGCTAGGACACCCCCAGGCCTAGGCTTGGGCACCCCTAGGCCTAGGCTAGGATTCCCCGAGGCCAAGGCTAGGCCTCCCCTAGGCCTAGCCTAGCATTCCCCTAGGCCAAGGCTAGTGAACCCCTAGGCCTAGGCTAGGGCACCACTAGCCCAAGGCGAGGGCTCCCCTAGGCCTCGGCTAGAGCACCCATAGGCCTAGGCTAGGGCACCGCGAGACCAAGGCTAGGGCTCCTCTTAGCCTAGGCTAGGGCACACCTAGGTCTAGGCTAGGGCACCCCTAGGCCAAGGCTAGGGCTCCCCTAGGCCTCGGTTAGGGCATCCCTAGGCCTAGGCTAGGGCACCCCTAGGCCTAGGCTAGGGCTCCCCTAGGCCTAGGCTAGGGCACCCCTAGGCCTAGGCTAGGGCACCCCTAGGCCAAGGCTAATGCTCCCCTAGGTCTAGGCTAGGGCACCCCTAGGCCTAGGCTAGGACATGCCTAGGCCAAGGCTAGGGCTCCCCTAGGCCTAGGCTAAGGCACCCCTTGGCCTAGGTAGGTCACTCCTAAACCAAGGCGAGAGCACTCCTAGGCCTAGGCTAGGGCACCCCTCGGCCAAGGCTAGAGCACCCCTAGGCCTAGGCTATGGCACCCCAAGGCCAATGCTAGTGCCCCCTAGGCCGAGGCTAAGGGACCCCTAGGCCAAGGATAGGGCTCCCCTAGGCTTAGGCTAGTGCACCCCTAGGCCTAGGCTAGGGCACCCCTAGGCCTAGGCTAAGGCACCCCTAGGCCAAGTATAGTGCTTCCCTAGGACTAGGCTAGGGCACCCCTAGCACTAGGCTAGGGCACCCCTAGACTAAGGTTGGGGCCCCCTAGGCCTAGGCTAGGGCAACTCTCGCCCTAGGCTAGGGCACCCATAGACTAAGGTTCGGGCTCCCCTACGCCTAGGCTAGGGTACCCCTAGGCCTATCTAGGCCACTCCTAGGACAAGGCTATGGCTCCTCTAGTCCTAGGCTAGGGCAGCCTAGGCCAAGGCTATTGCTCCCCTAGGCCTAGGTTAGGGCACCACTAGGCCAAGGCTAGAGCACACCTAGGCCTAGGTGAGGGCACCCTTAGGCCAAGGCTACGGCTCCCCTAGGCCTAGGCTAGGGCTCCCCTAGGCCTAGGCTAGGGTACCCCTAGGCCTAGGCTAGGGCACCCCTAGGCCAAGGCTAGGGCACCTCTAGGCCTAGGCTTGGGAACCCCTAGGCGTAGGTTAGGGTTCCCCTAGACCTAGGCTAGGGCACCCCTAGGGTTAGGCTAGGGCTCCCGTAGGCCTAGGCTAGGGCACCCCTATGCCTAGGCTAGGGCTTCCCTAGTCCTAGGCAGGCCACCCTTAGGCCAAGGCTAGGGCACCACTAGGCCCAGGCTAGGACTCCCCTAGGACTTGGCTAGGGCCCCCTAGGCCTAGGCTAGGGCACCCTTAGGCCTAGGTTAGGGCTCCCCTAGGCCTTGGCTAGGGCACACCCAAGGCTAGGCTAGGGCTCCCCTAGTCCTAGGCTAGGGCACCCCGAGGCCTAGGCTAGGGCTCCCCTAGGCCTAGGCTAAGGCAACTCTAGGCCAAGGCTAGGGCACACCTTGGCCAAGGCTAGGGCACCCCTAGGCTTAGGCTAGGGCACCCCTAGGACTAGGCTAGGACACCCCTAGGCTGAGGCTAGGGCACCCCTAGGCCTAGTCTAGGGTTCCCCTAGGCCTAGGCTAGGACACCCCTAGAACTAGGCTAGGTCACCCCTAGGCCTAGGCTAGGGCACCCCTAGACCCAGGCTAGTGCACCCCTAGGCCTATCTAGGGCAGCCCTAGGCCAAGGCTATGGCTCCTCTAGGCCTAGGCTAGGGCACGCCTAGGCCAAGGCTAGGGCTCCCTTAGGCCTAGGCTAGGGCACCCCTAGGCTGAGGGTAGGGCACCCCTAGGCCGAGGTTAGGGCTCCCCTAGGCCTAGGCTAGGGCACCCCTAGTCCTAGGCCAGTCCACCCCAAGGCGAAGGCTAAGTCTCCCCTAGGCCTATGCTAGGGCACATCTAAGCGTAGGCTAGGGCACCCCTAGGCCAAGGCTAGTGCTCCCCTAGTCCTAGACTAGGGCACCCCTTAGCCAAAGCTAGGACACACCTAGGCCAAGGCTAGGGCACCCCTAGGCTTAGGCTAGGGCTCCCCTAGGCCTAGGCTAGGGCACCCCTAGGCCATGGATAGGGTTCCCCTAGGCCGAGGCTTGGGCAGCCCTTGGCCAAGGCTAGAGCTCCCCTAGGCCTAGGGTAGGGCACTCTTAGGCCAAGGCTAGGGCTCTCCTAAGGCCTAGGCTACCGCACCCCATGGCCTAGGCTAGGGCTCCCCTAGGCCAAGGCTAGGGCACCCCTAGGCCTAGGCTAGGGCACCCCTAGACCAAGGCTAGTGCTCCCCTAGTCCTAGGCATGGCACCCCTAGGCCAGGGCCTGGGAACAACTAGGCCAAGGCTAGGACTCCCCTAGGACTAGGCTAGGCCACCCCTAGGCCTAGGCTAGGGAACCCCAGGGCAATTCTATGGCTCCTCTAGGCCTAGGGTAGGGCATCCCTAGGCCAAGGCTATGGCTCCTCTAGGCCTTGGCTAGGGCACGCCTAGGCCAAGGCTAGGGCTCCCCTTGGCCTAGGCTAGGGCACCGCTAGGCCAAGGCTAGGGCTCCCCTATGCCTAGGCTAGGGCACCCCTAGGCCTAGGCTAGGGCTCCCCTAGGCCTAGGCGAGGGCACCCCTAGTCCAACGCTAGGGTACCCCTAGGCCTAGGCTAGGGCACGCCTAGGCCAACCTACGGCTCCCCTAGGCCTAGGCTAGGGCTCCCCAAGGCCTAGGCTAGGGCACCCCTAGGCCTTTGCTAGGGCACCCCTGGGCTTCGGTTAGGGGATGCCTAGAACTAGGCTAGGTCACTCCTAGGCCTAGGCTATGGCACCCCTAGGCCTAGGCTTGGGCACCCCTAGGCCAAGTCTAGGGTTCCCCTAGGCCTAGTCTAGGGCACCCCTAGGCCTATCTAGGGCAGCCCTAGGCCAAGGCCATGGATACCCTAGGCCTAGGCTAGGGCACCCCTAGGCCAAGGGTAGGGAACCCCTAGGCCTAGGCTAAGGCACCCCTTAGCCTAGGCTAGGGAACCCCTAGGCCAAGGCTAGGGCTCCCCTAGGCTTTGGGTAGGGCACCCTTAGGCTGAGGCTAGGGCACACCTATGCCGAGGCTAAGGCTCCCCTAGGCCTCGGCTAGGGCACCCTTAGGCCGAGGCTAAGGGACCCCTAGGCCAAGGATAGGTCTCCCCTAGTCCTAGGCAGGGTACCCCTAGGCCAAGATTTGGGAACCCCTAGGCCAAGGCTAGGGCTCACCTAGTCCTAGGCAGGGTACCCCTAGGCCTATGCTAGGGCACCCCTATGCCAAGGCTAGGTCTCCCCTAAGGCCTAGGCTAGGGCACCCCTAGGACTAGGCTAGAAAAACCCTAGGCTGAGGCTAGGGCACCCCTAGGCCAAGGCTAGGGCATCCCTAGGCCTAGGCTAGGGCACGCGTAGGCCAAGGCTAGGGCTCCCTTAGGCCGAGGCTCGGGCACCCCTAGGCCAAGGCTAGGGCATCCCTAGGCATAGGCTAGGGCACCCCAAGGCCAAGGCTAGGGCCCCCCTTAGGCCTGGGCTAGGGCACCCCTAGGCCTGCGCTAGGGCACCCGTAGGCCAAGGCTAGGGCACCCTTAGGCCTAGGCTAGGGCTCCCCTAGGCCTGGGCTATGGCACCCGTAGGCCAAGGCTAGTGCACCCCTAGGCATAGGCTAGGCCACCCCAAGGCCAAAGCTAAGGCTCCCCTAGACCTATGCTATGGGACCCCTAGGCCTAGGCTAGGGCATCCCTAAGCCTAGGCTAGGGCACCCCTATGCCAAAGCTAGGGCTCCCCTAGGCCTGGGCTAAGGCACCCCTAGGCCTGGGTTAGGGCACCCGTAGGCCAAGGTTGGGCACCCCTAGGCCTAGGCTAGGGCTCCCCTAGACTTAGGCTAGGGCACAACTAGGCCTAGGCTAGGGTACCCCTAGGCCAAGGCTAGGGCTCCCATAGGCCTGGGCTAGGGCACCACTAGGCCTGGGCTAGGGCACCCGTAGGCCAAAGTTAGGGCATCCCTAGGCCTAGGCTAGGGATCCCCTAGACCTAGGCTAGGGCACCCCTATGCCAAGGCTAGGGATCCCCTAGGCCTGGGCTAAGGCACCCCTAGGCCTGGGCTAGGGCACCCGTTGGCCAAGGTTGGGCACCCCTAGGCCTAGGCTAGGGCTCCCCTAGACCTAGGCTAGGGCACCACTAGGCCTAGGCTAGGGCACCCCTAGGCCAAGGCTAGGGCTCCCATAGGCCTGGGCTAGAGCACCACTAGGCCTGGGCTAGGGCACCCGTAGGCCAAGTTTAGGGCATCCCTAGGCCTAGGCTAGGGATCCCCTAGACGTAGGCTAGGGCACCCCTAGGCCAAGGCTAGGGCTCCCATAGGCCTAGGCTAGGGCACCCCTAGGCCTAGGATAGGGCACCCCTAGACCAAGGTTAGGGCTCCCCTAGCCCTAGGCTAGGGCACCCCTAGGCCTGGCTAGGGCACCCCTAGGACAAGGCTAGTGCTCCCCTAGGCCTGGGCTAGGGCACCCCTAGGCCAAGGCTAGAGCTCCCCTAGGCCAAAGCTAGGGCTCCCCTAGGCCTAGTCTAGGGTTTCCCTAGGCCTAGGCTAGGACACCCCTAGAACTAGGCTAAGTCACCCCTATGCCTAGGCTAGGGCACCCCTAGGCCTAGGCTTGGGCACCCCTAGGCCATGGCTAGGGCTCCCGTAGGCCTAGGCTAGTGCACCCCTAGGCCTATCTAGGGCAGCCCTAGGCCAAGGCTATGGCTCCCCTAGGCCTAGGCTAGGGCACGCCTAGGCCAAGGCTAGCGCTCCCTTAGGCCTAGGCTAGGGCACCCCTAGGCTGAGGGTAGGGCACCCATAGGCCGAGGCTAGGGCTCGCCTAGGCCTAGCCTAGGGCACCCCTAAGCCTAGGCCAGGCCACCCCAAGGTCAAGGCTAAGTCTCCCCTAGGCCTATGCTGTGGCACACCTAGGCCTAGGCTAGGGCACCCCTAGGCCAAGGCTAGTTCTCCCCTAGTCCTAGACTAGGGCACCCCTTAACCAAGTCTAGGACACACCTAGGACTAGGCTAGGGCACCCATAGGCCTAGGCTAGGGCACCCCTATGCCTAGGCTAGGGCATCCCTAGGCCTAGGCTAGGACTCCCCTAGGCCTAGGCTAAGGCACTCCTAGGCTAACACTAGTGCTCCCCAAGGCCTAGGCTAGGGCACCCCTAGGCCTAGGCTAGGGCATCCCAAGGCCTAGGCTAGGACTCCCCTAGGCCTAGGCTAAGGCACCCCTAGGCCATGGATAGGGCTCCCTTTGGCCTAGGCTAGGTCACCACTAGGCCTAGGCTAAGGCACCCCTAGGCCATGGATAGGGTTCCCCTAGGCCTTGGCTTGGGCATCCCTAGGCCAAGGCTAGGGCATCCCAAGGCCTAGGCTAGGACTCCCCTAGGCCTAGGCTAAGGCACCCCTAGGCCATGGATAGGGCTCCCTTTGGCCTAGGCTAGGTCACCACTAGGCCTAGGCTAAGGCACCCCTAGGCCATGGATAGGGTTCCCCTAGGCCTTGGCTTGGGCATCCCTAGGCCAAGGCTAGAGCTCCCCTAGGCCTAGGGTAGGGCACTCTTAGGCCAAGGCTAGGGCTCTCCTAAGGCCTAGGCTACCGCACCCCTTGGCCTAGGCTAGGGCTCCCCTAGGCCAAGGCTAGGGCACCCCTAGGCCTAGGCTAGGGCACCCCTAGACCAAGGCTAATGCTGCCCTAGTCCTAGGCAGGGCACCCCTAGGCCAAGGCCTGGGCACAACTAGGCCAAGGCTAGGACTCCCCTAGGACTAGGCTAGGCCACCCCAAGGCCTAGTCTAGGGAACCCCAGGGCAATTCTATGGCTCCTCTAGGCCTAGGGTAGGGCATCCCTAGGACAAGGCTATGGCTCCTCTAAGCCTTGGCCAGGGCACGCCTAGGCCAAGGCTAGGGCTCCCTTTGGCCTAGGCTAGGGCACCGCTAGGCCAAGGCTAGGGTTCCCGTATGCCTAGGCTAGGGCACACCTAGGCCTAGGCTAGGGCTCCCCTAGGCCTAGGCTAGGGCACACCTAGTCCAAGGCTAGGGTACCCCTAGGCCTAGGCTAGGGCACGCCGAGGCCAACCTACGGCTCCCGTAGGCCTAGACTAGGGCACCCCAAGGCCTAGGCTAGCGCACCCCTAAGCCTATGCTAGGGCACCCCTAGGCTTAGGCTAGGGGACGCCTAGAACTAGGCTAGGTCTCCCCAGGCCTAGGCTTGGGCACCCCTAGGCCAAGTCTAGGGTTCCCCTAGGCCTAGGCTAGGGCACCCCTAGACCTATCTAGGGCACCCCTAGGCCAAGGCCATGGATACCCTAGGCCTAGGCTAAGGCACCCTAGGCCAAGGATAGGGCTCCCCTTGGCCTAGGCTAGGGCACCCCTTAGCCTAGGCTAGGGCACCACTAGGCCAAGGCTAGGGCTCCCCTAGCTTAGGGTATGGCACCCTAAGGCTAGGCTAGGGCACCCCTAGGCCGAGGCTAAGGCTCCCCTAGGCCTCGGCTAGGGCACCCCTAGGCCGAGGCTAAGGGACCCCTAGGCCAAGGATAGGGCTCCCCTAGGCCTAGGCTAGGGCACCCCTAGGCCTAGGCTAGGGCACCCCTAGGCCAAAGCTAGGGCTCCCCTAGGCCTAGGCAAGGGCACCCCTAGTCGTAGGCTAGGGCACCCCTAGGCCTAGGCTAAGGCACCCCTAGGCCAAGGATAGTGCTCCCCTAGGCCTAGGCTAGGGCACCCCTCGGCCTATGCTAGGGCACCCCTAGACTAAGGTTGGGGCTCCCCTACGCCTAGGCTAGGGCACCCCTAGGCCTATCTAGGGCACTCCTAGGCCAAAGCTATGGCTCCTCTAGTCCTAGGCTTGGGGAGCCTAGGCCAAGGCTATTGCTCCCCTAGGCCTAGGCTTGAGCACCCCTAGGCCAAGGCTAGTGTACCCCTAGGCCTAGGCTAGGGCACCCCTAGGCCAAGGGTACGGCTCCTCTAGGCCTAGGCTAGGGCACCCCTAGGCCTAGGTTAGGGTTCCCCTAGACCTAGGCTAGGGCACCACTAGGGCTAGGCTAGGGCTCCTCTAGGCCTAGGCTAGGGCACCCCTATGCCTAGGCTAGGGCTTCCCTAGTCCTAGGCAGGGCACCCCTAGGCCAAGGCTAGGGCACCACTAGGCCCAGGCTTGGATTCCCCTAGGACTTGGCTAGGGCACCCTAGGCCTAGCTAGTGCACCCCTAGGCCAAGGCTATGGCTCCTCTAGGCCTAGGCTAGGGCACCCCTAGGCCAAAGCTAGGGCTCCCCTAGGCCTACGGTAGGGCTCCCCTAGGCCTAGGCTAGGGCACTCCTAGGCCAAGGCTAGGGCTCCCTTAGGCCTAGGCTAGGGCACCCCATGACAAGTCTAGGGCTCCCCTAGGCCTAGGCTAGGGCACACCTAGGCCTAGTCTAGGGTACCCCTAGGCCAAGGCTAATGCTCCCCTAGGCCAAGGCTAGGGCTCCCCTATGCCTAGGCTAATGCATCCCTAGGCCAAGGCTAGGGCACCCCTGAGCCAAGGCTAGGGCTCCCCTAGGCCTAGGCTAGGGCACCATTAGGCCTAGGAAAGGGCACCCCTAGTCCAAGGATAGGGCTCCCCTAGGCCTAGGCTAGGGCACCCTTAGGCCAAGCGTAGGGGTCTCGTAGGCCTTGGCTGGGGCACCACTAGGCCTAGATTAGGGCACCCCTAGGCCAAGGTTAGGGCACCCCTAGGCCTAGGCTAGGGCACCCCTAGGCCTAGGCTAGGGCTCCCCTAGGCCTAGGCTAGGGCACTCCTAGGCCAACACTAGTGCTCCCCAAGGCCTAGGCTAGGGCACCCCTAGGCCTAGGCTAGGGCACCCCTAGGCCTAGGCTAGGGCACCACTAGGCTTAGGCTAAGGCACCCCTAGGCCATGGATAAGGCTCCCCTAGGCCTAGGCTTGGGCACCCCTAGGCCAAGGCTAGAGCTCCCCTAGGCCTAGGGAAGGGCACTCCTAGGCCAAGGCTAGGGCTCTCCTAAGGCCTAAGCTATGGCACCCCTAGGCCTAGGCTAGGGCTCCCCTAGGCCACGGCTAGGGCTCCCCTAGGCCTAGGCTAGGGCACCCTAGGCCTAGGCTATGGCACCCCTAGGCCTAGGCTAGGGAACCCCCACACCAAGGAGGGCTCCCCTACACCTAGGCTAGGCACCCCTAGGCCTAGACCTGGATACCCTAGGCCAAAGCTAGGGCTCCACTAGGCCTAGGCTAGGGCACCCCTAGGCCTAGGCTAGGGCACCCCTAGGCCAAGGCTAGGGCTCCCCTAGGCCTAGGCTAGGGCACGCCTAGGCCTAGGCTAGCAACCCCTAGACTAAGGTTGGGACTCCCCTAGGCCTAGGCTAGGGCACCCCTAGGCCTAGGCCAGGGCACCCCTAGATTAAAGTTGGGGCTCCCCTACGCCTAGGCTAGGGCACCAATAGGCCTATCTAGGGCACCCCTAGGCCAAGGCTATGGCTCCTCTAGGCATAGGCTAGGGAAGCCTAGGCCAAGGCTATTGCTCCCCTAGGCCTAGGCTAGGGCACCACTAGGCCAAGGCTAGGGCACCCCTAAGCCTATGCTAGGGCACTCTTAGGCCAAGGCTACGGCTCCCGTAGGCCTAGGCTAGGGCTCCCCAAGCCTAGGCTAGGGCACCCCTTGTCCAAGGCTAGGGTACCCCGAGGCCAAGGCTACGGCTCCCCTAGGCCTAGGCTAGGGCACCCCTAGGCCTAGGCTAGGGCTCCCCTAGGCCTAGGCTAGGGCACCCCTACGCCTAGGCTAGAGCTCCACTAGTCCTAGGCAGGGCACCGCTAGGCCAAGGCCTGGGCACCACTAGGCCAAGGCTAGGACTCCCCTAGGACTAGGCTAGGGCACCCCTAGGCCTAGACTAGGGCACCCCAGGGCTATGCTATGACTCCTCTAGGCCTAGGGTAGGGCATCCCTAGGCCAAGGCTATGGCTCCTCTAGGCCTTGGCTAGGGCACGCCTAGGCCAAGGCTAGGGCTCCCCTTGGCCGAGGCTAGGACACCCCTAGGCCAAGGCTAAGGCTCCCCTATGCCTAGGCTAGGGCACCCCTAGGCCTAAGTTAGGGCTCCCCTAGGCCTAGGGTAGGGTTCCTCTAGGCCTAGGCTAGGGCACCCCTAGGCCTAGGCTTGGGTACCCCTAGGTTAATGCTAATGCTCCCCTAGGTCTAGGCTAGGGCTCCCCTAGGCCTAGGCTAGGGCACCCCTAGGCCAAGGCTAGGGCTCCTCTATGCCTAGGCTAAGGCACCCCTAGGCCAAGGCTAAGGCACCCCTGGTCCAAGGCTAGCGCTCCCCTAGGCCCAGGATAGGGCACCATTAGGCCTAGGCAAGGGCACCCCTAGTCCAAGGCTAGGGCTCCCCTAGCCCTAGGCTAGGACACCCCTAGACCTAGGCTAGGGCACCATTAGGCCAAGCCTAGGGCTCCCGTAGGCCTTGGCTAGGGCACCCCTAGGCATAGGGTAGGGCACTCCTAGGCCAACACTAGTGATCCCCAAGGTCTAGGCTAGGGCACCCCTAGGCCTAGGCTAGGGCACCCCTAGGCCTAGGTTAGGGCACCCCTAGGCCTAGGTTAGGGCTCCCCTAGGCCTAAGCTTGGGCACCCCTAGGCCAAGGCTAGAGCTCCCCTAGGCCTAGGGTAGGGCACTCCTAGGTCAAGGCTAGGGCTCTCCTAAGGCCTAGGCTATGGCACCCTTAGGCCTAGGCTAGGGCTCCCCTAGGCCAAGGCTAGGGCTCCCCTAGGCCTATGCTAGGGCACCCCTAGGCCTAGGCTAAGGCACCCCTAGGCCAAGGCTAGAGCTCCCCTAGGCCTAGGGTAGGGCACTCCTAGGTCAAGGCTAGGACTCTCCTAAGGCCTAGGCTATGGCACCCCTAGGCCTAGGCCTGGATCCCCTAAGCCAAAGCTAGGGCTCCACTAGGCCTAGGCTAGGGCACACCTAGGCCTAGGCTAGGGCAACCCTAGGCCAAGGCTAGGGTACCCCTAGTCTTAGGCTAAGGCACCTCTAGGCCAAGGATAGGGCTCCCCTAGGCCTAGGCTAGGGCACCCCTTAGCCTAGGCTAGGGCACCCCTAGGCCAAGGCTAGTGCTCCCCTAGGCTTAGGGTAAGGCACCCTTAGGCTGAGGCTAGGGCACCCCTAGGCCGAGGCTAAGGCTCCCCTAGGCCTCGGCTAGGGCACCCCTAGGCCGAGGCGAAGGAACCCCTAGGTTATGGATAGGGCTCCCTAGGCCTAGGCTAGGGCACTCCTAGGCCTAGGCTAGGCCACCCCATGGCCAAGGCTAAGTCTCCCCTAGACCTATGCTAGGGCACTCCTAGGCCTAGGCTAGGGCACGCCTAGGCCAAGGCTAGGGCACCCCTAGGCCTAGGCTTGAACATCCCTAGGCCAAGGCTAGGGCACACCTAGGCCTAGGCTAGGGCACCACTAGGCCTAGGATAGGGCACCCCTAGGCCTAGGCTAGGGCTCCCCTAGGCCTAGGCTAGGGCACCCCTAGGTCGAGGCTAAGGCACCCCTAGGCCAAGGATAGGGCTCCCCTTGGCCTAGGCTAGGGCACCACTAGGCCTAGGCTAAGGCACCCCTAGGCCAAGTATAGGGCTCCCCTAGTCCTAGGATAGATCACCCCTTCGCCTAGGCTAGGGCACCCCTAGGCCAAGGCTAGGGCTCCCCTAGGCCTAGGCTAAGGCACCCCTAGGCCAATGATAGGGCTCCCGTTGGCCTAGGCTAGGGCACCACTAGGCCTAGGCTAAGGCACCCCTAGGCCAAGGCTAGAACTCCCCTAGGCCTAGGGTAGGGCACTCTTAGGAAAAGGCTAGGGCTCCCTGAGGCCTGGGCTAGGGCACCCCTAGGCCTGGGCTAGGGCACCCCTATGCCAATGCTAGGGCTCCCCTAGGCCTAGGCTAAGGCACCCCTAGGCCAATGATAGGGCTCCCGTTGGCCTAGGCTAGGGCACCACTAGGCCTAGGCTAAGGCACCCCTAGGCCAAGGCTAGAACTCCCCTAGGCCTAGGGTAGGAAACTCTTAGGAAAAGGCTAGGGCTCCCTGAGGCCTGGGCTAGGGCACCCTTGGCCTGGGCTAGGGCACCCCTATGCCAAGGCTAGGGCACCCCTAGGCCTAGGCTAGGGCTCCCCTAGGCCTAGGCTAGGGCACCCCTAGGCCTAGGCTAGGGCACTCCTAGACTAAGGTTGGGGCTCCCCTAGGACTAGGCTATGGCACCCCTAGGCCTAGGCCAAGGCACCCCTAGATTAAAGTTGGGGCTCCCCTATGCCTAGGCTAGGGCACCCCTAGGCCTATCTATGGCACCCCTAGGTCAAGGCTATGGCTCCTGTAGGCATAGGCTTGGGCAGCCTAGGCCAAGGCTATTGTTCCCCTAGGCCTAGGCTAGGGCACCAGTAGGCCAAGGCTAGGGCACCCCTAAGCCTATGCTAGGGCACTCTTAGGCCAAGTCTACGGCTCCCCTAGGCCTAGGCTAGGGCTCCCCAAGCCTAGGCTAGGGCACCCCTAGGCCCAGGCTAGGGTACCTTAGGCCAATGCTACGGCTCCCCTAGGCCTATGCTAGGGCACCCCATGGCCTAGGCTAGGGCTCCACTAGTCCTAGGCGGGCCACCCCTAGGCCAAGGCCTGGGCACCACTAGGCCAAGGCTAGGACTCCCCTAGGACTAGGCTAGGGCACCCCTAGGCCTAGGCTAGGGCACCCCAGGGCAATGCTATGGCTCCTCTAGGCCTAGGGTAGGGCATCCCTAGGCCAAGGCTATGGCTCCTCTAGGCCTTGGCTAGGGGACGCCTAGGCCAAGGCTAGGGCTCCCCTATGCCTAGGCTTGGGCACCCCTAGGCCTACGCTAGGGCTCCCCTATGCCTAGGCTTTGGCACCCCTAGGCCTAGGCTAATGCACCCCTAGGCCAAGGGTAGGGCACCCCTGGGTCAAGGCTAGGGCTCCCCTAGGCCCAGGCTAGGGCACCATTATGCCTAGGCAAGGGCACACCTAGTCCAAGGTTAGGGCACCCCTAGGCCAAGGTTATGTCACCCCTAGGCCTAGGCTAGGGCACCCCTAGGCCAAGGCTAATGCTCCCATAGGCCTAGGCTAGGGCTCCCCTAGGCCTAGGCTAGGGCACCCCTAGGCCAAGGCTAGGGCTCCCCTATGCCTAGGCTAAGGCACCCCGAGGCCAAGGCTAGGGCACCCCTGGGCCAAGGCTAGGGCTCCTCTAGGCCTAGGCTAGGGCACCATTAGGCCCAGGCAAGGGCACCCCTAGTCCAAGGCTAGGGCTCCCCTAGGCCTAGGCTAGGACACCCCTAGACCTAGGCTAGGGGACCCTTAGGCCAAGCCTAGGGCTCCCGTAGGCCTTAGCTAGGGCACCCCTAAGCCTAGGCTAGGGCTCCCCTAGGCCTAGGCTAGGGCACTCCTAGGCAAACACTAGTGCTCCCCAAGGCCTAGGCTAGGGCACCCCTAGGCCTAGGCTAGGGCACCACTAGGCATAGGCTAAGGCACCCCTAGGCCAAGCCTATGGCTCCCCTAGGCCTAAGCTTGGGCACCCCTAGGCCAAGGCTAGGGCACCCTTAGGCCAAGCCTAGGGCTCCCCTAGGCCTAAGCTTGGGCACCCCTAGGCGAAGGCTAGAGCTCCCGTAGGCCTAGGGTAGGGCACTCCTAGGCCAAGGCTAGGGCTCTCCTAAGGCCTAGGCTAAGGCACCCCTAAGCCAAGGATAGGGCTCCCCTAGGCCTAGGCTAGGTCACCCCTTAGTCTAGGCTAGGGCACCCCTAGGCCAAGGCTAGGGCTCCCCTAGGCTTAGGGTAGGGCACCCTTAGGCTGAGGCTAGGGCACCCCTAGGCCTAGGCTAAGGCACCCCTAGGCCAAGGATAGGGCTCCCCTTGGCCTAGGCTAGGGCACCACTAGGCCTATGCTAAGGCACCCCTAGGCCATGGATAGGGTTCCCCTAGGCCTAGGCTTGGGCACCACTAGGCCTATGCTAAGGCACCCCTAGGCCATGGATAGGGTTCCCCTAGGCCTAGGCTAGGGCACCCCTAGGCCAAGGCTAGAGCTCCCCTAGGCCTAGGCTAAGGCACCCCAAGGCCAAGGATAGGGCTCCCGTAGGCCTAGGATAGGTCACCCCTTAGCCTAGGCTAGGGCACCCTTAGGCCAAGGATAGGGCTCCCCTAGGCTTAGGGTAGGGCACCCTTAGGCTGAGGCTAGGGCACCCCTAGACCAAGGCTAGTCCTCCCCTAGGCCTAGGCTAGGGCACCCCTAGGCCTAGGCTAGGGCACCCCAAGACTAAGGTTAGGACTCCCCTAGTCCTAGGCAGGGCACCCCTAGGCCAAGGCCTGGGCACAACAAGGCCAAGTCTACTACTCCCCTAGGACTAGGCTAGGCCACCCCTAAGCCTAGGCTAGGACACCCCAGGGCAATTCTATGGCTCCTCTAGGCCTAGGGTAGGGCTTCCCTAGGCCAAGGCTATGGGTCCTCTAGGCCTTGGCTAGGGCACGCCTAGGCCAAGGCTAGGGCTCCCCTTTGCCTAGGCTAGGGCACCGCTAGGCCAAGGCTAGGGCTCCCCTATGCCTAGGCTAGGGCACCCCTAGGCCTAGGCTAGGGCTCCCCTAGGCCTAGGCTAGGGCATCCCAAGTCCAAGGCTAGGGTACCCCTAGGCCTAGGCTAGGGTACCCCTAGGCCAAGGCTAATGCTCCCCTAGTCCTAGGCTAGGGCTCCCCTAGGCCTAGGCTAGGGCACCCCAAGTCCAAGGCTAGGGTACTCCTAGGCCTAGGCTAGGGTACCCCTATGCCAAGGCTAATGCTCCCCTAGGCCTAGGCTAGGGCACCCCTAGGCCTAGGCTTGGGTACCCCTAGGCCAAGTCTAGGGTTCCCCTAGGCCTAGGCTAAGGCACCCCTAGGCCTATCTAGGGCACCCCTAGGCCTATCTAGGGCACCCCTAGGCCAAGGCCATGGATATCCTAGGCCTAGGCTAGGGCACCACTAGGCCAAGGCTAGGGTACCCCTAGGCATAGGCTAAGGCACCCCTAGCCCAAGGATAGGGCTCCCCTAGGCCTAGGCTAGGGCACCCCTTAGCCTAGGCTAGGGCACCCATAGGCCAAGGCTAGGGTTCCCCTAGGCTTAGGGTAGGGCACCCTTAGGCTGAGGCTAGGGCACCCCTAGGCCGAGGCTAAGGCTCCCCTAAGCCTCGGCTAGGGCACCCCTAGGCCGAGGCTAAGGGACCCCTAGGCCAAGGATAGGGCTCCCCTAGGCCTAGGCTAGGGCACACCTAGGCCTAGGCTAGGGCACCCCTAGGCCTAGGCTAAGGCACCCCTAGGCCAAGGATAGTGCTCCCCTAGGCCTAGGATAGGGCACCCCTAGGACTAGGCTAGGGCACCCCTAGACTAAGGTTGGGGCTCCCCTAGGCCTAGGCTAGGGCACCTCACGGCCTAGGCTCCGGCACCCCTAGACTAAGGTGGGGCTCCTCTAGGCCTAGGCTAGGGCACCCCTAGGCCTAGGTTACGGTTCCCCT
This sequence comes from Tenrec ecaudatus, assembly GCF_050624435.1. Classification (NCBI taxonomy): domain Eukaryota; kingdom Metazoa; phylum Chordata; class Mammalia; order Afrosoricida; family Tenrecidae; genus Tenrec; species Tenrec ecaudatus. Next base: position 1,465,948 of record NW_027457666.1, on the reverse strand, counting down.
AGACCTAGGCTAGGGCACCCCTAGGCCAAGGCTAGAGCTCCCCTAGGCCTAGGGTAGGGCACTCCTAGGCCAAGGATAGGGCTCTCCTAAGGCCTAGGCTATGGCACCGCTAGGCCTAGGCTAGGGCTCCCCTAGGCCAAGGCTAGGGCTCCCCTAGGCCTAGGCTAGGGCACCCCTAGGCCTAGGCTAGGGCTCCCCTACGCCTAGGCTAGGGCACCAATAGGCCTATCTAGGGCACCCCTAGGCCAAGGCTATTGCTCCTCTAGGCATAGGCTAGGGAAGCCTAGGCCAAGGCTATTGCTCCCCTAGGCCTAGGCTAGGGCACCACTAGGCCAAGGCTAGGGCACCCCTAAGCCTATGCTAGGGCACTCTTAGGCCAAGGCTACGGCTCCCCTAGGCCTAGGCTAGGGCTCCCCAAGCCTAGGCTAGGGCACCCCTTGTCCAAGGCTAGGGTACCCCGAGGCCAAGGCTACGGCTCCCCTAGGCCTAGGCTAGGGCACCCCTAGGCCTAGGCTAGGGCTCCCCTAGGCCTAGGCTAGGGCACCCCTACGCCTAGGCTGGGGCTCCACTAGTCCTAGGCAGGGCACCGCTAGGCCAAGGCCTGGGCACCACTAGGCCAAGGCTAGGACTCCCCTAGGACTAGGCTAGGGCACCCCTAGGCCTAGGCTAGGGCACCCCAGGGCAATGCTATGACTCCTCTAGGCCTAGGGTAGGGCATCCCTAGGCTAAGGCTATGGCTCCTCTAGGCCTTGGCTAGGGCACGCCTAGGCCAAGGCTAGGGCTCCCCTTGGCCGAGGCTAGGACACCCCTAGGCCAAGGCTAAGGCTCCCCTATGCCTAGGCTAGGGCACCCCTAGGCCTAGGCTAGGGCTCCCCTAGGCCTAGGCTAGGGTTCCCCTAGGCCTAGGCTAGGGCACCCCTAGGCCTAGGCTAGGGTACCCCTAGGTTAATGCTAATGCTCCCCTAGATCTAGGCTCGGGGTCCCCTAGGCCTAGGCTAGGGCAACCCTAGGCCAAGGCTAAGGCACCCCTGGGCCAAGGCTAGGGCTCCCCTAGGCCTAGGCTAGGACACCCCTAGACCTAGGCTAGGGCACCCTTAGGCCAAGCCTAGGGCTCCCGTAGGCCTTGGCTAGGGCACCCCTAGGCCTAGGGTAGGGCACTCCTAGGCCAACACTAGTGATCCCCAAGGCCTAGGCTATGGCACCACTAGGCCGAGGCTAGGGCACCTCTAGGCCTAGGTTAGGGCACCCCTAGGCCATGGATAGGGCTCCCCTAGGCCTAAGCTTGGGCACCCCTAGGCCAAGGCTAGAGCTCCCCTAGGCCTAGGGTAGGGCACTCCTAGGTCAAGGCTAGGGATCTCCTAAGGCCTAGGCTATGGCACCCTTAGACCTTGGCTAGGGCTCCCCTAGGCCAAGGCTAGGGCTCCCCTAGACCAAGGCTAGGGCACCCCTAGGCCTAGGCTAAGGCACCCCTAGGCCAAGGCTAGAGCTCCCCTAGGCCTAGGGTAGGGCACTCCTAGTTCAAGGCTAGGGCTCTCCTAAGGCCTGGGCTATGGCACCCCTTGGCCTAGGCCTGGATCCCCTAAGCCAAATCTAGGGCTCCACTAGGCCTAGGCTAGGGCACACCTAGGCCTATGCTAGGGCACCCCTAGGCCAAGGCTAGGGTACCCCTAGGCTTAGGCTAAGGCACCCCTAGGCCAAGGATAGGGCTCCCTAGGCCTAGGCTAGGGCACCCCTAGGCCTAGGTTAGGCCACCCCATGGCCAAGGCTAAGTCTCCCCTAGACCTATGCTAGGGCACACCTAGGCCTAGGCTAGGGCACGCCTAGGCCAAGGCTAGGGCACCCCTAGGCCTAGGCTTGAACATCCCTAGGCCAAGGCTAGGGCACACCTAGGCCTAGGCTAGGGCACCACTAGGCCTAGGCTAGGGCACCCCTAGGCCTAGGCTAGGGCTCCCCTTGGCCTAGGCTAGGGCACCACTAGGCCTAGGCTAAGGCACCCCTAGGCCAAGGATAGGGCTCCCCTAGGCCTAGGCTAGGTCACCCCTTCGCCTAGGCTAGGGCACCCCTAGGCCAAGGCTAGGGCTCCCCTAGGCCTAGGCTAAGGCACCCCTAGGCCAATGATAGGGCTCCCGTTGGCCTAGGCTAGGGCACCACTAGGCCTAGGCTAAGGCACCCCTAGGCCATGGATAGGGTTCCCCTAGGCCTAGGCTTGGGCACGCCTAGGCCAAGGCTAGAACTCCCCTAGGCCTAGGGTAGGGCACTCTTAGGACAAGGCTAGGGCTCTCCTAAGGCGTAGGCTAGGGCACCCCTTGGCCTAGGCTAGGGTTCCCCTAGGCCATGGCTAGGGCACCCCTAGGCCTAGCTAGGGCACCCCTAGACCCAGGCTAGTGCTCCCCTAGGGCTAGGCTAGGGCACCCCTAGGCCTAGGTTTGGGTTCCCCTAGACCTAGGCTACGGCACCCCTAGGGCTAGGCTAAGGCTCCCCTAGGCCTAGGCTAGGGCACCCCTATGCCTAGGCTAGGGCTTCCCTAGTCCTAGGCAGGGCACCCCTAGGCCAAGGCTAGGGCACCACTAGGCCCAGGCTAGGACTCCCCTAGGCCTAGGCTAGGGCACCCCTAGGCCAAGGCTATGGCTCCTCTAGGCCTAGGCTAGGGCACCCCTAGGCCAAAGCTAGGGCTCCCCTAGGCCAAGGCTAGGGCTCCCCTAGGCCTAGGCTAGGGCACCCCTAGGCCTAGACTAGGGTACCCCTAGGCCAAGTCTAATGCTCCCCTAGGGCTAAGCTAGGGCTCCCCTAGGCCTAGGCGAGGGCACCCCTAGGCCAAGGCTGGGCTCCCCTATGCCTAGGCTAAGGCACCCCTAGGCCAAGGCTAGGGCACCCCTGGGCCAAGGCTAGGGTTCCCCTAGGCCTAGGGTAGGGCACCATTAGGCCTAGGCAAGGGCACCCCTAGTCCAAGGCTAGTGCTCCCCAATGCCTAGGCTAGGGCAACCCTAGACCTAGGCTAGGGCACCCCTACGCCAAGGAGGGCTCCCCTATGCCTAGGCTAGGCACCCCTAGACCTAGGCCTGGATTCCCTAGGCCAAAGCTAGGGCTCCACTAGGCCTAGGATAGGGCACCCCTAGGCCTAGGCTAGCGCACCCCAGGCCAAGGCTAGGGCTCCCCGAGGCCTGGGCAAGGGCACCCCTAGGCCTGGGCTAGGGCACCCCTATGCCAAGGCTAGGGCACCCCTAGGCCTAGGCTAGGGCTCCTCTAGGCCTAGGCTAGGGCACCCCTTGGCCTAGGCTAGGGCACTCCTAGACTAAGGTTGGGGCTCCGCTAGGACTAGGCTATGGCACCCCTAGGCCTAGGCCAAGGCACCCCTAGACTAAAGTTGGGGCTCCCCTATGCCTAGGCTAGGGCACCCCTAGGCCTATCTAGGGCACCCCTAGGTCAAGGCTATGGCTCCTCTAGGCATAGGCTAGGGCAACCTAGGCCAAGGCTATTGCTCCCCTAGGCCTAGGCTAGGGCACCACTAGGCCAAGGCTAGGGCACCCCTAAGCCTATGCTAGGGCACTCTTAGGCCAAGTCTACGGCTCCCCTAGGCCTAGGCTAGGGCTGCCCAAGCCTAGGCTAGGGCACCCCTAGGCCAAGGCTAGGGTACCCTCGGCCAATGCTACGGCTCCCCTAGGCCTAGGCTAGGGCACGCCTAGGCCTAGGCTAGGGCTCCCCTAGGCCTAGGCTAGGGCACCCCGAGGCCTAGGTTAGGGTTCCACTAGTCCTAGGCAGGACACCCCTAAGCCACGGCCTGGGCACCACTAGGCCAAGGCTAGGACTCCCCTAGGACTAGGCTAGGGCACCCCTAGGCCTAGGCTAGGGCATCCCAGGGCAATGCTATGGATCCTCTAGGCCTAGGGTAGGGCATCCCTAGGTCAAGGCTAGGGCTCCCCTATGCCTAGGCTTTGGCACCCCTAGGCCTAGGCTAGGGCTCCCCTATGCCTAGGATTTGGCACCCCTAGGCCTAGGCTAAGGCACCCCTAGGCCAAGGCTAGGGCACCCCTGGGCCAAGGCTAGGGCTCCCCTAGGCCTAGGCTAGGGCACCCCTAGGCCTAGGCTAGGGCACCACTAGGCCTAGGCTAAGGCACCCCTAGGCCATGGATAAGGCTCCCCTAGGCCTAGGCTTGGGCACCCCTAGGCCAAGGCTAGAGCTCCCCTAGGCCTAGGGAAGGGCACTCCTAGGCCAAGGCTAGGGCTCTCCTAAGGCCTAAGCTATGGCACCCCTAGGCCTAGGCTAGGGCTCCCCTAGGCCAAGGCTAGGGCTCCCCTAGGCCTAGGCTAGGGCACCCCTAGGCCTAGGCTAGGGCACCCCTAGGCCTAGGCTAGGGAACCCCCACACCAAGGAGGGCTCCCCTACACCTAGGCTAGGCACCCCTACGCCTAGACCTGGATACCCTAGGCCAAAGCTAGGGCTCCACTAGGCCTAGGCTAGGGCACCCCTAGGCCTAGGCTAGGGCACCCCTAGGCCAAGGCTAGGGCTCCCCTAGGCCTGGGCTAGGGCACCCCTAGGCCTAGGCTAGGGCACCCCTAGGCCAAGGCTAGGGCTCCCCTAGGCCTGGGCTAGGGCACCCCTAGGCCTAGGCTAGGGCTCCCCTAGGCCTAGGCTAGGGCACCCCTAGGCCTAGGCTAGGGCACCCCTAGGCCTAGGCCAGGGCACCCCTAGATTAAAGTTGGGGCTCCCCTACGCCTAGGCTAGGGCACCAATAGGCCTATCTAGGGCACCCCTAGGCCAAGGCTATGGCTCCTCTAGGCCTAGGCTAGGGAAGCCTAGGCCAAGGCTATTGCTCCCCTAGGCCTAGGCTAGGGCACCACTAGGCCAAGGCTAGGGCACCCCTAAGCCTATGCTAGGGCACTCTTAGGCCAAGGCTACGGCTCCCGTAGGCCTAGGCTAGGGCTCCCCAAGCCTAGGCTAGGGCACCCCTTGTCCAAGGCTAGGGTACCCCGAGGCCTAGGCTACGGCTCCACTAGGCCTAGGCTAGGGCACCCCTAGGCCTAGGCTAGGGCTCCCCTAGGCCTAGGCTAGGGCACACCTACGCCTAGGCTAGGGCTCCACTAGTCCTAGGCAGGGCACCGCTAGGCCAAGGCCTGGGCACCACTAGGCCAAGGCTAGGACTCCCCTAGGACTAGGCTAGGGCACCCCTCGGCCTAGACTAGGGCACCCCAGGGCAATGCTATGACTCCTCTAGGCCTAGGGTAGGGCACGCCTAGGCCAAGGCTAGGGCTCCCCTTGGCCGAGGCTAGGACACCCCTAGGCCAAGGCTAAGGCTCCCCTATGCCTAGGCTAGGGCACCCCTAGGCCTAGGTTAGGGCTCCCCTAGGCCCTGGCTAGGGTTCCTCTAGGCCTAGGCTAGGGCACCCCTAGGCCTAGGCTAGGGTACCCCTAGGTTAATGCTAATGCTCCCCTAGGTCTAGGCTAGGGCTCCCCTAGGCCTAGGCTAGGGCACCCCTAGGCCAAGGCTAGGGCTCCTCTATGCCTAGGCTAAGGCACCCCTAGGCCAAGGCTAAGGCACCCCTGGTCCAAGGCTAGGGCTCCCCTAGGCCCAGGATAGGGCACCATTAGTCCTAGGCAAGGGCACCCCTAGTACAAGGCTAGGGCTCCCCTAGCCCTAGACTAGGACACCCCTAGACCTAGGCTAGGGCACCCTTAGGCCAAGCCTAGGGCTCCCGTAGGCCTTGGCTAGGGCAACCCTAGGCCTAGGGTAGGGCACTCCTAGGCCAACACTAGTGATCCCCAAGGTCTAGGCTAGGGCACCCCTAGGCCTAGGCTAGGGCACCCCTAGGCCTAGGTTAGGGCACCCCTAGGCCATGGATAGGGCTCCCCTAGGCCTAAGCTTGGGCACCCCTAGGCCAAGGCTAGAGCTCCCCTAGGCCTAGGGTAGGGCACTCCTAGGTCAAGGCTATGGCTCTCCTAAGGCCTAGGCTATGGCACCCTTAGGCCTAGGCTAGGGCTCCCCTAGGCCAAGGCTAGGGCTCCCGTAGGCCTATGCTAGGGCACCCCTAGGCCTAGGCTAAGGCACCCCTAGGCCAAGGCTAGAGCTCCCCTAGGCCTAGGGTAGGGCACTCCTAGGTCAAGGCTAGGACTCTCCTAAGGCCTAGGCTATGGCACCCCTAGGCCTAGGCCTGGATCCCCTAAGCCAAAGCTAGGGCTCCACTAGGCCTAGGCTAGGGCACACCTAGGCCTAGGCTAGGACAACCCTAGGCCAAGGCTAGGGTACCCCTAGTCTTAGGCTAAGGCACCTCTAGGCCAAGGATAGGGCTCCCCTAGGCCTAGGCTAGGGCACCCCTTAGCCTAGGCTAGGGCACCCTTAGGCCAAGGCTAGTGCTCCCCTAGGCTTAGGGTAAGGCACCCTTAGGCTGAGGCTAGGGCACCCCTAGGCCGAGGCTAAGGCTCCCCTAGGCCTCGGCTAGGGCACCCCTAGGCCGAGGCGAAGGAACCCCTAGGTTATGGATAGGGCTCCCTAGGCCTAGGCTAGGGCACTCCTAGGCCTAGGCTAGGCCACCCCATGGCCAAGGCTAAGTCTCCCCTAGACCTATGCTAGGGCACTCCTAGGCCTAGGCTAGGGCACGCCTAGGCCAAGGCTAGGGCACCCCTAGGCCTAGGCTTGAACATCCCTAGGCCAAGGCTAGGGCACACCTAGGCCTAGGCTAGGGCACCACGAGGCCTAGGATAGGGCACCCCTAGGCCTAGGCTAGGGCTCCCCTAGGCCTAGGCTAGGGCACCCCTAGGTCGAGGCTAAGGCACCCCTAGGCCAAGGATAGGGCTCCCCTTGGCCTAGGGTAGGGCACCACTAGGCCTAGGCTAAGGCACCCCTAGGCCAAGGATAGGGCTCCCCTAGTCCTAGGATAGATCACCCCTTCGCCTAGGCTAGGGCACCCCTAGGCCAAGGCTAGGGCTCCCCTAGGCCTAGGCTAAGGCACCCCTAGGCCAATGATAGGGCTCCCGTTGGCCTAGGCTAGGGCACCACTAGGCCTAGGCTAAGGCACCCCTAGGCCATGGATAGGGTTCCCCTAGGCCTAGGCTTGGGCACCCCTAGGCCAAGGCTAGAACTCCCCTAGGCCTAGGGTAGGGCACTCTTAGGAAAAGGCTAGGGCTCTCCTAAGGCCTAGGCTAGGGCTCCCCTATGCCTAGGCTTTGGCACCCCTAGGCCTAGGCTAAGGCACCCCTAGGCCAAGGGTAGGGCACCCCTGGGTCAAGCCTAGGGCTCCCCTAGGTCCAGGCTAGGGCACCATTAGGCCTAGGCAAGGGCACACCTAGTCCAAGGTTAGGGCACCCCTAGGCCATGGTTAGGTCACCCCTAGGCCTAGGCTAGGGTACCCCTATGCCAAGGCTAATGCTCCCCTAGGCCTAGGCTAGGGCACCCCTAGGCCTAGGCTAGGGCACCCCTAGGCCTAGGCTTGGGTACCCCTAGGCCAAGTCTAGGGTTCCCCTAGGCCTAGGCTAAGGCACCCCTAGGCCTATCTAGGGCACCCCTAGGCCTATCTAGGGCACCCCTAGGCCAAGGCCATGGATATCCTAGGCCTAGGCTAGCGCACCACTAGGCCAAGGCTAGGGTACCCCTAGGCATAGGCTAAGGCACCCCTAGCCCAAGGATAGGGCTCCCCTAGGCCTAGGCTAGGGCACCCCTTAGCCTAGGCTAGGGCACCCCTAGGCCAAGGCTAGGGTTCCCCTAGGCTTAGGGTAGGGCACCCTTAGGCTGAGGCTAGGGCACCCCTATGCCGAGGCTAAGGCTCCCATAAGCCTCGGCTAGGGCACCCCTAGGCCGAGGCTAAGGGACCCCTAGGCCAAGGATAGGGCTCCCCTAGGCCTAGGCTAGGGCACCCCTAGGCCTAGGCTAGGGCACCCCTAGGCCTAGGCTAAGGCACCCCTAGGCCAAGGATAGTGCTCCCCTAGGCCTAGGATAGGGCACCCCTAGGACTAGGCTAGGGCACCCCTAGACTAAGGTTGGGGCTCCCCTAGGCCTAGGCTAGGGCACCTCACGGCCTAGGCTCCGGCACCCCTAGACTAAGGTGGGGCTCCTCTAGGCCTAGGCTAGGGCACCCCTAGGCCTAGGTTACGGTTCCCCTAGACCTAGGCTAGGGCACCCCTAGGCCAAGGCTAGAGCTCCCCTAGGCCTAGGGTAGGGCACTCCTAGGCCAAGGCTAGGGCTCTCCTAAGGCCTAGGCTATGGCACCCCTAGGCCTAGGCTAGGGCTCCCCTAGGCCAAGGCTAGGGCTCCCCTAGGCCTAGGCTAGGGCACCCCTAGGCCTAGGCTAGGGCTCCCCTACGCCTAGGCTAGGGCACCAATAGGCCTATCTAGGGCACCCCTAGGCCAAGGCTATTGCTCCTCTAGGCATAGGCTAGGGAAGCCTAGGCCAAGGCTATTGCTCCCCTAGGCCTAGGCTAGGGCACCATTAGGCCAAGGCTAGGGCACCCCTAAACCTATGCTAGGGCACTCTTAGGCCAAGGCTACGGCTCCCCTAGGCCTAGGCTAGGGCTCCCCAAGCCTAGGCTAGGGCACCCCTAGTCCAAGGCTAGGGTACCCCGAGGCCAAGGCTACGGCTCCCCTAGGCCTAGGCTAGGGCACCCCTAGCCCTAGGCTAGGGCTCCCCTAGGCCTAGGCTAGTGCACCCCTACGCCTAGGCTAGGGCTCCACTAGTCCTAGGCAGGGCACCGCTAGGCCAAGGCCTGGGCACCACTAGGCCAAGGCTAGAACTCCCCTAGGACTAGGCTAGGGCACCCCTAGGCCTAGGCTAGGGCACCCCAGGGCAATGCTATGACTCCTCTAGGCCTAGGGTAGGGCATCCCTAGGCCAAGGCTATGGCTCCTCTAGGCCTTGGCTAGGGCACGCCTAGGCCAAGGCTAAGGCTCCCCTATGCCTAGGCTAGGGCACCCCTAGGCCTAGGCTAGGGCTCCCCTAGGCCTAGGCTAGGGTTCCCCTAGGCCTAGGCTAGGGCACCCCTAGGCCTAGGCTAGGGTACCCCTAGGTTAATGCTAATGCTCCCCTAGATCTAGGCTAGGGCTCCCCTAGGCCTAGGCTAGGGCACCCCTAGTCCAAGGCTAAGGCACCCCTGGGCCAAGGCTAGGGCTCCCCTAGGCCTAGGCTAGGACACCCCTAGACCTAGGCTAGGGCACCCTTAGGCCAAGCCTAGGGCTCCCGTAGGCCTTGGCTAGGGCACCCCTAGGCCTAGGGTAGGGCACTCCTAGGCCAACACTAGTGATCCCCAAGGCCTAGGCTATGGCACCCCTAGGCCTAGGCTAGGGCACCCCTAGGCCTAGGTTAGGGCACCCCTAGGCCATGGATAGGGCTCCCCTAGGCCTAAGCTTGGGCACCCCTAGGCCAAGGATAGAGCTCCCCTAGGCCTAGGGTAGGGCACTCCTAGGTGAAGGCTAGGGATCTCCTAAGGCCTAGGCTATGGCACCCTTAGACCTAGGCTAGGGCTCCCCTAGGCCAAGGCTAGGGCTCCCCTAGGCCAAGGCTAGGGCACCCCTAGGCCTAGGCTAAGGCACGCCTAGGCCAAGGCTTGAGCTCCCCTAGGCCTAGGGTAGGGCACTCCTAGGTCAAGGCTAGGGCTCTCCTAAGGCCTGGGCTATGGCACCCCTTGGCCTAGGCCTGGATCCCCTAAGCCAAAGCTAGGGCTCCACTAGGCCTAGGCTAGGGCACACCTAGGCCTATGCTAGGGCACCCCTAGGCCAAGGCTGGGGTACCCCTAGGCTTAGGCTAAGGCACCCCTAGGCCAAGGATAGGGCTCCCTAGGCCTAAGCTAGGGCACCCCTAGGCCTAGGTTAGGCCACCCCATGGCCAAGGCTAAGTCTCCCCTAGACCTATGCTAGGGCACACCTAGGCCTAGGCTAGGGCACGCCTAGGCCAAGGCTAGGGCACCCCTAGGCCTAGGCTTGAACATCCCTAGGCCAAGGCTAGGGCACACCTAGGCCTAGGCTAGGGCACCACTAGGCCTAGGCTAGGGCACCCCTAGGCGTAGGCTAGGGCTCCCCTTGGCCTAGGCTAGGGCACCACTAGGCTTAGGCTAAGGCACCCCTAGGCCAAGGATAGGGCTCCCCTAGGCCTAGGCTAGGTCACCCCTTCGCCTAGGCTAGGGCACCCCTAGGCCAAGGCTAGGGCTCCCCTAGGCCTAGGCTAAGGCACCCCTAGGCCAATGATAGGGCTCCCGTTGGCCTAGGCTAGGGCACCACTAGGCCTAGGCTAAGGCACCCCTAGGCCATGGATAGGGTTCCCCTAGGCCTAGGCTTGGGCACGCCTAGGCCAAGGCTAGAACTCCCCTAGGCCTAGGGTAGGGCACTCTTAGGACAAGGCTAGGGCTCTCCTAAGGCCTAGGCTAGGTCACCCCTTCGCCTAGGCTAGGGCACCCCTAGGTCAAGGCTAGGGCTCCCCTAGGCCTAGGCTAAGGCACCCCTAGGCCAATGATAGGGCTCCCGTTGGCCTATGCTAGGGCACCACTAGGCCTAGGCTAAGGCACCCCTAGGCCATGGATAGGGTTCCCCTAGGCCTAGGCTTGGGCACGCCTAGGCCAAGGCTAGAACTCCCCTAGGCCTAGGGTAGGGCACTCTTAGGACAAGGCTAGGGCTCTCCTAAGGCCTAGGCTAGGGCACCCCTTGGCCTAGGCTAGGGTTCCCCTAGGCCATGGCTAGGGCACCCCTAGGCCTAGCTAGGGCACCCCTAGACCCAGGCTAGTGCTCCCCTAGGGCTAGGCTAGGGCACCCCTAGGCCTAGGTTTGGGTTCCCCTAGACCTAGGCTACGGCACCCCTAGGGCTAGGCTAAGGCTCCCCTAGGCCTAGGCTAGGGCACCCCTATGCCTAGGCTAGGGCTTCCCTAGTCCTAGGCAGGGCACCCCTAGGCCAAGGCTAGGGCACCACTAGGCCCAGGCTAGGACTCCCCTAGGCCTAGGCTAGGGCACCCCTAGGCCAAGGCTATGGCTCCTCTAGGCCTAGGCTAGGACACCCCTAGGCCAAAGCTAGGGCTCCCCTAGGCCAAGGCTAGGGCTCCCCTAGGCCTAGGCTAGGGCACCCCTAGGCCTAGACTAGGGTACCCCTAGGCCAAGTCTAATGCTCCCCTAGGGCTAAGCTAGGGCTCCCCTAGGCCTAGGCGAGGGCACCCCTAGGCCAAGGCTGGGCTCCCCTATGCCTAGGCTAAGGCACCCCTAGGCCAAGGCTAGGGCACCCCTGGGCCAAGGCTAGGGTTCCCCTAGGCCTAGGGTAGGGCACCATTAGGCCTAGGCAAGGGCACCCCTAGTCCAAGGCTAGTGCTCCCCAATGCCTAGGCTAGGGCAACCCTAGACCTAGGCTAGGGCACCCCTACGCCAAGGAGGGCTCCCCTATGCCTAGGCTAGGCACCCCTAGACCTAGGCCTGGATTCCCTAGGCCAAAGCTAGGGCTCCACTAGGCCTAGGATAGGGCACCCCTAGGCCTAGGCTAGCGAACCCCAGGCCAAGGCTAGGGCTCCCCGAGGCCTGGGCAAGGGCACCCCTAGGCCTGGGCTAGGGCACCCCTATGCCAAGGCTAGGGCACCCCTAGGCCTAGGCTAGGGCTCCTCTAGGCCTAGGCTAGGGCACCCCTTGGCCTAGGCTAGGGCACTCCTAGACTAAGGTTGGGGCTCCGCTAGGACTAGGCTATGGCACCCCTAGGCCTAGGCCAAGGCACCCCTAGACTAAAGTTGGGGCTCCCCTATGCCTAGGCTAGGGCAGCCCTAGGCCTATCTAGGGCACCCCTAGGTCAAGGCTATGGCTCCTCTAGGCATAGACTAGGGCAACCTAGGCCAAGGCTATTGCTCCCCAAGGCCTAGGCTAGGGCACCACTAGGCCAAGGCTAGGGCACCCCTAAGCCTATGCTAGGGCACTCTTAGGCCAAGTCTACGGCTCCCCTAGGCCTAGGCTAGGGCTGCCCAAGCCTAGGCTAGGGCACCCCTAGGCCAAGGCTAGGGTACCCTCGGCCAATGCTACGGCTCCCCTAGGCCTAGGCTAGGGCACGCCTAGGCCTAGGCTAGGGCTCCCCTAGGCCTAGGCTAGGGCACCCCGAGGCCTAGGTTAGGGTTCCACTAGTCCTAGGCAGGACACCCCTAAGCCACGGCCTGGGCACCACTAGGCCAAGGCTAGGACTCCCCTAGGACTAGGCTAGGGCACCCCTAGGCCTAGGCTAGGGCATCCCAGGGCAATGCTATGGCTCCTCTAGGCCTAGGGTAGGGCATCCCTAGGTCAAGGCTAGGGCTCCCCTATGCCTAGGCTTTGGCACCCCTAGGCCTAGGCTAGGGCTCCCCTATGCCTAGGATTTGGCACCCCTAGGCCTAGGCTAAGGCACCCCTAGGCCAAGGCTAGGGCACCCCTGGGCCAAGGCTAGGGCTCCCCTAGGCCTAGGCTAGGGCACCCCTAGGCCTAGGCTAGGGCACCACTAGGCCTAGGCTAAGGCACCCCTAGGCCATGGATAAGGCTCCCCTAGGCCTAGGCTTGGGCACCCCTAGGCCAAGGCTAGAGCTCCCCTAGGCCTAGGGAAGGGCACTCCTAGGCCAAGGCTAGGGCTCTCCTAAGGCCTAAGCTATGGCACCCCTAGGCCTAGGCTAGGGCTCCCCTAGGCCAAGGCTAGGGCTCCCCTAGGCCTAGGCTAGGGCACCCCTAGGCCTAGGCTAGGGCACCCCTAGGCCTAGGCTAGGGAACCCCCACACCAAGGAGGGCTTCCCTACACCTAGGCTAGGCACCCCTAGGCCTAGACCTGGATACCCTAGGCCAAAGCTAGGGCTCCACTAGGCCTAGGCTAGGGCACCCCTAGGCCTAGGCTAGGGCACCCCTAGGCCAAGGCTAGGGCTCCCCTAGGCCTAGGCTAGGGCTCCCCTAGGCCTAGGCTAGGGCACGCCTAGGCCTAGGCTAGCAACCCCTAGACTAAGGTTGGGACTCCCCTAGGCCTAGGCTAGGGCACCCCTAGGCCTAGGCCAGGGCACCCCTAGATTAAAGTTGGGGCTCCCCTACGCCTAGGCTAGGGCACCAATAGGCCTATCTAGGGCACCCCTAGGCCAAGGCTATGGCTCCTCTAGGCATAGGCTAGGGAAGCCTAGGCCAAGGCTATTGCTCCCCTAGGCCTAGGCTAGGGCACCACTAGGCCAAGGCTAGGGCACCCCTAAGCCTATGCTAGGGCACTCTTAGGCCAAGGCTACGGCTCCCGTAGGCCTAGGCTAGGGCTCCCCAAGCCTAGGCTAGGGCACCCCTTGTCTAAGGCTAGGGTACCCCGAGGCCTAGGCTACGGCTCCACTAGGCCTAGGCTAGGGCACCCCTAGGCCTAGGCTAGGGCTCCCCTAGGCCTAGGCTAGGGCACCCCTACGCCTAGGCTAGGGCTCCACTAGTCCTAGGCAGGGCACCGCTAGGCCAAGGCCTGGGCACCACTAGGCCAAGGCTAGGACTCCCCTAGGACTAGGCTAGGGCACCCCTCGGCCTAGACTAGGGCACCCCAGGGCAATGCTATGACTCCTCTAGGCCTAGGGTAGGGCATCCCTAGGCCAAGGCTATGGCTCCTCTAGGCCTTGGCTAGGGCACGCCTAGGCCAAGGCTAGGGCTCCCCTTGGCCGAGGCTAGGACACCCCTAGGCCAAGGCTAAGGCTCCCCTATGCCTAGGCTAGGGCACCCTTAGGCCTAGGTTAGGGCTCCCCTAGGCCTAGGCTAGGGTTCCTCTAGGCCTAGGCTAGGGCACCCCTAGGCCTAGGCTAGGGCACCCCTAGGCCAAGGCTAGGGCTCCCCTATGCCTAGGCTAAGGCACCCCTAGGCCAAGGCTAAGGCACCCCTGGTCCAAGGCTAGGGCTCCCCTAGGCCCAGGATAGGGCACCATTAGGCCTAGGCAAGGGCACCCCTAGTCCAAGGCTAGGGCTCCCCTAGCCCTAGGCTAGGACACCCCTAGACCTAGGCTAGGGCACACTTAGGCCAAGCCTAGGGCTCCCGTAGGCCTTGGCTAGGGCACCCCTAGGCCTAGGGTAAGGCACTCCTAGGCCAACACTAGTGATCCCCAAGGTCTAGGCTAGGGCACCCCTAGGCCTAGGCTAGGGCACCCCTAGGCCTAGGTTAGGGCACCCCTAGGCCATGGATAGGGCTCCCCTAGGCCTAAGCTTGGGCACCCCTAGGCCAAGGCTAGAGCTCCCCTAGGCCTAGGGTAGGGCACTCCTAGGTCAAGGCTAGGGCTCTCCTAAGGCCTAGGCTATGGCATCCTTAGGCCTAGGCTAGGGCTCCCCTAGGCCAAGGCTAGGGCTCCCGTAGGCCTATGCTAGGGCACCCCTAGGCCTAGGCTAAGGCACCCCTAGGCCAAGGCTAGAGCTCCCCTAGGCCTAGGGTAGGGCACTCCTAGGTCAAGGCTAGGACTCTCCTAAGGCCTAGGCTATGGCACCCCTAGGCCTAGGCCTGGATCCCCTAAGCCAAAGGTAGGGCTCCACTAGGCCTTGGCTAGGGCACACCTAGGCCTAGGCTAGGGCACCCCTAGGCCAAGGCTAGGGTACCCCTAGGCTTAGGCTAAGGCACCTCTAGGCCAAGGATAGGGCTCCCCTAGGCCTAGGCTAGGGCACCCCTTAGCCTAGGCTAGGGCACCCCTAGGCCAAGGCTAGTGCTCCCCTAGGCTTAGGGTAAGGCACCCTTAGGCTGAGGCTAGGGCACCCCTAGGCCGAGGCTAAGGCTCCCCTAGGCCTCGGCTAGGGCACCCCTAGGCCGAGGCGAAGGAACCCCTAGGTTATGGATAGGGCTCCCTAGGCCTAGGCTAGGGCACTCCTAGGCCTAGGCTAGGCCACCCCATGGCCAAGGCTAAGTCTCCCCTAGACCTATGCTAGGGCACTCCTAGGCCTAGGCTAGGGCACGCCTAGGCCAAGGCTAGGGCACCCCTAGGCCTAGGCTTGAACATCCCTAGGCCAAGGCTAGGGCACACCTAGGCCTAGGCTAGGGCACCACTAGGCCTAGGATAGGGCACCCCTAGGCCTAGGCTAGGGCTCCCCTAGGCCTAGGCTAGGGCACCCCTAGGTCGAGGCTAAGGCACCCCTAGGCCAAGGATAGGGCTCCCCTTGGCCTAGGCTAGGGCACCACTAGGCCTAGGCTAAGGCACCCCTAGGCCAAGGATAGGGCTCCCCTAGTCCTAGGATAGATCACCCCTTCGCCTAGGCTAGGGCACCCCTAGGCCAAGGCTAGGGCTCCCGTTGGCCTAGGTTAGGGCACTACTAGGCCTAGGCTAAGGCACCCCTAGGCCATGGATAGGGTTCCCCTAGGCCTAGGCTTGGGCACCCCTAGGCCAAGGCTAGAACTCCCCTAGGCCTAGGGTAGGGCACTCTTAGGAAAAGGCTAGGGCTCTCCTAAGGCCTAGGCTAGGGTTCCCCTAGGCCATGGCTAGGGCACCCCTAGGCCTAGCTAGGGCACCCCAAGACCAAGGCTAGTGCTCCCCTAGGGTTAGGCTAGGGCACCCCTAGGCCTAGGTTTGGGTTCCCTTAGACCTAGGCTACGGCACCCCTAGGGCTAGGCTAAGGCTCCCCTAGGCCTAGGCTAGGGCACCCCTATGCCTAGGCTAGGGCTTCCCTAGTCCTAGGCAGGGCACCCCTAGGCCAAGGCTAGGGCACCACTAGGCCCAGGCTAGGACTCCCCTAGGCCTAGGCTAGGGCACCCCTAGGCCAAGGCTATGGCTCCTCTAGGCCTAGGCTAGGGCACCCCTAGGCCAAAGCTAGGGCTCCCCTAGGCCTAGGCTAGGGCTCCCGTAGGCCTAGGCTAGGGCACTCCTAGGCCAAGGCTAGGGCTCCGCTAGGCCTAGGCTAGGGCACCCCTAGGCCTCGACTAGGGTTCCCCTAGGCCAAGGCTAATGCTCCCCTAGGGATAGGCTAGGGCTCCCGTAGGCCTAGGCTAGGGCACCCCTAGGCCAAGGCAAGGGCTCCCCTATGCCTAGGCTAAGGCACCCCTGGGCCAAGGCTAGGGCACCCCTGGGCCAAGGCTAGGGTTCCCCTAGGCCTAGGCTAGGGCACCATTAGGCCTAGGCAAGGGCACCCCAAGTCCAAGGCTAGTGCTCCCCAATGACTAGGCTAGGGCAACCCTAGACCTAGGCTAGGGCACCCCTACGCCAAGGAGGGCTCCCCTATGCCTAGGCTAGGCACCCCTAGACCTAGGCCTGGATCCCCTAGGCCAAAGCTAGGGCTCCACTAGGCCTAGGCTAGGGCACCCCTAGGCCTAGGCTAGGGCACCCCAGGCCAAGGCTAGGGCTCTCTGAGGCCTGGGCTAGGGCACCCCTAGGCCTGGGCTAGGGCACCCCTATGCCAAGGCTAGGGCACCCCTAGGCCTAGGCTAGGGCTCCCCTAGGCCTAGGCTAGGGCACCCCTAGGCCTAGGCTAGGGCAGTCCTAGCCTAAGGTTGGGGCTCCCCTAGGACTAGGCTATGGCACCCCTAGGCCTAGGCCAAGGCACCCCTAGACTAAAGTTGGGGCTCCCCTATGCCTAGGCTAGGGCACCCCTAGGCCTATCTAGGGCACCCCTAGGTCAAGGCTATGGCTCCTCTAGGCATAGGCTTGGGCAGCCTAGGCCAAGGCTATTGCTCCCCTAGGCCTAGGCTAGGGCACCAGTAGGCCAAGGCTAGGGCACCCCTAAGCCTATGCTAGGGCACTCTTAGGCCAAGTCTACGGCTCCCCTAGGCCTAGGCTAGGGCTCCCCAAACCTAGGCTAGGGCACTCCTAGGCCCAGGCTAGGGTACCTTAGGCCAATGCTACGGCTCCCCTAGGCCTATGCTAGGGCACCCCGTGGCCTAGGCTAGGGCTCCACTAGTCCTAGGCGGGCCACCCCTAGGCCAAGGCCTGGGCACCACTAGGCCAAGGCTAGGACTCCCCTAGGACTAGGCTAGGGCACCCCTAGGCCTAGGCTAGGGCACCCCAGGGCAATGCTATGACTCCTCTAGGCCTAGGGTAGGGCATCCCTAGGCCAAGGCTATGGCTCCTCTAGGCCTTGGCTAGGGCACGCCTAGGCCAAGGCTAGGGCTCCCCTATGCCTTGGCTTGGGCACCCCTAGGCCTAGGCTAGGGCTCCCCTATGCCTAGGCTTTGGCACCCCTAGGCCTAGGCTAAGGCACCCCTAGGCCAAGGGTAGGGCACCCCTGGGTCAAGGCTAGGGCTCCCCTAGGCCCAGGCTAGGGCACCATTAGGCCTAGGCAAGGGCACACCTAGTCCAAGGTTAGGGCACCCCTAGGCCAAGGTTAGGTCACCCCTAGGCCTAGGCTAGGGCACCCCTAGGCCAAGGCTAATGCTCCCATAGGCCTAGGCTAGGGCTCCCCTAGGCCTAGGCTAGGGCACCCCTAGGCCAAGGCTAGGGCTCCCCTATGCCAAGGCTAAGGCACCCCGAGGCCAAGGCTAGGGCACCCCTGGGCCAAGGCTAGGGCTCCTCTAAGCCTAGGCTAGGGCACCATTAGGCCCAGGCAAGGGCACCCCTAGTCCAAGGCTAGGGCTCCCCTAGGCCTAGGCTAGGACACCCCTAGACCTAGGCTAGGGGACCCTTAGGCCAAGCCTAGGGCTCCCGTAGGCCTTAGCTAGGGCACCCCTAAGCCTAGGCTAGGGCTCCCCTAGGCCTAGGCTAGGGCACTCCTAGGCAAACACTAGTGCTCCCCAAGGACTAGGCTAGGGCACCCCTAGGCCTAGGCTAGGGCACCACTAGGCATAGGCTAAGGCACCCCTAGGCCAAGCCTATGGCTCCCCTAGGCCTAAGCTTGGGCACCCCTAGGCCAAGGCTAGGGCACCCTTAGGCCAAGCCTAGGGCTCCCCTAGGCCTAAGCTTGGGCACCCCTAGGCGAAGGCTAGAGCTCCCGTAGGCCTAGGGTAGGGCACTCCTAGGCCAAGGCTAGGGCTCTCCTAAGGCCTAGGCTAAGGCACCCCTAAGCCAAGGATAGGGCTCCCCTAGGCCTAGGCTAGGTCACCCCTTAGTCTAGGCTAGGGCACCCCTAGGCCAAGGCTAGGGCTCCCCTAGGCTTAGGGTAGGGCACCCTTAGGCTGAGGCTAGGGCACCCCTAGGCCTAGGCTAGAGCTCCCCTAGGCCTAGGGAAGGGCACTCCTAGGCCAAGGCTAGGGCTCTCCTAAGGCCTAAGCTATGGCACCCCTAGGCCTAGGCTAGGGCTCCCCTAGGCCAAGGCTAGGGCTCCCCTAGGCCTAGGCTAGGGCACCCCTAGGCCTAGGCTAGGGCACCCCTAGGCCTAGGCTAGGGAACCCCCACACCAAGGAGGGCTTCCCTACACCTAGGCTAGGCACCCCTAGGCCTAGACCTGGATACCCTAGGCCAAAGCTAGGGCTCCACTAGGCCTAGGCTAGGGCACCCCTAGGCCTAGGCT
This sequence comes from Tenrec ecaudatus, assembly GCF_050624435.1. NCBI lineage: Eukaryota > Metazoa > Chordata > Mammalia > Afrosoricida > Tenrecidae > Tenrec > Tenrec ecaudatus. The sequence goes on along the minus strand of NW_027457666.1, from coordinate 1,447,633 downwards.
AGGGCACCCCTAGGCCAAGGCTAGGGCTCCCCTAGGCCTAGGCTAGGGCTCCCCTAGGCCTAGGCTAGGGCACGCCTAGGCCTAGGCTAGCAACCCCTAGACTAAGGTTGGGACTCCCCTAGGCCTAGGCTAGGGCACCCCTAGGCCTAGGCCAGGGCACCCCTAGATTAAAGTTGGGGCTCCCCTACGCCTAGGCTAGGGCACCAATAGGCCTATCTAGGGCACCCCTAGGCCAAGGCTATGGCTCCTCTAGGCATAGGCTAGGGAAGCCTAGGCCAAGGCTATTGCTCCCCTAGGCCTAGGCTAGGGCACCACTAGGCCAAGGCTAGGGCACCCCTAAGCCTATGCTAGGGCACTCTTAGGCCAAGGCTACGGCTCCCGTAGGCCTAGGCTAGGGCTCCCCAAGCCTAGGCTAGGGCACCCCTTGTCTAAGGCTAGGGTACCCCGAGGCCTAGGCTACGGCTCCACTAGGCCTAGGCTAGGGCACCCCTAGGCCTAGGCTAGGGCTCCCCTAGGCCTAGGCTAGGGCACCCCTACGCCTAGGCTAGGGCTCCACTAGTCCTAGGCAGGGCACCGCTAGGCCAAGGCCTGGGCACCACTAGGCCAAGGCTAGGACTCCCCTAGGACTAGGCTAGGGCACCCCTCGGCCTAGACTAGGGCACCCCAGGGCAATGCTATGACTCCTCTAGGCCTAGGGTAGGGCATCCCTAGGCCAAGGCTATGGCTCCTCTAGGCCTTGGCTAGGGCACGCCTAGGCCAAGGCTAGGGCTCCCCTTGGCCGAGGCTAGGACACCCCTAGGCCAAGGCTAAGGCTCCCCTATGCCTAGGCTAGGGCACCCTTAGGCCTAGGTTAGGGCTCCCCTAGGCCTAGGCTAGGGTTCCTCTAGGCCTAGGCTAGGGCACCCCTAGGCCTAGGCTAGGGCACCCCTAGGCCAAGGCTAGGGCTCCCCTATGCCTAGGCTAAGGCACCCCTAGGCCAAGGCTAAGGCACCCCTGGTCCAAGGCTAGGGCTCCCCTAGGCCCAGGATAGGGCACCATTAGGCCTAGGCAAGGGCACCCCTAGTCCAAGGCTAGGGCTCCCCTAGCCCTAGGCTAGGACACCCCTAGACCTAGGCTAGGGCACACTTAGGCCAAGCCTAGGGCTCCCGTAGGCCTTGGCTAGGGCACCCCTAGGCCTAGGGTAAGGCACTCCTAGGCCAACACTAGTGATCCCCAAGGTCTAGGCTAGGGCACCCCTAGGCCTAGGCTAGGGCACCCCTAGGCCTAGGTTAGGGCACCCCTAGGCCATGGATAGGGCTCCCCTAGGCCTAAGCTTGGGCACCCCTAGGCCAAGGCTAGAGCTCCCCTAGGCCTAGGGTAGGGCACTCCTAGGTCAAGGCTAGGGCTCTCCTAAGGCCTAGGCTATGGCATCCTTAGGCCTAGGCTAGGGCTCCCCTAGGCCAAGGCTAGGGCTCCCGTAGGCCTATGCTAGGGCACCCCTAGGCCTAGGCTAAGGCACCCCTAGGCCAAGGCTAGAGCTCCCCTAGGCCTAGGGTAGGGCACTCCTAGGTCAAGGCTAGGACTCTCCTAAGGCCTAGGCTATGGCACCCCTAGGCCTAGGCCTGGATCCCCTAAGCCAAAGGTAGGGCTCCACTAGGCCTTGGCTAGGGCACACCTAGGCCTAGGCTAGGGCACCCCTAGGCCAAGGCTAGGGTACCCCTAGGCTTAGGCTAAGGCACCTCTAGGCCAAGGATAGGGCTCCCCTAGGCCTAGGCTAGGGCACCCCTTAGCCTAGGCTAGGGCACCCCTAGGCCAAGGCTAGTGCTCCCCTAGGCTTAGGGTAAGGCACCCTTAGGCTGAGGCTAGGGCACCCCTAGGCCGAGGCTAAGGCTCCCCTAGGCCTCGGCTAGGGCACCCCTAGGCCGAGGCGAAGGAACCCCTAGGTTATGGATAGGGCTCCCTAGGCCTAGGCTAGGGCACTCCTAGGCCTAGGCTAGGCCACCCCATGGCCAAGGCTAAGTCTCCCCTAGACCTATGCTAGGGCACTCCTAGGCCTAGGCTAGGGCACGCCTAGGCCAAGGCTAGGGCACCCCTAGGCCTAGGCTTGAACATCCCTAGGCCAAGGCTAGGGCACACCTAGGCCTAGGCTAGGGCACCACTAGGCCTAGGATAGGGCACCCCTAGGCCTAGGCTAGGGCTCCCCTAGGCCTAGGCTAGGGCACCCCTAGGTCGAGGCTAAGGCACCCCTAGGCCAAGGATAGGGCTCCCCTTGGCCTAGGCTAGGGCACCACTAGGCCTAGGCTAAGGCACCCCTAGGCCAAGGATAGGGCTCCCCTAGTCCTAGGATAGATCACCCCTTCGCCTAGGCTAGGGCACCCCTAGGCCAAGGCTAGGGCTCCCGTTGGCCTAGGTTAGGGCACTACTAGGCCTAGGCTAAGGCACCCCTAGGCCATGGATAGGGTTCCCCTAGGCCTAGGCTTGGGCACCCCTAGGCCAAGGCTAGAACTCCCCTAGGCCTAGGGTAGGGCACTCTTAGGAAAAGGCTAGGGCTCTCCTAAGGCCTAGGCTAGGGTTCCCCTAGGCCATGGCTAGGGCACCCCTAGGCCTAGCTAGGGCACCCCAAGACCAAGGCTAGTGCTCCCCTAGGGTTAGGCTAGGGCACCCCTAGGCCTAGGTTTGGGTTCCCTTAGACCTAGGCTACGGCACCCCTAGGGCTAGGCTAAGGCTCCCCTAGGCCTAGGCTAGGGCACCCCTATGCCTAGGCTAGGGCTTCCCTAGTCCTAGGCAGGGCACCCCTAGGCCAAGGCTAGGGCACCACTAGGCCCAGGCTAGGACTCCCCTAGGCCTAGGCTAGGGCACCCCTAGGCCAAGGCTATGGCTCCTCTAGGCCTAGGCTAGGGCACCCCTAGGCCAAAGCTAGGGCTCCCCTAGGCCTAGGCTAGGGCTCCCGTAGGCCTAGGCTAGGGCACTCCTAGGCCAAGGCTAGGGCTCCGCTAGGCCTAGGCTAGGGCACCCCTAGGCCTCGACTAGGGTTCCCCTAGGCCAAGGCTAATGCTCCCCTAGGGATAGGCTAGGGCTCCCGTAGGCCTAGGCTAGGGCACCCCTAGGCCAAGGCAAGGGCTCCCCTATGCCTAGGCTAAGGCACCCCTGGGCCAAGGCTAGGGCACCCCTGGGCCAAGGCTAGGGTTCCCCTAGGCCTAGGCTAGGGCACCATTAGGCCTAGGCAAGGGCACCCCAAGTCCAAGGCTAGTGCTCCCCAATGACTAGGCTAGGGCAACCCTAGACCTAGGCTAGGGCACCCCTACGCCAAGGAGGGCTCCCCTATGCCTAGGCTAGGCACCCCTAGACCTAGGCCTGGATCCCCTAGGCCAAAGCTAGGGCTCCACTAGGCCTAGGCTAGGGCACCCCTAGGCCTAGGCTAGGGCACCCCAGGCCAAGGCTAGGGCTCTCTGAGGCCTGGGCTAGGGCACCCCTAGGCCTGGGCTAGGGCACCCCTATGCCAAGGCTAGGGCACCCCTAGGCCTAGGCTAGGGCTCCCCTAGGCCTAGGCTAGGGCACCCCTAGGCCTAGGCTAGGGCAGTCCTAGCCTAAGGTTGGGGCTCCCCTAGGACTAGGCTATGGCACCCCTAGGCCTAGGCCAAGGCACCCCTAGACTAAAGTTGGGGCTCCCCTATGCCTAGGCTAGGGCACCCCTAGGCCTATCTAGGGCACCCCTAGGTCAAGGCTATGGCTCCTCTAGGCATAGGCTTGGGCAGCCTAGGCCAAGGCTATTGCTCCCCTAGGCCTAGGCTAGGGCACCAGTAGGCCAAGGCTAGGGCACCCCTAAGCCTATGCTAGGGCACTCTTAGGCCAAGTCTACGGCTCCCCTAGGCCTAGGCTAGGGCTCCCCAAACCTAGGCTAGGGCACTCCTAGGCCCAGGCTAGGGTACCTTAGGCCAATGCTACGGCTCCCCTAGGCCTATGCTAGGGCACCCCGTGGCCTAGGCTAGGGCTCCACTAGTCCTAGGCGGGCCACCCCTAGGCCAAGGCCTGGGCACCACTAGGCCAAGGCTAGGACTCCCCTAGGACTAGGCTAGGGCACCCCTAGGCCTAGGCTAGGGCACCCCAGGGCAATGCTATGACTCCTCTAGGCCTAGGGTAGGGCATCCCTAGGCCAAGGCTATGGCTCCTCTAGGCCTTGGCTAGGGCACGCCTAGGCCAAGGCTAGGGCTCCCCTATGCCTTGGCTTGGGCACCCCTAGGCCTAGGCTAGGGCTCCCCTATGCCTAGGCTTTGGCACCCCTAGGCCTAGGCTAAGGCACCCCTAGGCCAAGGGTAGGGCACCCCTGGGTCAAGGCTAGGGCTCCCCTAGGCCCAGGCTAGGGCACCATTAGGCCTAGGCAAGGGCACACCTAGTCCAAGGTTAGGGCACCCCTAGGCCAAGGTTAGGTCACCCCTAGGCCTAGGCTAGGGCACCCCTAGGCCAAGGCTAATGCTCCCATAGGCCTAGGCTAGGGCTCCCCTAGGCCTAGGCTAGGGCACCCCTAGGCCAAGGCTAGGGCTCCCCTATGCCAAGGCTAAGGCACCCCGAGGCCAAGGCTAGGGCACCCCTGGGCCAAGGCTAGGGCTCCTCTAGGCCTAGGCTAGGGCACCATTAGGCCCAGGCAAGGGCACCCCTAGTCCAAGGCTAGGGCTCCCCTAGGCCTAGGCTAGGACACCCCTAGACCTAGGCTAGGGGACCCTTAGGCCAAGCCTAGGGCTCCCGTAGGCCTTAGCTAGGGCACCCCTAAGCCTAGGCTAGGGCTCCCCTAGGCCTAGGCTAGGGCACTCCTAGGCAAACACTAGTGCTCCCCAAGGACTAGGCTAGGGCACCCCTAGGCCTAGGCTAGGGCACCACTAGGCATAGGCTAAGGCACCCCTAGGCCAAGCCTATGGCTCCCCTAGGCCTAAGCTTGGGCACCCCTAGGCCAAGGCTAGGGCACCCTTAGGCCAAGCCTAGGGCTCCCCTAGGCCTAAGCTTGGGCACCCCTAGGCGAAGGCTAGAGCTCCCGTAGGCCTAGGGTAGGGCACTCCTAGGCCAAGGCTAGGGCTCTCCTAAGGCCTAGGCTAAGGCACCCCTAAGCCAAGGATAGGGCTCCCCTAGGCCTAGGCTAGGTCACCCCTTAGTCTAGGCTAGGGCACCCCTAGGCCAAGGCTAGGGCTCCCCTAGGCTTAGGGTAGGGCACCCTTAGGCTGAGGCTAGGGCACCCCTAGGCCTAGGCTAAGGCACCCCTAGGCCAAGGATAGGGCTCCCCTTGGCCTAGGCTAGGGCACCACTAGGCCTATGCTAAGGCACCCCTAGGCCATGGATAGGGTTCCCCTAGGCCTAGGCTTGGGCACCACTAGGCCTATGCTAAGGCACCCCTAGGCCATGGATAGGGTTCCCCTAGGCCTAGGCTAGGGCACCCCTAGGCCAAGGCTAGAGCTCCCCTAGGCCTAGGCTAAGGCACCCCTAGGCCAAGGATAGGGCTCCCGTAGGCCTAGGATAGGTCACCCCTTAGCCTAGGCTAGGGCACCCCTAGGCCAAGGATAGGGCTCCCCTAGGCTTAGGGTAGGGCACCCTTAGGCTGAGGCTAGGGCACCCCTAGACCAAGGCTAGTCCTCCCCTAGGCCTAGGCTAGGGCACCCCTAGGCCTAGGCTAGGGCACCCCAAGACTAAGGCTAGGACTCCCCTAGTCCTAGGCAGGGCACCCCTAGGCCAAGGCCTGGGCACAACAAGGCCAAGTCTACTACTCCCCTAGGACTAGGCTAGGCCACCCCTAAGCCTAGGCTAGGACACCCCAGGGCAATTCTATGGCTCCTCTAGGCCTAGGGTAGGGCTTCCCTAGGCCAAGGCAATGGGTCCTCTAGGCCTTGGCTAGGGCACGCCTAGGCCAAGGCTAGGGCTCCCCCTTTGCCTAGGCTAGGGCACCGCTAGGCCAAGGCTAGGGCTCCCCTATGCCTAGGCTAGGGCATCCCTAGGCCTAGGCTAGGGCTCCCCTAGGCCTAGGCTAGGGCATCCCAAGTCCAAGGCTAGGGTACACCTAGGCCTAGGCTAGGGTACCCCTAGGCCAAGACTAATGCTCCCCTAGTCCTAGGCTAGGGCTCCCCTAGGCCTAGGCTAGGGCACCCCAAGTCCAAGGCTAGGGTACCCCTAGGCCTAGGCTAGGGTACCCCTAGGCCAAGGCTAATGCTCCCCTAGGCCTAGGCTAGGGCACCCCTAGGCCTAGGCTAGGGCACCCCAGGGCAATGCTATGACTCCTCTAGGCCTAGGGTAGGGCACGCCTAGGCCTAGGCTAGGGCTCCCCTAGGCCTAGGCTAGGGCACCCCGAGGCCTAGGTTAGGGTTCCACTAGTCCTAGGCAGGACACCCCTAAGCCACGGCCTGGGCACCACTAGGCCAAGGCTAGGACTCCCCTAGGACTAGGCTAGGGCACCCCTAGGCCTAGGCTAGGGCATCCCAGGGCAATGCTATGGCTCCTCTAGGCCTAGGGTAGGGCATCCCTAGGTCAAGGCTAGGGCTCCCCTATGCCTAGGCTTTGGCACCCCTAGGCCTAGGCTAGGGCTCCCCTATGCCTAGGATTTGGCACCCCTAGGCCTAGGCTAAGGCACCCCTAGGCCAAGGCTAGGGCACCCCTGGGCCAAGGCTAGGGCTCCCCTAGGCCTAGGCTAGGGCACCCCTAGGCCTAGGCTAGGGCACCACTAGGCCTAGGCTAAGGCACCCCAAGGCCATGGATAAGGCTCCCCTAGGCCTAGGCTTGGGCACCCCTAGGCCAAGGCTAGAGCTCCCCTAGGCCTAGGGAAGGGCACTCCTAGGCCAAGGCTAGGGCTCTCCTAAGGCCTAAGCTATGGCACCCCTAGGCCTAGGCTAGGGCTCCCCTAGGCCAAGGCTAGGGCTCCCCTAGGCCTAGGCTAGGGCACCCCTAGGCCTAGGCTAGGGCACCCCTAGGCCTAGGCTAGGGAACCCCCACACCAAGGAGGGCTCCCCTACACCTAGGCTAGGCACCCCTAGGCCTAGACCTGGATACCCTAGGCCAAAGCTAGGGCTCCACTAGGCCTAGGCTAGGGCACCCCTAGGCCTAGGCTAGGGCACCCCTAGGCCAAGGCTAGGGCTCCCCTAGGCCTAGGCTAGGGCTCCCCTAGGCCTAGGCTAGGGCACGCCTAGGCCTAGGCTAGCAACCCCTAGACTAAGGTTGGGACTCCCCTAGGCCTAGGCTAGGGCACCCCTAGGCCTAGGCCAGGGCACCCCTAGATTAAAGTTGGGGCTCCCCTACGCCTAGGCTAGGGCACCAATAGGCCTATCTAGGGCACCCCTAGGCCAAGGCTATGGCTCCTCTAGGCATAGGCTAGGGAAGCCTAGGCCAAGGCTATTGCTCCCCTAGGCCTAGGCTAGGGCACCACTAGGCCAAGGCTAGGGCACCCCTAAGCCTATGCTAGGGCACTCTTAGGCCAAGGCTACGGCTCCCGTAGGCCTAGGCTAGGGCTCCCCAAGCCTAGGCTAGGGCACCCCTTGTCCAAGGCTAGGGTACCCCGAGGCCTAGGCTACGGCTCCACTAGGCCTAGGCTAGGGCACCCCTAGGCCTAGGCTAGGGCTCCCCTAGGCCTAGGCTAGGGCACCCCTACGCCTAGGCTAGGGCTCCACTAGTCCTAGGCAGGGCACCGCTAGGCCAAGGCCTGGGCACCACTAGGCCAAGGCTAGGACTCCCCTAGGACTAGGCTAGGGCACCCCTCGGCCTAGACTAGGGCACCCCAGGGCAATGCTATGACTCCTCTAGGCCTAGGGTAGGGCATCCCTAGGCCAAGGCTATGGCTCCTCTAGGCCTTGGCTAGGGCACGCCTAGGCCAAGGCTAGGGCTCCCCTTGGCCGAGGCTAGGACACCCCTAGGCCAAGGCTAAGGCTCCCCTATGCCTAGGCTAGGGCACCCTTAGGCCTAGGTTAGGGCTCCCCTAGGCCTAGGCTAGGGTTCCTCTAGGCCTAGGCTAGGGCACCCCTAGGCCTAGGCTAGGGCACCCCTAGGCCAAGGCTAGGGCTCCCCTATGCCTAGGCTAAGGCACCCCTAGGCCAAGGCTAAGGCACCCCTGGTCCAAGGCTAGGGCTCCCCTAGGCCCAGGATAGGGCACCATTAGGCCTAGGCAAGGGCACCCCTAGTCCAAGGCTAGGCTAGGGCACACTTAGGCCAAGCCTAGGGCTCCCGTAGGCCTTGGCTAGGGCACCCCTAGGCCTAGGGTAGGGCACTCCTAGGCCAACACTAGTGATCCCCAAGGTCTAGGCTAGGGCACCCCTAGGCCTAGGCTAGGGCACCCCTAGGCCTAGGTTAGGGCACCCCTAGGCCATGGATAGGGCTCCCCTAGGCCTAAGCTTGGGCACCCCTAGGCCAAGGCTAGAGCTCCCCTAGGCCTAGGGTAGGGCACTCCTAGGTCAAGGCTAGGGCTCTCCTAAGGCCTAGGCTATGGCATCCTTAGGCCTAGGCTAGGGCTCCCCTAGGCCAAGGCTAGGGCTCCCGTAGGCCTATGCTAGGGCACCCCTAGGCCTAGGCTAAGGCACCCCTAGGCCAAGGCTAGAGCTCCCCTAGGCCTAGGGTAGGGCACTCCTAGGTCAAGGCTAGGACTCTCCTAAGGCCTAGGCTATGGCACCCCTAGGCCTAGGCCTGGATCCCCTAAGCCAAAGCTAGGGCTCCACTAGGCCTAGGCTAGGGCACACCTAGGCCTAGGCTAGGGCACCCCTAGGCCAAGGCTAGGGTACCCCTAGGCTTAGGCTAAGGCACCTCTAGGCCAAGGATAGGGCTCCCCTAGGCCTAGGCTAGGGCACCCCTTAGCCTAGGCTAGGGCACCCCTAGGCCAAGGCTAGTGCTCCCCTAGGCTTAGGGTAAGGCACCCTTAGGCTGAGGCTAGGGCACCCCTAGGCCGAGGCTAAGGCTCCCCTAGGCCTCGGCTAGGGCACCCCTAGGCCGAGGCGAAGGAACCCCTAGGTTATGGATAGGGCTCCCTAGGCCTAGGCTAGGGCACTCCTAGGCCTAGGCTAGGCCACCCCATGGCCAAGGCTAAGTCTCCCCTAGACCTATGCTAGGGCACTCCTAGGCCTAGGCTAGGGCACGCCTAGGCCAAGGCTAGGGCACCCCTAGGCCTAGGCTTGAACATCCCTAGGCCAAGGCTAGGGCACACCTAGGCCTAGGCTAGGGCACCACTAGGCCTAGGATAGGGCACCCCTAGGCCTAGGCTAGGGCTCCCCTAGGCCTAGGCTAGGGCACCCCTAGGTCGAGGCTAAGGCACCCCTAGGCCAAGGATAGGGCTCCCCTTGGCCTAGGCTAGGGCACCACTAGGCCTAGGCTAAGGCACCCCTAGGCCAAGGATAGGGCTCCCCTAGTCCTAGGATAGATCACCCCTTCGCCTAGGCTAGGGCACCCCTAGGCCAAGGCTAGGGCTCCCCTAGGCCTAGGCTAAGGCACCCCTAGGCCAATGATAGGGCTCCCGTTGGCCTAGGCTAGGGCACTACTAGGCCTAGGCTAAGGCACCCCTAGGCCATGGATAGGGTTCCCCTAGGCCTAGGCTTGGGCACCCCTAGGCCAAGGCTAGAACTCCCCTAGGCCTAGGGTAGGGCACTCTTAGGAAAAGGCTAGGGCTCTCCTAAGGCCTAGGCTAGGGTTCCCCTAGGCCATGGCTAGGGCACCCCTAGGCCTAGCTAGGGCACCCCAAGACCAAGGCTAGTGCTCCCCTAGGGTTAGGCTAGGGCACCCCTAGGCCTAGGTTTGGGTTCCCTTAGACCTAGGCTACGGCACCCCTAGGGCTAGGCTAAGGCTCCCCTAGGCCTAGGCTAGGGCACCCCTATGCCTAGGCTAGGGCTTCCCTAGTCCTAGGCAGGGCACCCCTAGGCCAAGGCTAGGGCACCACTAGGCCCAGGCTAGGACTCCCCTAGGCCTAGGCTAGGGCACCCCTAGGCCAAGGCTATGGCTCCTCTAGGCCTAGGCTAGGGCACCCCTAGGCCAAAGCTAGGGCTCCCCTAGGCCTAGGCTAGGGCTCCCGTAGGCCTAGGCTAGGGCACTCCTAGGCCAAGGCTAGGGCTCCGCTAGGCCTAGGCTAGGGCACCCCTAGGCCTCGACTAGGGTTCCCCTAGGCCAAGGCTAATGCTCCCCTAGGGATAGGCTAGGGCTCCCGTAGGCCTAGGCTAGGGCACCCCTAGGCCAAGGCAAGGGCTCCCCTATGCCTAGGCTAAGGCACCCCTGGGCCAAGGCTAGGGCACCCCTGGGCCAAGGCTAGGGTTCCCCTAGGCCTAGGCTAGGGCACCATTAGGCCTAGGCAAGGGCACCCCAAGTCCAAGGCTAGTGCTCCCCAATGACTAGGCTAGGGCAACCCTAGACCTAGGCTAGGGCACCCCTACGCCAAGGAGGGCTCCCCTATGCCTAGGCTAGGCACCCCTAGACCTAGGCCTGGATCCCCTAGGCCAAAGCTAGGGCTCCACTAGGCCTAGGCTAGGGCACCCCTAGGCCTAGGCTAGGGCACCCCAGGCCAAGGCTAGGGCTCTCTGAGGCCTGGGCTAGGGCACCCCTAGGCCTGGGCTAGGGCACCCCTATGCCAAGGCTAGGGCACCCCTAGGCCTAGGCTAGGGCTCCCCTAGGCCTAGGCTAGGGCACCCCTAGGCCTAGGCTAGGGCAGTCCTAGCCTAAGGTTGGGGCTCCCCTAGGACTAGGCTATGGCACCCCTAGGCCTAGGCCAAGGCACCCCTAGACTAAAGTTGGGGCTCCCCTATGCCTAGGCTAGGGCACCCCTAGGCCTATCTAGGGCACCCCTAGGTCAAGGCTATGGCTCCTCTAGGCATAGGCTTGGGCAGCCTAGGCCAAGGCTATTGCTCCCCTAGGCCTAGGCTAGGGCACCAGTAGGCCAAGGCTAGGGCACCCCTAAGCCTATGCTAGGGCACTCTTAGGCCAAGTCTACGGCTCCCCTAGGCCTAGGCTAGGGCTCCCCAAACCTAGGCTAGGGCACTCCTAGGCCCAGGCTAGGGTACCTTAGGCCAATGCTACGGCTCCCCTAGGCCTATGCTAGGGCACCCCGTGGCCTAGGCTAGGGCTCCACTAGTCCTAGGCGGGCCACCCCTAGGCCAAGGCCTGGGCACCACTAGGCCAAGGCTAGGACTCCCCTAGGACTAGGCTAGGGCACCCCTAGGCCTAGGCTAGGGCACCCCAGGGCAATGCTATGACTCCTCTAGGCCTAGGGTAGGGCATCCCTAGGCCAAGGCTATGGCTCCTCTAGGCCTTGGCTAGGGCACGCCTAGGCCAAGGCTAGGGCTCCCCTATGCCTTGGCTTGGGCACCCCTAGGCCTAGGCTAGGGCTCCCCTATGCCTAGGCTTTGGCACCCCTAGGCCTAGGCTAAGGCACCCCTAGGCCAAGGGTAGGGCACCCCTGGGTCAAGGCTAGGGCTCCCCTAGGCCCAGGCTAGGGCACCATTAGGCCTAGGCAAGGGCACACCTAGTCCAAGGTTAGGGCACCCCTAGGCCAAGGTTAGGTCACCCCTAGGCCTAGGCTAGGGCAACCCTAGGCCAAGGCTAATGCTCCCATAGGCCTAGGCTAGGGCTCCCCTAGGCCTAGGCTAGGGCACCCCTAGGCCAAGGCTAGGGCTCCCCTATGCCAAGGCTAAGGCACCCCGAGGCCAAGGCTAGGGCACCCCTGGGCCAAGGCTAGGGCTCCTCTAGGCCTAGGCTAGGGCACCATTAGGCCCAGGCAAGGGCACCCCTAGTCCAAGGCTAGGGCTCCCCTAGGCCTAGGCTAGGACACCCCTAGACCTAGGCTAGGGGACCCTTAGGCCAAGCCTAGGGCTCCCGTAGGCCTTAGCTAGGGCACCCCTAAGCCTAGGCTAGGGCTCCCCTAGGCCTAGGCTAGGGCACTCCTAGGCAAACACTAGTGCTCCCCAAGGACTAGGCTAGGGCACCCCTAGGCCTAGGCTAGGGCACCACTAGGCATAGGCTAAGGCACCCCTAGGCCAAGCCTATGGCTCCCCTAGGCCTAAGCTTGGGCACCCCTAGGCCAAGGCTAGGGCACCCTTAGGCCAAGCCTAGGGCTCCCCTAGGCCTAAGCTTGGGCACCCCTAGGCGAAGGCTAGAGCTCCCGTAGGCCTAGGGTAGGGCACTCCTAGGCCAAGGCTAGGGCTCTCCTAAGGCCTAGGCTAAGGCACCCCTAAGCCAAGGATAGGGCTCCCCTAGGCCTAGGCTAGGTCACCCCTTAGTCTAGGCTAGGGCACCCCTAGGCCAAGGCTAGGGCTCCCCTAGGCTTAGGGTAGGGCACCCTTAGGCTGAGGCTAGGGCACCCCTAGGCCTAGGCTAAGGCACCCCTAGGCCAAGGATAGGGCTCCCCTTGGCCTAGGCTAGGGCACCACTAGGCCTATGCTAAGGCACCCCTAGGCCATGGATAGGGTTCCCCTAGGCCTAGGCTTGGGCACCACTAGGCCTATGCTAAGGCACCCCTAGGCCATGGATAGGGTTCCCCTAGGCCTAGGCTAGGGCACCCCTAGGCCAAGGCTAGAGCTCCCCTAGGCCTAGGCTAAGGCACCCCTAGGCCAAGGATAGGGCTCCCGTAGGCCTAGGATAGGTCACCCCTTAGCCTAGGCTAGGGCACCCCTAGGCCAAGGATAGGGCTCCCCTAGGCTTAGGGTAGGGCACCCTTAGGCTGAGGCTAGGGCACCCCTAGACCAAGGCTAGTCCTCCCCTAGGCCTAGGCTAGGGCACCCCTAGGCCTAGGCTAGGGCACCCCAAGACTAAGGCTAGGACTCCCCTAGTCCTAGGCAGGGCACCCCTAGGCCAAGGCCTGGGCACAACAAGGCCAAGTCTACTACTCCCCTAGGACTAGGCTAGGCCACCCCTAAGCCTAGGCTAGGACACCCCAGGGCAATTCTATGGCTCCTCTAGGCCTAGGGTAGGGCTTCCCTAGGCCAAGGCAATGGGTCCTCTAGGCCTTGGCTAGGGCACGCCTAGGGCAAGGCTAGGGCTCCCCCTTTGCCTAGGCTAGGGCACCGCTAGGCCAAGGCTAGGGCTCCCCTATGCCTAGGCTAGGGCACCCCTAGGCCTAGGCTAGGGCTCCCCTAGGCCTAGGCTAGGGCATCCCAAGTCCAAGGCTAGGGTACACCTAGGCCTAGGCTAGGGTACCCCTAGGCCAAGACTAATGCTCCCCTAGTCCTAGGCTAGGGCTCCCCTAGGCCTAGGCTAGGGCACCCCAAGTCCAAGGCTAGGGTACCCCTAGGCCTAGGCTAGGGTACCCCTAGGCCAAGGCTAATGCTCCCCTAGGCCTAGGCTAGGGCACCCCTAGGCCTAGGCTAGGGCACCCCAGGGCAATGCTATGACTCCTCTAGGCCTAGGGTAGGGCATCCCTAGGCCAAGGCTATGGCTCCTCTAGACCTAGGCTAGGGCACCCCTAGGCCTAGGCTAGGGCACCCCAAGACTAAGGCTAGGACACCCCTAGGCCAAGGCTAAGGCTCCCCTATGCCTAGGCTAGGGCACCCCTAGGCCTAGGCTAGGGTACCCCTAGGTTAATGCTAATGCTCCCCTAGATCTAGGCTAGGGCTCCCCTAGGCCTAGGCTAGGGCACCCCTAGGCCAAGGCTAAGGCACCGCTGTGCCAAGGCTAGGGCTCCCCTAGGCCTAGGCTAGGACACCCCTAGACCTAGGCTAGGGCACCCTTAGGCCAAGCCTAGGGCTCCCGTAGGCCTTGGCTAGGGCACCCCTAGGCCTAGGTTAGGGCACCCCTAGGCCATGGATAGGGCTCCCCTAGGCCTAAGCTTGGGCACCCCTAGGCCAAGGCTAGAGCTCCCCTAGGCCTAGGGTAGGGCACTCCTAGGTCAAGGCTAGGGATCTCCTAAGGCCTAGGCTATGGCACCCTTAGACCTAGGCTAGGGCTCCCCTAGGCCAAGGCTAGGGCTCCCCTAGGCCAAGGCTAGGGCACCCCTAGGCCTAGGCTAAGGCACCCCTAGGCCAAGGCTAGAGCTCCCCTAGGCCTAGGGTAGGGCACTCCTAGGTCAAGGCTAGGGCTCTCCTAAGGCCTGGGCTATGGCACCCCTAGGCCTAGGCCTGGATCCCCTAAGCCAAAGCTAGGGCTCCACTAGGCCTAGGCTAGGGCACACCTAGGCCTAGGCTAGGGAACCCCTAGGCCAAGGCTAGGGTACCCCTAGGCTTAGGCTAAGGCACCCCTAGGCCAAGGATAGGGCTCCCTAGGCCTAGGCTAGGGCACCCCTAGGCCTAGGTTAGGCCACCCCATGGCCAAGGCTAAGTCTCCCCTAGACCTATGCTAGGGCACACCTAGGCCTAGGCTAGGGCACGCCTAGGCCAGGGCTAGGGCACCCCTAGGCCTAGGCTTGAACATCCCTAGGCCAAGGCTAGGGCACACCTAGGCCTAGGCTAGGGCACCACTAGGCCTAGGCTAGGGCACCCCTAGGCCTAGGCTAGGGCTCCCCTTGGCCTAGGCTAGGACACCACTAGGCCTAGGCTAAGGCACCCCTAGGCCAAGGATAGGGCTCCCCTAGGCCTAGGCTAGGTCACCCCTTCGCCTAGGCTAGGGCACCCCTAGGCCAAGGCTAGGGCTCCCCTAGGCCTAGGCTAAGGCACCCCTAGGCCAATGATAGGGCTCCCGTTGGCCTAGGCTAGGGCACCACTAGGCCTAGGCTAAGGCACCCCTAGGCCATGGATAGGGTTCCCCTAGGCCTAGGCTTGGGCACGCCTAGGCCAAGGCTAGAACTCCCCTAGGCCTAGGGTAGGGCACTCTTAAGACAAGGCTAGGGCTCTCCTAAGGCCTAGTCTAGGGCACCCCTTGGCCTAGGCTAGGGTTCCCCTAGGCCATGGCTAGGGCACCCCTTGGCCTAGCTAGGGCACCCCTAGACCCAGGCTAGTGCTCCCCTAGGGCTAGGCTAGGGCACCCCTAGGCCAGGGTTTGGGTTCCCCTAGACCTAGGCTACGGCACCCCTAGGGCTAGGCTAAGGCTCCCCTAGGCCTAGGCTAGGGCACCCCTATGCCTAGGCTAGGGCTTCCCTAGTCCTAGGCAGGGCACCCCTAGGCCAAGGCTAGGGCACCACTAGGCCCAGGCTAGGACTCCCCTAGGCCTAGGCTAGGGCACCCCTAGGCCAAGGCTATGGCTCCTCTAGGCCTAGGCTAGGGCACCCCTAGGCCAAAGCTAGGGCTCCCCTAGGCCAAGGCTAGGGCTCCCCTAGGCCTAGGCTAGGGCACCCCTAGGCCTAGACTAGGGTACCCCTAGGCCAAGTCTAATGCTCCCCTAGGGCTAAGCTAGGTCTCCCCTAGGCCTAGGCTAGGGCACCCCTAGGACAAGGCTGGGCTCCCCTATGCCTAGGCTAAGGCACCCCTAGGCCAAGGCTAGGGCACCCCTGGGCCAAGGCTAGGGTTCCCCTTGGCCTAGAGTAGGGCACCATTAGGCCTAGGCAAGGGCACCCCTAGTCCAAGGCTAGTGCTCCCCAATGCCTAGGCTAGGGCAACCTTAGACTTAGGCTAGGGCACCCCTACGCCAAGGAGGGCTCCCCTATGCCTAGGCTAGGCACCCCTAGACCTAGGCCTGGATTCCCTAGGCCAAAGCTAGGGCTCCACTAGGCCTAGGATAGGGCACCCCTAGGCCTAGGCTAGCGCACCCCAGGCCAAGGCTAGGGCTCCCCGAGGCCTGGGCAAGGGCACCCCTTGGCCTGGGCTAGGGCACCCCTATGCCAAGGCTAGGGCACCCCTAGGCCTAGGCTAGGGCTCCTCTAGGCCTAGGCTAGGGCACCCCTTGGCCTAGGCTAGGGCACTCCTAGACTAAGGTTGGGGCTCCGCTAGGACTAGGCTATGGCACCCCTAGGCCTAGGCCAAGGCACCCCTAGACTAAAGTTGGGGCTCCCCTATGCCTAGGCTAGGGCACCCCTAGGCCTATCTAGGGCACCCCTAGGTCAAGGCTATGGCTCCTCTAGGCATAGGCTAGGGCAGCCTAGGCCAAGGCTATTGCTCCCCTAGGCCTAGGCTAGCGCACCACTAGGCCAAGGCTAGGGCACCCCTAAGCCTATGCTAGGGCACTCTTAGGCCAAGTCTACGGCTCCCCTAGGCCTAGGCTAGGGCTGCCCAAGCCTTGGCTAGGGCACCCCTAGGCCAAGGCTAGGGTACCCTCGGCCAATGCTACGGCTCCCCTAGGCCTAGGCTAGGGCACGCCTAGGCCTAGGCTAGGGTTCCCCTAGGCCTAGGCTAGGGCACCCCGAGGCCTAGGTTAGGGTTCCACTAGTCCTAGGCAGGACACCCCTAAGCCACGGCCTGGGCACCACTAGGCCAAGGCTAGGACTCCCCTAGGACTAGGCTAGGGCACCCCTAGGCCTAGGCTAGGGCATCCCAGGGCAATGCTATGGCTCCTCTAGTCCTAGGGTAGGGCATCCCTAGGCCAAGGCTAGGGCTCCCCTATGCCTAGGCTTTGGCACCCCTAGGCCTAGGCTAGGGCTCCCCTATGCCTAGGCTTTGGCACCCCTAGGCCTAGGCTAAGGCTCCCCTAGGCCAAGGCTAGGGCACCCCTGGGCCAAGGCTAGGGCTCCCCTAGGCCCAGGCTAGGGCACCATTAGGCCTAGGCAAGGGCACACCTAGTCCAAGGTTAGGGCTCCCCAAGGCCTAGGCTAGGACACCCCTAGGCCTAGGTTAGGGCACCCCTGGGCCAAGGTTAGGGCACCCCTAGGCCTAGGCTAGGGCACCCCTAGGCCAAGGCTAATGCTCCCATAGGCCTAGGCTAGGGCTCCCCTAGGCCTAGGCTAGGGCACCCCTAGGACAAGGCTAGGGCTCCCCTATGCCTAGGCTAAGGCACCCCGAGGCCAAGGATAGGGCACCCCTGGGCCAAGGCTAGGGCTCCTGTAGGCCTAGGCTAGGGCACCATTAGGCCTAGGCAAGGGCACCCCTAGTCCAAGGCTAGGGATCCCCTAGGCCTAGGCTAGGACACCCCTAGACCTAGGCTAGGGGACCCTTAAGCCAAGCCTAGGGCTCCCGTAGGCCTTAGCTAGGGCACCCCTAAGCCTAGGCTTGGGCTCCCCTAGGCCTAGGCTAGGGCACTCCTAGGCAAACACTAGTGCTCCCCAAGGCCTAGGCTAGGGCACCCCTAGGCCTAGGCTAGGGCACCACTAGGCATAGGCTAAGGCACCCCTAGGCCAAGCCTATGGCTCCCCTAGGCCTAAGCTTGGGCACCCCTAGGCCAAGGCTAGGGCACCCTTAGGCCTATCTAGGGCACCCCTAGGCCAAGGCCATGGATACCCTAGGCCTAGGCTAGGGCACCCCTAGGCCAAGGATAATGCTCCCCTAGGCCTAGGCTAGGGCTCCCCTAGGCCAAGGCTATGGCACCCCAAGTCCAAGGCTAGGGTACCCCTAGGCCTAGGCTAGGGTACCCCTAGGCCAAGGCTAATGCTCCCCTAGGCCTAGGCTAGGGCTCCCCTAGGCCTAGGCTAGGGCACCCCTAGGCCTAGGCTTGGGTACCCCTAGGCCATGTCTAGGGTTCCCCTAGGCCTAGGCTAGGGCACCCCTAGGCCTATCTAGGGCACCCCTAGGCCAAGGCCATGGATACCTTAGGCCTAGGCTAGGGCACCCCAAGGCCAAGGCTAGGGTACCCCTAGGCATAGGCTAAGGCACCCCTAGCCCAAGGATAGGGCTCCCCTAGGCCTAGGCTAGGGCACCCCTTAGCCTAGGCTAGGGCACCCCTAGGCCAAGGCTAGGGTTCCCCTGGGCTTAAGGTAGGGCACCCTTAGGCTGAGGCTAGGGCACCCCTAGGCCGAGGCTAAGGCTCCCCTAAGCCACGGCTAGGGCACCCCTACGCCGAGGCTAAGGGACCCCTAGGCCAAGGATAGGGCTCCCCTAGGCCTAGGCTAGGGCACCCCTAGGCCTAGGCTAGGGCACCCCTAGGCCTAGGCTAAGGCACCACTAGGCCAAGGATAGTGCTCCCCTAGGCCTAGGATAGGGCACCCCTAGGACTAGGCTAGGGCACCCCTAGACTAAGGTTGGGGCTCCCCTAGGCCTAGGCTAGGGCACCCCTAGGCCTAGGCTAAGGCACCCCTAGGCCAAGGATAGTGCTCCCCTAGGCCTAGGATAGGGCACCCCTAGGACTAGGCTAGGGCACCCCTAGGCCTAGGCTTGGGTACCCCTAGACCAAATCTAGAGTTCCCCTAGGCCTAGGCTAGGGCACCCCTAGGCCTATCTAGGGCACCCCTAGTCCAAGGCCATGGATACCCTAGGCCTAGACTAGGGCACCCCTAGCCAAGGCTAGGGTACCCCTAGGCATAGGCTAAGGCACCCCTAGCCCAAGGATAGGGCTCCCCTAGGCCTAGGCTAGGGCACCCCTTAGCCTAGGCTAGGGCACCCCTAGGCCAAGGCTAGGGTTCCCCTAGGCTTAGGGTAGGGCACCCTTAGGCTGAGGCTAGGGCACCCCTAGGCCGAGGCTAAGGCTCCCCTAAGCCTCGGCTAGGGCACCCCTAGGCCGAGGCTAAGGGACCCCTAGGCCATGGATAGGGCTCCCCTAGGCCTAGGCTAGGGCACCCCTAGGCCTAGGCTAGGGCACCCCTAGGCCTAGGCTAGGGCACCCATAGGCCTAGGCTAAGGCACCCCTAGGCCAAGGATAGTGCTCCCCTAGGCCTAGGATAGGGCACCCCTAGGACTAGGCTAGGGTACCCCTAGATTAAGGTTGGGGCTCCCCTAGGCCTAGGCTAGGGCACCCCACGGCCTAGGCTCGGGCACCCCTAGACTAAGGTGGGGCTTCCCTATGCCTAGGCTAGGGCACCCCTAGGTCTATCTAGGGCACTCCTAGGCCAAGGCTATGGCTCCCCTAGCCTAGGCTAGGGCACCACTAGGCCAAGTCTAGGGCACACCTAGGCCTAGGCTAGGGCACCCATAGGCCAAGGCTACGGCTCCCCTAGGCCTAGGCTAGGGCTCCCCTAGACCTAGGCTAGGGCACCCCTAGGCCAAGGCTAGTGTACCCCTAGGCCTAGGCTAGTTCACCCCTAGGCCAAGGCTAAGGCACCCCTAGGCCAAGGATAGTGCTCCCCTAGGCCTAGGATAGGGCACCCCTAGGACTAGGCTAGGGCACCCCTAGACTAAGGTTGGGGCTCCCCTAGGCCTAGGCTAGGGCACCCCTAGGCCTAGGCTAAGGCACCCCTAGGCCAAGGATAGTGCTCCCCTAGGCCTAGGATAGGGCACCCCTAGGACTAGGCTAGGGCACCCCTAGGCCTAGGCTTGGGTACCCCTAGACCAAATCTAGGGTTCCCCTAGGCCTAGGCTAGGGCACCCCTAGGCCTATCTAGGGCACCCCTAGTCCAAGGCCATGGATACCCTAGGCCTAGACTAGGGCACCCCTAGCCAAGGCTAGGGTACCCCTAGGCATAGGCTAAGGCACCCCTAGCCCAAGGATAGGGCTCCCCTAGGCCTAGGCTAGGGCACCCCTTAGCCTAGGCTAGGGCACCCCTAGGCCAAGGCTAGGGTTCCCCTAGGCTTAGGGTAGGGCACCCTTAGGCTGAGGCTAGGTCACCCCTAGGCCGAGGCTAAGGCTCCCCTAAGCCTCGGCTAGGGCACCCCTAGGCCGAGGCTAAGGGACCCCTAGGCCATGGATAGGGCTCCCCTAGGCCTAGGCTAGGGCACCCCTAGGCCTAGGCTAGGGCACCCATAGGCCTAGGCTAAGGCACCCCTAGGCCAAGGATAGTGCTCCCCTAGGCCTAGGATAGGGCACCCCTAGGACTAGGCTAGGGTACCCCTAGATTAAGGTTGGGGCTCCCCTAGGCCTAGGCTAGGGCACCCCACGGCCTAGGCTCGGGCACCCCTAGACTAAGGTGGGGCTTCCCTATGCCTAGGCTAGGGCACCCCTAGGTCTATCTAGGGCACTCCTAGGCCAAGGCTATGGCTCCCCTAGCCTAGGCTAGGGCACCACTAGGCCAAGTCTAGGGCACACCTAGGCCTAGGCTAGGGCACCCATAGGCCAAGGCTACGGCTCCCCTAGGCCTAGGCTAGGGCTCCCCTAGACCTAGGCTAGGGCACCCCTAGGCCAAGGCTAGTGTACCCCTAGGCCTAGGCTAGTTCACCCCTAGGCCAAGGCTACGGCTCCTCTAGGCCAAGGCTAGGGCACCCCTAGGCCTAGGTTAGGGTTCCCCTAGACCTAGGCTAGGGCACCCCTAGAGCTAGGCTAGGGCTCCCCTAGGCCTAGGCTAGGGCACCCCTATGCCTAGGCTAGGGCTTCCCTAGTCCTAGGCAGGGCACCCCTAGGCCAAGGCTAGGGGACCACTAGGCCCAGGCTAGGACTCCCCTAGGACTTGGCTAGGGCACCCTAGGCCTAGGCTAGGGCACCACTAGGCCAAGGCTATGGCTCCTCTAGGCCTACGCTAGGGCACCCCTAGGCCAAAGCTAGGGCTCCCCTAGGCCTTGGCTAGGGCTCCCCTAGGCCTAGGCTAGGGCACTCCTAGGCCAAGGCTAGGGCTCCCCTAGGCCTAGGCAGGGCACCCCTAAACCAAGGCCTGGGCACCACTAGGCCAAGGCTAGGACTCCCCTAGGCCTAGGCTAGGGCACCCCATGCCAAGCCTAGGGTTCCCCTAGACCTAGGCTAGGGAACCCCTAGGCCTAGACTAGGGTACCCCTAGGCCAAGGCTAATGCTCTAGGGCACCCCTAGGCCAAGGCTAGGGCTCCCCTATGCCTAGGCTAAGGCACCCCTAGGCCAAGGCTAGGGCACCCCTGGGCCAAGGCTAGGGTTCCCCTAGGCCTAGGCTAGGGCACCATTAGGCCTAGGCAAGGGAACCCCTAGTCCAAGGCTAGGGCTCCCCTAGGCCTAGGCTAGGACACCCCTAGACCTACGCTAGGGCACCCTTAGGCCAAGCCTAGGGCTCCCGTAGGCTTGGCTAGTGTACCCCTAGGCCAAGGTTAGGGCACCCCTAGGCCTAGGCTAGGGCACCCCTAGGCCTAGGCTAGGGCTCCCCTAGGCCTAGCCTAGGGCACTTCTAGGCCAACACTAGTGTTCCCCAAGGCCTAGGCTAGGGCACCCCTAGGCCTAGGCTAGGACACCCCTAGGCCTAGGCTAGGGCACCACTGCCTAGGCTAAGGCACACCTAGGCCATGGATAGGGCTCCCCTAAGCCTAGGCTTGGGCACCCCTAGACCAAGGCTAGAGCTCCCCCAGGCCTAGGGTAGGGCACTCCTAGGCCAATGCTAGGGCTCTCCTAAGGCCTAGGCTATGGCACCCCTAGGACTAGGCTAGGGCTCCCCTAGGCTTAGGCTAGGGCTCCCCTTGGTCTAGGCTAGGGCACCCGTAGGCCAAGGCTAGGGCACCATTAGGCCTAGGCTAGGGCACCCCTAGGCCTTGGCTAGGGCACACCTAGACTAAGGTTGGGGCTCCCCTAGGACTAGGGTATGGCACCCCTAGGCCTAGGCCAGGGCACCCCTAGACTAAAGTTGGGGCTCCCCTACGCCTAGCCTAGGCAACCTTAGGCCTAGGCCTGGATCCCCTAGGCCAAAGCTAGGGCTCCACTAGGCCTAGGCTAGGGCACCCCTAGGCCTAGGCTAGGGCACCCCTAGGCCAAGGCTAGGGCTCCCCTAGGCCTGGCCTAGGGCACCCGTAGGCCAAGGCTAGGGCACCCCTAGGCCTAGGCTAGGGCTCCCCTAGGCCTAGGCTAGGGCTCCCCTAGGCCTAGGCTAGGGCACCCCTAGGCCTTGGCTAGGGCACCCCTAGACTAAGGTTGGGGCTCCCCTAGGACTAGGGTATGGCACCCCTAGGCCTAGGCCAGGGCACCCCTAGACTAAAGTTGGGGCTCCCCTATGCCTAGGCTAGGGCACCCCTAGGCCTATCTAGGGCACCCCTAGGCCAAGGCTATGGCTCCTCTAGGCATAGGCTAGGGCACCAATAGGCCTATCTAGGGCACCCCTAGGCCAAGGCTATGGCTCCTCTAGGCATAGGCTAGGGCAGCCTAGGCCAAGGTTATTGCTCCCCTATTCCTAGGCTAGGCCACCACTAGGCCAAGGCTAGGGCACCCCTAAGCCTATGATAGGGCACTCTTAGGCCAAGGCTACGGCTCCCCTAGGCCTAGGCTAGGGCTCCCCAAGCCTAGGCTAGGGCACCCCTAGGCCAAGGCTAGGGTACCCCTAGGCCAATGCTACGGCTCCCCTAGGCCTAGGCTAGGGCACCCCTAGGCCTAGGCTAGGGCACCCCTAGGCCTAGGCTAGGGCTCCACTAGTCCTAGGCAGGGCACCCCTAAGCCAAGGACTGGGCACCACTAGGCCAAGGCTAGGACTCCCCTAGAACTAGGCTAGGGCACCCCTTGGCCAAGGCTAGGGTAACCCAGGGCAATGCTATGGCTCCTCTAGGCCTAGGGTAGGGCATCCCTAGGCCAAGGCTACGGCTCCTCTAGGCCTTGGCTAGGGCACGCCTAGGCCAAGACTAGGGTTCCCCTTGGCCTAGGCTAGGACACCCCTAGGCCAAGGCTAGGGCTCCCCTATGCCTAGGCTAGGGCACCCCTAGACCTAGTCTAGGGCACCCCTAGGCCTATGCTAGGGCACCCCTAGACCTAGGCTAGGGTACCCCTAGGCCAAGGCTAATGCTCCCCTAGGCCTAGGCGAGGGCTCCCCTAGGGCAAGCTAGGGCACTCCTGGGCCAAGGCTAGGGCTCCCCTAGACCCAGACTAGGGCACCATTAGGCCTAGGCAAGGGCACCCCTAGTCCAAGGCTAGGGCTCCCCTAGGCCTAGGCTAGGACACCCCTAGACCTAGGCTAGGGCACCCTTATGCCAAGCCTAGGGCTCCCGTAGTCCTTGGCTAGGGCACCCCTAGGTCTATGTTAGGGCACCCCTAGGCCAAGGTTAGGGCACCCCTAGGCCTAGGCTAGGGCACCCCTAGGCCTAGGCTAGGGCTCCCCTAGGCCTAGGCTAGGGCACTCCTAGGCAAACACTAGTGCTCCCCAAGGCCTAGGCTAGGGCACCCCTAGGCCTAGGCTAAGGCACCCATAGGCCTATGCTAGGGCACCACTAGGCCTAGGCTAAGGCACCCATAGGCCATGGATAGGGCTCCCCTAGGCCTAGGCTTGGGCACCCCTAGGCCAAGGCTAGAGCTCCCCTAGGCCTAGGGTAGGGCACTCCTAGGCCAAGGCTAGGGCTCCCCTAGGCCTAGGCTAGGGCACCCCATGCTAAGCCTAGGGCTCCCCTAGGCCTAGGCTAGGGCACCCCTAGGCCTAGTCTAGGGTACCCCTAGGCCAAGGCTAATGCTCCCCTAGGACTAGGCTAGGGCTCTCCTAGACCTAGGCTAGGGCATCCCTAGGCCAAGGCTAGGGCTCCCCTATGCCTAGGCTAAGGCACCCCTAGGGCAAGGCTAGGGCACACCTAGGCCAAAGCTAGGGTTCCCCTAGGCCTAGGCTAGGGCACCATTAGGCCTAGGTAAGGGCACCCCTGGTCGAAGGCTAGGACTCCCCTAGGCCTAGACTAGGACACCCCTAGACCTAGGCTAGGGAACCCTTAGGCCAAGCCTAGGGCTCCCGTAGGCCTTGGCTAGGGCACCCCCAAGCCTAGGCTAGGGCTCCCCTAGGCCTAGGCTAGGGCACTCCTAGGCCAACACTAGTGCTCCCCAAGGCCTAGGCTAGGGTACCCTTAGGCCTAGGCTAGGGTTCCCCTAGGCCTAGGCTAGGGCACCATTAGGCCTAGGCTAAGGCACCCCTAGGCCATGGATAGGGCTCCCCTAGGCGTAAGCTTGGGCACCCCTAGGCCAAGGCTAGAGCTCCCCTAGGCCTAGGGTAGGGCACTCCTAGGCCAAGGCTAGGGCTCTCCAAAGGCCTATGCTATGGCACCCCTAGGACTAGGTTAGGGCTCCCCTAGGCCAAGGCTAGGGCTCCCCTAGGCCTAGGCTAGGGCACCCCTAGGCCTAGGCTAGGGCACCCCTACGCCAAGGAGGGCTCCCCTATGCCTAGGCTAGGCACCCCTAGGCCTAGGCTCGATCCCCTAGGCCAAAGCTAGGGCTCCACTAGGCCTAGGCTAGGGCACACCTAGGCCTAGGCTAGGGCACCCCTAGGCCAAGGCTTGGGTACCCCTAGGCCAAGGCTAATGCACCCCTAGGACAAGGATAGGGCTCCCCTAGGCCTAGGCTATGTCACCCCTTAGCCTAGGCTAGGGCACCCCTAGGCCAAGGCTAGGGTTATCCTAGTCTTAGGGTAGGGTACCCTTAGGCTGAGGCTAGGGCACCCCTAGGCCGAGGCTAAGGCTCCCCTAGGCCTCGGCTAGGGCACCCCTAGGCCTCGGCTAAGGAACCCCAAGGCCAAGGATAGGGCTCCCCTAGGCCTAGGCTAGGGCACCCCTAGGCCAAAGCTAGGGCTCCCCTAGGACTAGGCTAGGGCACCCGTAGACTAAGGTTGGGGCTCCCCTAGGCCTAGGCTAGGGCACCCCTCGGCCTAGGCTAGGGCACCCCTAGACTAAGGTTGGGGATCCCCTACGCCTAGGCTAGGGCACCCCTAGGCCTATCTAATGCACTCCTAGGCCAAGGCTATGGCTCCCCTACGCCTAGGCTAGGGCACCCCTAGGCCAAGGCTAGTGTACCCCTAGGCCTAGGCTAGAGCACCCCTATGCCAAGTCTACGGCTCCTCTAGGCCTAGGCTAGGGCACCCCTAGGCCTAGGTTAGGGTTCCCCTAGACCAAGGCTAGGGCACCCCTAGGGCTAGGCTAGGGCTCCCCTGGGCCTAGGCTAGGGCACCCCTATGCCTAGGCTAGGGCTTCCCTAGTCCTAGGCAGGGCACCCCTAGGCCAAGGGTAGGGCACCACAAGGCCCAGGCTAAGATTCCCTTAGGACTTGGCTAGGGCACCCTATGCCTAGGCTAGGGCACCCCTAGGGCAAGGCTATGGCTCCTCTAGGCCTAGGCTAGGGCACCCCTAGGCCATGGCTAGGGCTCCCCTATGCCTAGGCTAAGGCACCCCTAGGCCAAGGCTAGGGCACCACTGGGCCAAGGCTAAGGCTCCCCTAGGCCTAGGCTAGGGCACCATTAGGCCTAGGCAAGGGCACGCCTAGTCCAAGGCTAGGGCTCCCCTAGGCCTAGGCTGCGGCACCCCTAGGCCTAGCCTGGGCTCCCATAGACCAAGCCTAGGGCTCCCGTAGGCCTTGGCTAGGGCACCCCTAGGCCTAGGTTAGGGCACCCCTAGGCCAAGGTTAGGGCACCACTAGGCCTAGGCTAGGGCACCCCTAGGCCTAGGATAGGGCTCCCCTAGGCCTAGGCTAGGGCTTCCCTAGGCCTAGGCTAGGGCACTCCTAGGCCAACATTAGTGCTCCCCAAGGTCTAGGCTAGGGCACCCCTAGGCCTAAGCTAGGGCACCCCTAGGCCTAGGCTAGGGCACTACTAGGCCTAGGCTAAGGCACCCCTAGGCCATGGATAGGGCTCCCCTAGGCCTAGGCTTGGGCACCCCTAGGCCAAGGGTAGAGCTCCCCTAGGCCTAGGGTAGGGCACTCCTAGGCCAAGGCTAGGGCTCTCCTAAGGCCTAGGCTATGGCACCCCTACGCCTAGGCTAGGGCTCCCCTAGGCCAAGGCTAGGGCTCCCCTAGGCCTAGGCTAGTGCTCCCCTAGGCCTAGGCTAGGGCACCACTAGGCCTAGGCTAGGGCACCCCTACGCCAAAGAGGGCTCCCCTACGCCTAGGCTAGGCACCCCTAGGCCTAGGCCGGGATCCCCTAGGCCAAAGCTAGGGCTCCACTAGGCCTAGGCTAGGGCACCCCTAGGCCTAGGCTAGGGCACCCCTAGGCCAAGGCTAGGGCTCCCCTAGGCCTAGGCTAGGGCACCCCTAGACCTAGGCTAGGGCACCCCAGGGCAATGCTATGGCTCCTCTAGGCCTAGGGTAGGGCATCCCTAGGCCAAGGCTATGGCTCCTCTAGGCCTTGGGTAGGGCACGCCTAGGCCAAGGCTAGGGCTCCCCTTGGCCTAGGCTAGGACACCCCTAGGCCAAGGCTAGGGCTCCCCTATGCCTAGGCTAGGGCACCCCTAGACCTAAGCTAGGGCTCCCCTAGGCCTAGGCTAGGGCTCCCCTAGGCCTAGGTTAGGGCTCCCCTAGGCCTAGGGTAGGGCTCCCCGAGGCCTAGGCTAGGGCACTCCTAGGCCAACACTAGTGCTCCCCAAGGTCTAGGCGAGGGCACCCCTAGGCCTAGGGTAGGGCTCCCCGAGGCCTAGGCTAGTGCAATCCTAGGCCAACACTAGTGCTCCCCAAGGTCTAGGCTAGGGCTCCCCTAGGCCTAGGGTAGGGCTCCCCGAGGCCTAGGCTAGGGCACTCCTACTCCAACACTAGTGCTCCCCAAGGTCTAGGCTAGGGCACCCCTAGGCCTAGGCTAGGGCACCCCCAGGCCTAGGCTAGGGCACCACTAGGCCTAGGCTAAGGCACCCCTAGGCCATGGATAGGGCTCCCCTAGGCCTAGGCTTGGTCACCCCTAGGCCAAGGCTAGAGCTCCCCTAGGCCTAGGGTAGGGCACTCCTAGGCCAAGGCTAAGGCACCCCTAGGCCATGGATAGGGCTCCCCTAGGCCTAGGCTTGGGCACTCCTAGGCCAAGGCTAGGGCTCTCCTAAGGCCTAGGCTATGGCACCCCTAGGCCTAGGCTAGGGTTCCCCTAGTCCAAGGCTAGGGCTCCCCTAGGCCTAGGCTAGGGATCCGCTAGGCCTAAGCTTGGTCACCCCTAGACCAAGGCTAGAGCTCCCCTGGGCCAAGGTTAGGGCTCCCCTAGGCCCAGGCTAGGGCACCATTATGCCTACGCAAGTGCACCCCTAGTCCAAGGCTAGGGCTCCCCTAGACCTAGGCTAGGACACCCCTAGACCTAGGCTAGAGCACCATTAGGCCAAGCCTAGGGCTCCCGTAGGCCTTGGCTATGGCACCCCTAGGAATAGGTTAGGGCATCCCTAGGCCAATGTTAGGGCACCCCTAGGCCTAGGCTAGGGCACTCCTAGGCCTAGGGTAGGGCTCCCCTAGCCTAGCCTAGGGCACTCCTAGGCCAACACTAGTGCTCCCCAAGGTCTAGGCTAGGGCACCCCTAGGCCTAGGCTAGGGCACCCCTAAGCCTAGGCTAGGGCACCCCTAGGCCTAGGCTAGGGCACCACTAGGCCTAGGCTAAGGCACCCCTAGGCCATGGATAGGGCTCCCCTAGGCCTAGGCTTGGTCACCCCTAGGCCAAGGCTAGAGCTCCCCTAGGCCTAGGGTAGGGCACTCCTAGGCCAAGGCTAGGGCTCCCCTAGGCCTAGGCTAGGGCACCACTAGGCCAAGGCTAAGGCACCCCTAGGTCATGGATAGGGCTCCCCTAGGCCTAGGCTTGCGCACCCCTAGGCCAAGGCTAGAGCTCCCCTAGGCCTAGGGTAGGGCACTCCTAGGCCAAGGCTAGGGCTCTCCTAAGGCCTAGGCTATGGCACCCCTACGCCAAGGCTAGGGCTCCCCTAGGCCAAGGCTAGGGCTCCCCTAGACCTAGGCTAGTGCTCCCCTAGGCCTAGGCTAGGGCACCACTAGGCCTAGGCTAGGGCACCCCTACGCCAAGGAGGGCTCCCCTACGCCTAGGCTAGGCACCCCTAGGCCTAGGCCGGGATCCCCTAGGCCAAAGCTAGGGCTCCACTAGGCCTAGGCTAGGGCACCCCTAGGCCTAGGCTAGGGCACCCCTAGGCCAAGGCTAGGGCTCCCCTACGCCTAGGCTAGGCACCCCTAGGCCTAGGCCGGGATCCCCTAGGCCAAAGCTAGGGCTCCACTAGGCCTAGGCTAGGGCACCCCTAGGCCTAGGCTAGGGCACCCCTAGGCCAAGGCTAGGGCTCCCCTAGGCCTAGGCTAGGGCACCCCTAGACCTAGGCTAGGGCACCCCAGGGCAATGCTATGGCTCCTCTAGGCCTAGGGTAGGGCATCCCTAGGCCAAGGCTATGGCTCCTCTAGGCCTTGTGTAGGGCACGCCTAGGCCAAGGCTAGGGCTCCCCTTGGCCTAGGCTAGGACACTCCTAGGCCAAGGCTAGGGCTCCCCTATGCCTAGGCTAGGGCACCCCTAGACCTAAGCTAGGGCTCCCCTAGGCCTAGGCCAGGGCTCCCCTAAGCCTAGACTAGGGCTCCCCTAGGCCTAGGGTAGGGCTCCCCGAGGCCTAGGCTAGGGCACTCCTAGGCCAACACTAGTGCTCCCCAAGGTCTAGGCTAGGGCACCCCTAGGCTTAGGCTAGGGCACCCCTAGGCCTAGGCTAGGGCACCCCAGGGCAATGCTATGGCTCCTCTAGGCCTAGGGTAGGGCATCCCTAGGCCAAGGCTATGGCTCCTCTAGGCCTTGGGTAGGGCACGCCTAGGCCAAGGCTAGGGCTCCCCTTGGCCTAGGCTAGGACACTCCTAGGCCAAGGCTAGAGCTCCCCTAGGCCTAGGGTAGGGCACTCCTAGGCCAAGGCTAAGGCACCCCTAGGCCATGGATAGGGCTCCCCTAGGCCTAGGCTTGGGCACTCCTAGGCCAAGGCTAGGGCTCTCCTAAGGCCTAGGCTATGGCACCCCTAGGCCTAGGCTAGGGTTCCCCTAGTCCTAAGCTTGGTCACCCCTAGGCCAAGGCTAGAGCTCCCCTGAGCCAAGGTTAGGGCTTCCCTAGGCCCAGGCTAGGGCACCATTAGGCCTAGGCAAGTGCACCCCTAGTCCAAGGCTAGGGCTCCCCTAGACCTAGGCTAGGACACCCCTAGGCCTAGGCTAGAGCACCATTAGGCCAAGCCTAGGGCTCCCGTAGGCCTTGGCTATGGCACCCCTAGGCCTAGGTTAGGGCATCCCTATGCCAAAGTTAGGGCACCCCTAGGCCTAGGTTAGGGCACTCCTAGGCCTAGGGTAGGGCTCCCCTAGGCCTAGGCTAGGGCACTCCTAGGCCAACACTAGTGCTCCCCAAGGTCTAGGCTAGGGCACCCCTAGGCCTAGGCTAGGGCACCCCTAAGCCTAGGCTAGGGCACCCCTAGGCCTAGGCTAGGGCACCACTAGGCCTAGGCTAAGGCACCCCTAGGCCATGGATAGGGCTCGCCTAGGCCTAGGCTTGGTCACCCCTAGGCCAAGGCTAGAGCTCCCCTAGGCCTAGGGTAGGGCACTCCTAGGCGAAGGCTAGGGCTCCCCTAGGCCTAGGCTAGGGCACCACTAGGCCAAGGCTAAGGCATCCCTAGGCCATGGATAGGGCTCCCCTAGGCCTAGGCTTGGGCACCCCTAGGCCAAGGCTAGAGCTCCCCTAGGCCTAGGGTAGGGCACTCCTAGGCCAAGGCTAGGGCTCTCCTAAGGCCTAGGCTATGGCACCCCTAGGCCTAGGCTAGGGTTCACCTAGGCCATGGCTAGGGCTCCCCTAGGCCTAGGCTAGGGATCCCCTAGGCCTAGGCTAGGGCACCCCTAGGCCTAGGCTAGGGCACCCTTACGCCAAGGAGGGCTCCCCTACGCCTAGGCTAGGCACCCCTAGGCCTAGGCCGGGATCCCCTAGGCCAAAGCTAGGGCTCCACTAGGCCTAGGCTAGGGCACCCCTAGGCCTAGGCTAGGGCACTCCTAGACCAAGGCTAGGGCTCCCCAAGCCTAGGCTAGGGCACCCCTCGAATAAGGTTGGGGTTCCCCTAGGCCAGGCCAGGGCACCCCTAGATTAAAGTTGGGGCTCCCCTACGCCTAGGCTCGAGCACCCCTAGGCTTATCTAGGGCACCCCTAGGCCAAGGCTATTGCTCCCCTAGGCCTAGGCTAGGGCACCACTAGGCCAAGGCTAGGTCACCCCTAAGCCTATGATAGGGCACTCTTAGGCCAAGGCTACGGCTCCCCTAGGCCTAGGCTAGGGCTCCCCAAGCCTAGGCTAGGGCACCCATAGGCCAAGACTAGGGTACCCCTAGGACAAGGCTATGGCTCCCGTAGGCCTAGGCTAGGGCACCCCTAGGCCTAGGCTAGGGTTCCCCTAGGCCTAGGCTAGGGCACCCTAGGCCTAGGCTAGGGCTCCACTAGTCCTAGGCAGGGCACCCCTAGTCCAAGGCCTGGGCACCACTAGGCCAAGGCTAGGACTCCCCTAAGCCAAGGCTAGGGCACCACTTAGCCTAGGCTAGGGCACCCCTAGGCCAAGGCTAGGGCTCCCCTAGGCTTAGGGTAGGGCACCCTTAGGCTGAGGCTAGGGCACCCCTAGGCCGAGGCTAAGGCTCCCCTAGGCCTCGGCTAGGGCACCCCTTGGCCGAGGCTAAGGGACCCCTAGGCCAAGTATAGGGCTCCCCTAGGCCTAGGCTAGGGCACCCCTAGGCCTAAGCTAGGGCACCCCTAGGCCTAGGCTAAGGCACCCCTCGGCCAAGGATAGTGCTCCCCTAAGCCTAGGCTAGGGCACCTCTAGGACTAAGCTAGGGCACCCCTAGACTAAGGTTGGGGCTCCCCTAGGCCTAGGCTAGGGCTCCCCGAGGCCTAGGCTAGGGCAATCCTAGGCCAACACTAGTGCTCCCCAAGGTCTAGGCTAGGGCTCCCCTAGGCCTATGGTAGGGCTCCCCGAGGCCTAGGCTAGGGCACTCCTAGTCCAACACTAGTGCTCCCCAAGGTCTAGGCTAGGGTACCCCTAGGCCTAGGCTAGGGCACCCCCAGGCCTAGGCTAGGGCACCACTAGGCCTAGGCTAAGGCACCCCTAGGCCATGGATAGGGCTCCCCTAGGCCTAGGCTTGGTCACCCCTAGGCCAAGGCTAGAACTCCCCTAGGCCTAGGGTAGGGCACACCTAGGCCAAGGCTAAGGCACCCCTAGGCCATGGATAGGGCTCCCCTAGGCCTAGGTTTGGGCACTCCTAGGCCAAGGCTAGGGCTCTCCTAAGGCCTAGGCTATGGCACCCCTAGGCCTAGGCTAGGGTTCCCCTAGTCCAAGGCTAGGGCTCCCCTAGGCCTAGGCTAGAGCTCCCCTGGGCCAAGGTTAGGGCTCCCCTAGGCCCAGGCTAGGGCACCATTAGGCCTAGGCAAGTGCACCCCTAGTCCAAGGCTAGGGCTCCCCTAGACCTAGGCTAGGACACCCCTAGACCTAGGCTAGAGCACCATTAGGCCAAGCCTAGGGCTCCCGTAGGCCTTGGCTATGGCACCCCTAGGCCTAGGTTAGGGCATCCCTAGGCCAATGTTAGGGCACCCCTAGGCCTAGGCTAGGGCACTCCTAGGCCAACACTAGTGCTCCCCAAGGTCTAGGCTAGGGCACCCCTAGGCCTAGGCTAGGGCACCCCTAAGCCTAGGCTAGGGCACCCCTAGGCCTAGGCTAGGGCACCACTAGGCCTAGGCTAAGGCACCCCTAGGCCATGGATAGGGCTCCCCTAGGCCTAGGCTTGGTCACCCGTAGGCCAAGGCTAGAGCTCCCCTAGGCCTAGGGTAGGGCACTCCTAGGCCAAGGCTAGGGCTCCCCTAGGCCTAGGCTAGGGCACCACTAGGCCAAGGCTAAGGCACCCCTAGGTCATGGATAGGGCTCCCCTAGGCCTAGGCTTGCGCACCCCTAGGCCAAGGCTAGAGCTCCCCTAGGCCTAGGGTAGGGCACTCCTAGGCCAAGGCTAGGGCTCTCCTAAGGCCTAGGCTATGGCACCCCTACGCCTAGGCTAGGGCTCCCCTAGGCCAAGGCTAGGGCTCCCCTAGGCCTAGGCTAGTGCTCCCCTAGGCCTAGGCTAGGGCACCACTAGGCCTAGGCTAGGGCACCCCTACGCCAAGGAGGGCTCCCCTACGCCTAGGCTAGGCACCCCTAGGCCTAGGCCGGGATCCCCTAGGCCAAAGCTAGGGCTCCACTAGGCCTAGGCTAGGGCACCCCTAGGCCTAGGCTAGGGCACCCCTAGGCCAAGGCTCGGGCTCCCCTAGGCCTAGGCTCGGGCTCCCCTAGGCCTAGGCTAGGGCACCCCTAGGCCTAGGCTAGGGCACCCCTAGGCCAAGGCTAGGGCACCCCTAGGCCAAGGCTCAGGCTCCCCTAGGCCTAGGCTAGGGCACCACTAGGCCAAGGCTAAGGCACCCCTAGGTCATGGATAGGGCTCCCCTAGGCCTAGGCTTGCGCACCCCTAGGCCAAGGCTAGAGCTCCCCTAGGCCTAGGGTAGGGCACTCCTAGGCCAAGGCTAGGGCTCTCCTAAGGCCTAGGCTATGGCACCCCTACGCCAAGGCTAGGGCTCCCCTAGGCCAAGGCTAGGGCTCCCCTAGGCCTAGGCTAGTGCTCCCCTAGGCCTAGGCTAGGGCACCACTAGACCTAGGCTAGGGCACCCCTACGCCAAGGAGGGCTCCCCTACGCCTAGGCTAGGCACCCCTAGGCCTAGGCCGGGATCCCCTAGGCCAAAGCTAGGGCTCCACTAGGCCTAGGCTAGGGCACCCCTAGGCCTAGGCTAGGGCACCCCTAGGCCAAGGCTCGGGCTCCCCTAGGCCTAGGCTAGGGCACCCCTAGGCCTAGGCTAGGGCACCCCAGGGCAATGCTATGGCTCCTCTAGGCCTAGGGTAGGGCATCCCTAGGCCAAGGCTATGGCTCCTCTAGGCCTTGTGTAGGGCACGCCTAGGCCAAGGCTAGGGCTCCCCTTGGCCTAGGCTAGGACACTCCTAGGCCAAGGCTAGGGCTACCCTATGCCTAGGCTAGGGCACCCCTAGACCTAAGCTAGGGCTCCCCTAGGCCTAGGCCAGGGCTCCCCTAAGCCTAGGCTAGGGCTCCCCTAGGCCTAGGGTAGGGCTCCCCGAGGCCTAGGCTAGGGCACTCCTAGGCCAACACTAGTGCTCCCCAAGGTCTAGGCTAGGGCACCCCTAGGCTTAGGCTAGGGCACCCCTAGGCCTAGGCTAGGGCACCCCAGGGCAATGCTATGGCTCCTCTAGGCCTAGGGTAGGGCATCCCTAGGCCAAGGCTATGGCTCCTCTAGGCCTTGGGTAGGGCACGCCTAGGCCAAGGCTAGGGCTCCCCTTGGCCTAGGCTAGGACACTCCTAGGCCAAGGCTAGAGCTCCCCTAGGCCTAGGCTTGGGCACTCCTAGGCCAAGGCTAAGGCACCCCTAGGCCATGGATAGGGCTCCCCTAGGCCTAGGCTTGGGCACTCCTAGGCCAAGGCTAGGGCTCTCCTAAGGCCTAGGCTATGGCACCCCTAGGCCTAGGCTAGGGTTCCCCTAGTCCTAAGCTTGGTCACCCCTAGGCCAAGGCTAGAGCTCCCCTGGGCCAAGGTTAGGGCTTCCCTAGGCCCAGGCTAGGGCACCATTAGGCCTAGGCAAGTGCACCCCTAGTCCAAGGCTAGGGCTCCCCTAGACCTAGGCTAGGACACCCCTAGGCCTAGGCTAGAGCACCATTAGGCCAAGCCTAGGGCTCCCGTAGGCCTTGGCTATCGCACCCCTAGGCCTAGGTTAGGGCATCCCTAGGCCAAAGTTAGGGCACCCCTAGGCCTAGGTTAGGGCACTCCTAGGCCTAGGGTAGGGCTCCCCTAGGCCTAGGCTAGGGCACTCCTAGGCCAACACTAGTGCTCCCCAAGGTCTAGGCTAGGGCACCCCTAGGCCTAGGTTAGGGCACCCCTAAGCCTAGGCTAGGGCACCCCTAGGCCTAGGCTAGGGCACCACTAGGCCTAGGCTAAGGCACCCCTAGGCCATGGATAGGGCTCGCCTAGGCCTAGGCTTGGTCACCCCTAGGCCAAGGCTAGAGCTCCCCTAGGCCTAGGGTAGGGCACTCCTAGGCGAAGGCTAGGGCTCCCCTAGGCCTAGGCTAGGGCACCACTAGGCCAAGGCTAAGGCACCCCTAGGCCATGGATAGGGCTCCCCTAGGCCTAGGCTTGGGCACCCCTAGGCCAAGGCTAGAGCTCCCCTAGGCCTAGGGTAGGGCACTCCTAGGCCAAGGCTAGGGCTCTCCTAAGGCCTAGGCTATGGCACCCCTAGGCCTAGGCTAGGGTTCACCTAGGCCAAGGCTAGGGCTCCCCTAGGCCTAGGCTAGGGATCCCCTAGGCCTAGGCTAGGGCACCCCTAGGCCTAGGCTAGGGCACCCTTACGCCAAGGTGGGCTCCCCTACGCCTAGGCTAGGCACCCCTAGGCCTAGGCCGGGATCCCCTAGGCCAAAGCTAGGGCTCCACTAGGCCAAGGCTAGGGCTCCCCAAGCCTAGGCTAGGGCACCCCTCGACTAAGGTTGGGGCTCCCCTAGGCCAGGCCAGGGCACCCCTAGATTAAAGTTGGGGCTCCCCTACGCCTAGGCTAGAGCACCCCTAGGCTTATCTAGGGCACCCCTAGGCCAAGGCTATTGCTCCCCTATGCCTAGGCTAGGGCACCACTAGGCCAAGGCTAGGTCACCCCTAAGACTATGATAGGGCACTCTTAGGCCAAGGCTACGGCTCCCCTAGGCCTAGGCTAGGGCTCCCCAAGCCTAGGCTAGGGCACCCCTAGGCCAAGGCTAGGGTACCCCTAGGACAAGGCTATGGCTCCCGTAGGCCTAGGCTAGGGTTCCCCTAGGCCTAGGCTAGGGCACCCCTAGGCCTAGGCTAGGGCTCCACTAGTCCTAGGCAGGGCACCCCTAGTCCAAGGCCTGGGCACCACTAGGCCAAGGCTAGGACTCCCCTAGGCCAAGGCTAGGGCACCACTTAGCCTAGGCTAGGGCACCCCTAGGCCAAGGCTAGGGCTCCCCTAGGCTTAGGGTAGGGCACCCTTAGGCTGAGGCTAGGGCACCCCTAGGCCGAGGCTAAGGCTCCCCTAGGCCTCGGCTAGGGCACCCCTAGGCCGAGGCTAAGGGACCCCTAGGCCAAGTATAGGGCTCCCCTAGGCCTAGGCTAGGGCACCCCTAGGCCTAGGCTAGGGCACCCCTAGGCCTAGGCTAAGGCACCCCTCGGCCAAGGATAGTGCTCCCCTAGGCCTAGGCTAGGGCACCTCTAGGACTAAGCTAGGGCACCCCTAGACTAAGGTTGGGGCTCCCCTAGGCCTAGGCTAGGGCACCCCATGGCCTAGGCTCGGGCACCCCTAGACTCAGGTGGGGCTCCCCTACGCCTAGGCTAGGGCACCCCTAGGCCTAGGCTAGGGCACCCCAGGGCAATGCTATGGCTCCTCTAGGCCTAGGGTAGGGCATCCCTAGGCCAAGGCTATGGCTCCTCTAGGCCTTGTGTAGGGCACGCCTAGGCCAAGGCTAGGGCTCCCCTTGGCCTAGGCTAGGACACTCCTAGGCCAAGGCTAGGGCTCCCCTATGCCTAGGCTAGGGCACCCCTAGACCTAAGCTAGGGCTCCCCTAGGCCTAGGCCAGGGCTCCCCTAAGCCTAGGCTAGGGCTCCCCTAGGCCTAGGGTAGGGCTCCCCGAGGCCTAGGCTAGGGCACTCCTAGGCCAACACTAGTGCTCCCCAAGGTCTAGGCTAGGGCACCCCTAGGCTTAGGCTAGGGCACCCCTAGGCCTAGGCTAGGGCACCCCAGGGCAATGCTATGGCTCCTCTAGGCCTAGGGTAGGGCATCCCTAGGCCAAGGCTATGGCTCCTCTAGGCCTTGGGTAGGGCACGCCTAGGCCAAGGCTAGGGCTCCCCTTGGCCTAGGCTAGGACACTCCTAGGCCAAGGCTAGAGCTCCCCTAGGCCTAGGCTTGGGCACTCCTAGGCCAAGGCTAAGGCACCCCTAGGCCATGGATAGGGCTCCCCTAGGCCTAGGCTTGGGCACTCCTAGGCCAAGGCTAGGGCTCTCCTAAGGCCTAGGCTATGGCACCCCTAGGCCTAGGCTAGGGTTCCCCTAGTCCTAAGCTTGGTCACCCCTAGGCCAAGGCTAGAGCACCATTAGGCCAAGCCTAGGGCTCCCGTAGGCCTTGGCTATGGCACCCCTAGGCCTAGGTTAGGGCATCCCTAGGCCAAAGTTAGGGCACCCCTAGGCCTAGGTTAGGGCACTCCTAGGCCTAGGGTAGGGCTCCCCTAGGCCTAGGCTAGGGCTCCCCAAGCCTAGGCTAGGGCACCCCTAGGCCAAGGCTAGGGTACCCCTAGGACAAGGCTATGGCTCCCGTAGGCCTAGGCTAGGGCACCCCTAGGCCTAGGCTAGGGTTCCCCTAGGCCTAGGCTAGGGCACCCCTAGGCCTAGGCTAGGGCTCCACTAGTCCTAGGCAGGGCACCCCTAGTCCAAGGCCTGGGCACCACTAGGCCAAGGCTAGGACTCCCCTAGGCCAAGGCTAGGGCACCACTTAGCCTAGGCTAGGGCACCCCTAGGCCAAGGCTAGGGCTCCCCTAGGCTTAGGGTAGGGCACCCTTAGGCTGAGGCTAGGGCACCCCTAGGCCGAGGCTAAGGCTCCCCTAGGCCTCGGCTAGGGCACCCCTAGGCCGAGGCTAAGGGACCCCTAGGCCAAGTATAGGGCTCCCCTAGGCCTAGGCTAGGGCACCCCTAGGCCTAGGCTAGGGCACCCCTAGGCCTAGGCTAAGGCACCCCTCGGCCAAGGATAGTGCTCCCCTAGGCCTAGGCTAGGGCACCTCTAGGACTAAGCTAGGGCACCCCTAGACTAAGGTTGGGGCTCCCCTAGGCCTAGGCTAGGGCACCCCATGGCCTAGGCTCGGGCACCCCTAGACTCAGGTGGGGCTCCCCTACGCCTAGGCTAGGGCACCCCTAGGCCTAGGCTAGGGCACCCCAGGGCAATGCTATGGCTCCTCTAGGCCTAGGGTAGGGCATCCCTAGGCCAAGGCTATGGGCTCCTCTAGGCCTTGTGTAGGGCACGCCTAGGCCAAGGCTAGGGCTCCCCTTGGCCTAGGCTAGGACACTCCTAGGCCAAGGCTAGGGCTCCCCTATGCCTAGGCTAGGGCACCCCTAGACCTAAGCTAGGGCTCCCCTAGGCCTAGGCCAGGGCTCCCCTAAGCCTAGGCTAGGGCTCCCCTAGGCCTAGGGTAGGGCTCCCCGAGGCCTAGGCTAGGGCACTCCTAGGCCAACACTAGTGCTCCCCAAGGTCTAGGCTAGGGCACCCCTAGGCTTAGGCTAGGGCACCCCTAGGCCTAGGCTAGGGCACCCCAGGGCAATGCTATGGCTCCTCTAGGCCTAGGGTAGGGCATCCCTAGGCCAAGGCTATGGCTCCTCTAGGCCTTGGGTAGGGCACGCCTAGGCCAAGGCTAGGGCTCCCCTTGGCCTAGGCTAGGACACTCCTAGGCCAAGGCTAGAGCTCCCCTAGACCTAGGGTAGGGCACTCCTAGGCCAAGGCTAAGGCACCCCTAGGCCATGGATAGGGCTCCCCTAGGCCTAGGCTTGGGCACTCCTAGGCCAAGGCTAGGGCTCTCCTAAGGCCTAGGCTATGGCACCCCTAGGCCTAGGCTAGGGTTCCCCTAGTCCTAAGCTTGGTCACCCCTAGGCCAAGGCTAGAGCACCATTAGGCCAAGCCTAGGGCTCCCGTAGGCCTTGGCTATGGCACCCCTAGGCCTAGGTTAGGGCATCCCTAGGCCAAAGTTAGGGCACCCCTAGGCCTAGGTTAGGGCACTCCTAGGCCTAGGGTAGGGCTCCCCTAGGCCTAGGCTAGGGCACTCCTAGGCCAACACTAGTGCTCCCCAAGGTCTAGGCTAGGGCACCCCTAGGCCTAGGTTAGGGCACCCCTAAGCCTAGGCTAGGGCACCCCTAGGCCTAGGCTAGGGCACCACTAGGCCTAGGCTAAGGCACCCCTAGGCCATGGATAGGGCTCCCCTAGGCCTAGGCTTGGTCACCCCTAGGCCAAGGCTAGAGCTCCCCTAGGCCTAGGGTAGGGCACTCCTAGGCGAAGGCTAGGGCTCCCCTAGGCCTAGGCTAGGGCACCACTAGGCCAAGGCTAAGGCACCCCTAGGCCATGGATAGGGCTCCCCTAGGCCTAGGCTTGGGCACCCCTAGGCCAAGGCTAGAGCTCCCCTAGGCCTAGGGTAGGGCACTCCTAGGCCAAGGCTAGGGCTCTCCTAAGGCCTAGGCTATGGCACCCCTAGGCCTAGGCTAGGGTTCACCTAGGCCAAGGCTAGGGCTCCCCTAGGCCTAGGCTAGGGATCCCCTAGGCCTAGGCTAGGGCACCCCTAGGCCTAGGCTAGGGCACCCTTACGCCAAGGTGGGCTCCCCTACGCCTAGGCTAGGCACCCCTAGGCCTAGGCCGGGATCCCCTAGGCCAAAGCTAGGGCTCCACTAGGCCTAGGCTAGGGCACCCCTAGGCCTAGGCTAGGGCACTGCTAGGCCAAGGCTAGGGCTCCCCAAGCCTAGGCTAGGGCACCCCTCGACTAAGGTTGGGGCTCCCCTAGGCCAGGCCAGGGCACCCCTAGATTAAAGTTGGGGCTCCCCTACGCCTAGGCTAGAGCACCCCTAGGCTTATCTAGGGCACCCCTAGGCCAAGGCTATTGCTCCCCTAGGCCTAGGCTAGGGCACCACTAGGCCAAGGCTAGGTCACCCCTAAGACTATGATAGGGCACTCTTAGGCCAAGGCTACGGCTCCCCTAGGCCTAGGCTAGGGCTCCCCAAGCCTAGGCTAGGGCACCCCTAGGCCAAGGCTAGGGTACCCCTAGGACAAGGCTATGGCTCCCGTAGGCCTAGGCTAGGGCACCCCTAGGCCTAGGCTAGGGTTCCCCTAGGCCTAGGCTAGGGCACCCCTAGGCCTAGGCTAGGGCTCCACTAGTCCTAGGCAGGGCACCCCTAGTCCAAGGCCTGGGCACCACTAGGCCAAGGCTAGGACTCCCCTAGGCCAAGGCTAGGGCACCACTTAGCCTAGGCTAGGGCACCCCTAGGCCAAGGCTAGGGCTCCCCTAGGCTTAGGGTAGGGCACCCTTAGGCTGAGGCTAGGGCACCCCTAGGCCGAGGCTAAGGCTCCCCTAGGCCTCGGCTAGGGCACCCCTAGGCCGAGGCTAAGGGACCCCTAGGCCAAGTATAGGGCTCCCCTAGGCCTAGGCTAGGGCACCCCTAGGCCTAGGCTAGGGCACCCCTAGGCCTAGGCTAAGGCACCCCTCGGCCAAGGATAGTGCTCCCCTAGGCCTAGGCTAGGGCACCTCTAGGACTAAGCTAGGGCACCCCTAGACTAAGGTTGGGGCTCCCCTAGGCCTAGGCTAGGGCACCCCATGGCCTAGGCTCGGGCACCCCTAGACTCAGGTGGGGCTCCCCTACGCTTAGGCTAGGGCACCCCTAGGCCTATCTAGGGCACTCCTAGGCCAAGGCTATGGCTCCCCTAGGCCTAGGCTAGGGCACCACTAGGCCAAGGCTAGGGCACACCTAGGCCTAGACTAGGGCACCCATAGGCCAAGGCTACGGCTCCCCTAGGCCTAGGCTAGGGCTCCCCTAGACCTAGGCTAGGGCACCCCAAGGCCAAGGCTAGTGTACCCCTAGGCCTAGGCTAGTTCACCCCTAGTCCAAGGCTACGGCTCCTCTAGGCCTAGGCTAGGGCACCCCTAGGCCTAGGTTAGGGTTCCCCTAGACCTAGGCTAGGGCACCCCTAGAGCTAGGCTAGGGCTCCCCTAGGCCTAGGCTAGGGCACCCCTATGCCTAGGCTAGGGCTTCCCTAGTCCTAGGCAGGGCACCCCTTGGCCTAGGCTAGGGGACCACTAGGCCCAGGCTAGGACTCCCCTAGGACTTGGCTAGGGCACCCTAGACCTAGGCTAGGGCACACCTAGGCCAAGGCTATGGCTCCTCTAGGCCAACGCTAGGGCACCCCTAGGCCAAGGCTAGGGCTCCCCTATGCCTAGGCTAAGGCACCCCTAGGCCAAGGCTAGGGCACCCCTGGGCCAATGCTAGGGTTCCCCTAGGCCTAGGCTAGGGCACTATTAGGCCTAGGCAAGGGAACCCCTAGTCCAAGGCTAGGGCTCCCCTAGGCCTAGGCTAGGACACCCCTAGACCTAGGCTAGGGCACTATTAGGCCTAGGCAAGGGAACCCCTAGTCCAAGGCTAGGGCACCCCTAGGCCTAGGCTAGGGCACCCCTAGGCCTAGGCTAAGGCACCCCTCGGCCAAGGATAGTGCTCCCCTAAGCCTAGGCTAGGGCACCTCTAGGACTAAGCTAGGGCACCCCTAGACTAAGGTTGGGGCTCCCCTAGGCCTAGGCTAGGGCACCCCATGGCCTAGGCTCGGGCACCCCTAGACTCAGGTGGGGCTCCCCTACGCCTAGGCTAGGGCACCCCTAGGCCTATCTAGGGCACTCCTAGGCCAAGGCTATGGCTCCCCTAGGCCTAGGCTAGGGCACCACTAGGCCAAGGCTAGGGCACACCTAGGCCTAGACTAGGGCACCCATAGGCCAAGGCTACGGCTCCCCAAGCCTAGGTTAGGGCTCCCCTAGACCTAGGCTAGGGCACCCCAAGGCCAAGGCTAGTGTACCCCTAGGCCTAGGCTAGTTCACCCCTAGCCCAAGGCTACGGCTCCTCTAGGCCTAGGCTAGGGCACCCCTAGGCCTAGGTTAGGGTTCCCCTAGACCTAGGCTAGGGCACCCCTAGAGCTAGGCTAGGGCTCCCCTAGGCCTAGGCTAGGGCACCCCTATGCCTAGGCTAGGGCTTCCCTAGTCCTAGGCAGGGCACCGCTTGGCCTAGGCTAGGGGACCACTAGGCCCAGGCTAGGACTCCCCTAGGACTTGGCTAGGGCACCCTAGTCCTAGGCTAGGGCACACCTAGGCCAAGGCTATGGCTCCTCTAGGCCTACGCTAGGGCACCCCTAGGCCAAGGCTAGAGCTCCCCTAGGCCTAGGGTAGGGCACTCCTAGGCCAAGGCTACGGCTCTCCTAAGGCCTAGGCTATGGCACCCCTACGCCTAGGCTAGGGCTCCCCTAGGCCAAGGCTAGGGCTCCCCTAGGCCTAGGCTAGTGCTCCCCTAGGCCTAGGCTAGGGCACCACTAGGCCTAGGCTAGGGCACCCCTACGCCAAAGAGGGCTCCCCTACGCCTAGGCTAGGCACCCCTAGGCCTAGGCCGGGATCCCCTAGGCCAAAGCTAGGGCTCCACTAGGCCTAGGCTAGGGCACCCCTAGGCCTAGGCTAGGGCACCCCTAGGCCAAGGCTAGGGCTCCCCTAGGGCTAGGCTAGGGCACCCCTAGACCTAGGCTAGGGCACCCCAGGGCAATGCTATGGCTCCTCTAGGCCTAGGGTAGGGCATCCCTAGGCCAAGGCGATGGCTCCTCTAGGCCTTGGGTAGGGCACGCCTAGGCCAAGGCTAGGGCTCCCCTTGGCCTAGGCTAGGACACCCCTAGGCCAAGGCTAGGGCTCCCCTATGCCTAGGCTAGGGCACCCCTAGACCTAAGCTAGGGCTCCCCTAGGCCTAGGCTAGGGCTCCCCTAGGCCTAGGCTAGGGCTCCCCTAGGCCTAGGGTAGGGCTCCCCGAGGCCTAGGCTAGGGCACTCCTAGGCCAACACTAGTGCTCCCCAAGGTCTAGGCGAGGGCACCCCTAGGCCTAGGGTAGGGCTCCCCGAGGCCTAGGCTAGGGCAATCCTAGGCCAACACTAGTGCTCCCCAAGGTCTAGGCTAGGGCTCCCCTAGGCCTATGGTACGGCTCCCCGAGGCCTAGGCTAGGGCACTCCTAGTCCAACACTAGTGCTCCCCAAGGTCTAGGCTAGGGTACCCCTAGGCCTAGGCTAGGGCACCCCCAGGCCTAGGCTAGGGCACCACTAGGCCTAGGCTAAGGCACCCCTAGGCCATGGATAGGGCTCCCCTAGGCCTAGGCTTGGTCACCCCTAGGCCAAGGCTAGAGCTCCCCTAGGCCTAGGGTAGGGCACACCTAGGCCAAGGCTAAGGCACCCCTAGGCCATGGATAGGGCTCCCCTAGGCCTAGGTTTG
The DNA here is from genome assembly GCF_050624435.1 of Tenrec ecaudatus. Taxonomy (NCBI): domain Eukaryota; kingdom Metazoa; phylum Chordata; class Mammalia; order Afrosoricida; family Tenrecidae; genus Tenrec; species Tenrec ecaudatus. Next base: position 1,406,123 of record NW_027457666.1, on the reverse strand, counting down.
GGCACTCCTAGGCCAAGGCTAGGGCTCTCCTAAGGCCTAGGCTATGGCACCCCTAGGCCTAGGCTAGGGTTCCCCTAGTCCAAGGCTAGGGCTCCCCTAGGCCTAGGCTAGAGCTCCCCTGGGCCAAGGTTAGGGCTCCCCTAGGCCCAGGCTAGGGCACCATTAGGCCTAGGCAAGTGCACCCCTAGTCCAAGGCTAGGGCTCCCCTAGACCTAGGCTAGGACACCCCTAGACCTAGGCTAGAGCACCATTAGGCCAAGCCTAGGGCTCCCGTAGGCCTTGGCTATGGCACCCCTAGGCCTAGGTTAGGGCATCCCTAGGCCAATGTTAGGGCACCCCTAGGCCTAGGCTAGGGTACTCCTAGGCCAACACTAGTGCTCCCAAAGGTCTAGGCTAGGGCACCCCTAGGCCTAGGCTAGGGCACCCCTAAGCCTAGGCTAGGGCACCCCTAGGCCTAGGCTAGGGCACCACTAGGCCTAGGCTAAGGCACCCCTAGGCCATGGATAGGGCTCCCCTAGGCCTAGGCTTGGTCACCCCTAGGCCAAGGCTAGAGCTCCCCTAGGCCTAGGGTAGGGCACTCCTAGGCCAAGGCTAGGGCACCCCTAGGCCTAGGCTAGGGCACCACTAGGCCAAGGCTAAGGCACCCCTAGGTCATGGATAGGGCTCCCCTAGGCCTAGGCTTGCGCACCCCTAGGCCAAGGCTAGAGCTCCCCTAGGCCTAGGGTAGGGCACTCCTAGGCCAAGGCTAGGGCTCTCCTAAGGCCTAGGCTATGGCACCCCTACGCCTAGGCTAGGGCTCCCCTAGGCCAAGGCTAGGGCTCCCCTAGGCCTAGGCTAGTGCTCCCCTAGGCCTAGGCTAGGGCACCACTAGGCCTAGGCTAGGGCACCCCTACGCCAAGGAGGGCTCCCCTACGCCTAGGCTAGGCACCCCTAGGCCTAGGCCGGGATCCCCTAGGCCAAAGCTAGGGCTCCACTAGGCCTAGGCTAGGGCACCCCTAGGCCTAGGCTAGGGCACCCTAGGCCAAGGCTCGGGCTCCCCTAGGCCTAGGCTCGGGCTCCCCTAGGCCTAGGCTAGGGCACCCCTAGGCCTAGGCTAGGGCACCCCTAGGCCAAGGCTCAGGCTCCCCTAGGCCTAGGCTAGGGCACCACTAGGCCAAGGCTAAGGCACCCCTAGGTCATGGATAGGGCTCCCCTAGGCCTAGGCTTGCGCACCCCTAGGCCAAGGCTAGAGCTCCCCTAGGCCTAGGGTAGGGCACTCCTAGGCCAAGGCTAGGGCTCTCCTAAGGCCTAGGCTATGGCACCCCTACGCCAAGGCTAGGGCTCCCCTAGGCCAAGGCTAGGGCTCCCCTAGGCCTAGGCTAGTGCTCCCCTAGGCCTAGGCTAGGGCACCACTAGACCTAGGCTAGGGCACCCCTACGCCAAGGAGGGCTCCCCTACGCCTAGGCTAGGCACCCCTAGGCCTAGGCCGGGATCCCCTAGGCCAAAGCTAGGGCTCCACTAGGCCTAGGCTAGGGCACCCCTAGGCCTAGGCTAGGGCACCCCTAGGCCAAGGCTCGGGCTCCCCTAGGCCTAGGCTAGGGCACCCCTAGGCCTAGGCTAGGGCACCCCAGGGCAATGCTATGGCTCCTCTAGGCCTAGGGTAGGGCATCCCTAGGCCAAGGCTATGGCTCCTCTAGGCCTTGTGTAGGGCACGCCTAGGCCAAGGCTAGGGCTCCCCTTGGCCTAGGCTAGGACACTCCTAGGCCAAGGCTAGGGCTCCCCTATGCCTAGGCTAGGGCACCCCTAGACCTAAGCTAGGGCTCCCCTAGGCCTAGGCCAGGGCTCCCCTAAGCCTAGGCTAGGGCTCCCCTAGGCCTAGGGTAGGGCTCCCCGAGGCCTAGGCTAGGGCACTCCTAGGCCAACACTAGTGCTCCCCAAGGTCTAGGCTAGGGCACCCCTAGGCTTAGGCTAGGGCACCCCTAGGCCTAGGCTAGGGCACCCCAGGGCAATGCTATGGCTCCTCTAGGCCTAGGGTAGGGCATCCCTAGGCCAAGGCTATGGCTCCTCTAGGCCTTGGGTAGGGCACGCCTAGGCCAAGGCTAGGGCTCCCCTTGGCCTAGGCTAGGACACTCCTAGGCCAAGGCTAGAGCTCCCCTAGGCCTAGGCTTGGGCACTCCTAGGCCAAGGCTAAGGCACCCCTAGGCCATGGATAGGGCTCCCCTAGGCCTAGGCTTGGGCACTCCTAGGCCAAGGCTAGGGCTCTCCTAAGGCCTAGGCTATGGCACCCCTAGGCCTAGGCTAGGGTTCCCCTAGTCCTAAGCTTGGTCACCCCTAGGCCAAGGCTAGAGCTCCCCTGGGCCAAGGTTAGGGCTTCCCTAGGCCCAGGCTAGGGCACCATTAGGCCTAGGCAAGTGCACCCCTAGTCCAAGGCTAGGGCTCCCCTAGACCTAGGCTAGGACACCCCTAGGCCTAGGCTAGAGCACCATTAGGCCAAGCCTAGGGCTCCCGTAGGCCTTGGCTATCGCACCCCTAGGCCTAGGTTAGGGCATCCCTAGGCCAAATTTAGGGCACCCCTAGGCCTAGGTTAGGGCACTCCTAGGCCTAGGGTAGGGCTCCCCTAGGCCTAGGCTAGGGCACTCCTAGGCCAACACTAGTGCTCCCCAAGGTCTAGGCTAGGGCACCCCTAGGCCTAGGTTAGGGCACCCCTAAGCCTAGGCTAGGGCACCCCTAGGCCTAGGCTAGGGCACCACTAGGCCTAGGCTAAGGCACCCCTAGGCCATGGATAGGGCTCGCCTAGGCCTAGGCTTGGTCACCCCTAGGCCAAGGCTAGAGCTCCCCTAGGCCTAGGGTAGGGCACTCCTAGGCGAAGGCTAGGGCTCCCCTAGGCCTCGGCTAGGGCACCACTAGGCCAAGGCTAAGGCACCCCTAGGCCATGGATAGGGCTCCCCTAGGCCTAGGCTTGGGCACCCCTAGGCCAAGGCTAGAGCTCCCCTAGGCCTAGGGTAGGGCACTCCTAGGCCAAGGCTAGGGCTCTCCTAAGGCCTAGGCTATGGCACCCCTAGGCCTAGGCTAGGGTTCACCTAGGCCAAGGCTAGGGCTCCCCTAGGCCTAGGCTAGGGATCCCCTAGGCCTAGGCTAGGGCACCCCTAGGCCTAGGCTAGGGCACCCTTACGCCAAGGTGGGCTCCCCTACGCCTAGGCTAGGCACCCCTAGGCCTAGGCCGGGATCCCCTAGGCCAAAGCTAGGGCTCCACTAGGCCAAGGCTAGGGCTCCCCAAGCCTAGGCTAGGGCACCCCTCGACTAAGGTTGGGGCTCCCCTAGGCCAGGCCAGGGCACCCCTAGATTAAAGTTGGGGCTCCCCTACGCCTAGGCTAGAGCACCCCTAGGCTTATCTAGGGCACCCCTAGGCCAAGGCTATTGCTCCCCTAGGCCTAGGCTAGGGCACCACTAGGCCAAGGCTAGGTCACCCCTAAGACTATGATAGGGCACTCTTAGGCCAAGGCTACGGCTCCCCTAGGCCTAGGCTAGGGCTCCCCAAGCCTAGGCTAGGGCACCCCTAGACCAAGGCTAGGGTACCCCTAGGACAAGGCTATGGCTCCCGTAGGCCTAGGCTAGGGCACCCCTAGGCCTAGGCTAGGGTTCCCCTAGGCCTAGGCTAGGGCACCCCTAGGCCTAGGCTAGGGCTCCACTAGTCCTAGGCAGGGCACCCCTAGTCCAAGGCCTGGGCACCACTAGGCCAAGGCTAGGACTCCCCTAGGCCAAGGCTAGGGCACCACTTAGCCTAGGCTAGGGCACCCCTAGGCCAAGGCTAGGGCTCCCCTAGGCTTAGGGTAGGGCACCCTTAGGCTGAGGCTAGGGCACCCCTAGGCCGAGGCTAAGGCTCCCCTAGGCCTCGGCTAGGGCACCCCTAGGCCGAGGCTAAGGGACCCCTAGGCCAAGTATAGGGCTCCCCTAGGCCTAGGCTAGGGCACCCCTAGGCCTAGGCTAGGGCACCCCTAGGCCTAGGCTAAGGCACCCCTCGGCCAAGGATAGTGCTCCCCTAGGCCTAGGCTAGGGCACCTCTAGGACTAAGCTAGGGCACCCCTAGACTAAGGTTGGGGCTCCCCTAGGCCTAGGCTAGGGCACCCCATGGCCTAGGCTCGGGCACCCCTAGACTCAGGTGGGGCTCCCCTACGCCTAGGCTAGGGCACCCCTAGGCCTAGGCTAGGGCACCCCAGGGCAATGCTATGGCTCCTCTAGGCCTAGGGTAGGGCATCCCTAGGCCAAGGCTATGGCTCCTCTAGGCCTTGTGTAGGGCACGCCTAGGCCAAGGCTAGGGCTCCCCTTGGCCTAGGCTAGGACACTCCTAGGCCAAGGCTAGGGCTCCCCTATGCCTAGGCTAGGGCACCCCTAGACCTAAGCTAGGGCTCCCCTAGGCCTAGGCCAGGGCTCCCCTAAGCCTAGGCTAGGGCTCCCCTAGGCCTAGGGTAGGGCTCCCCGAGGCCTAGGCTAGGGCACTCCTAGGCCAACACTAGTGCTCCCCAAGGTCTAGGCTAGGGCACCCCTAGACTTAGGCTAGGGCACCCCTAGGCCTAGGCTAGGGCACCCCAGGGCAATGCTATGGCTCCTCTAGGCCTAGGGTAGGGCATCCCTAGGCCAAGGCTATGGCTCCTCTAGGCCTTGGGTAGGGCACGCCTAGGCCAAGGCTAGGGCTCCCCTTGGCCTAGGCTAGGACACTCCTAGGCCAAGGCTAGAGCTCCCCTAGGCATAGGCTTGGGCACTCCTAGGCCAAGGCTAAGGCACCCCTAGGCCATGGATAGGGCTCCCCTAGGCCTAGGCTTGGGCACTCCTAGGCCAAGGCTAGGGCTCTCCTAAGGCCTAGGCTATGGCACCCCTAGGCCTAGGCTAGGGTTCCCCTAGTCCTAAGCTTGGTCACCCCTAGGCCAAGGCTAGAGCACCATTAGGCCAAGCCTAGGGCTCCCGTAGGCCTTGGCTATGGCACCCCTAGGCCTAGGTTAGGGCATCCCTAGGCCAAAGTTAGGGCACCCCTAGGCCTAGGTTAGGGCACTCCTAGGCCTAGGGTAGGGCTCCCCTAGGCCTAGGCTAGGGCTCCCCAAGCCTAGGCTAGGGCACCCCTAGGCCAAGGCTAGGGTACCCCTAGGACAAGGCTATGGCTCCCGTAGGCCTAGGCTAGGGCACCCCTAGGCCTAGGCTAGGGTTCCCCTAGGCCTAGGCTAGGGCACCCCTAGGCCTAGGCTAGGGCTCCACTAGTCCTAGGCAGGGCACCCCTAGTCCAAGGCCTGGGCACCACTAGGCCAAGGCTAGGACTCCCCTAGGCCAAGGCTAGGGCACCACTTAGCCTAGGCTAGGGCACCCCTAGGCCAAGGCTAGGGCTCCCCTAGGCTTAGGGTAGGGCACCCTTAGGCTGAGGCTAGGGCACCCCTAGGCCGAGGCTAAGGCTCCCCTAGGCCTCGGCTAGGGCACCCCTAGGCCGAGGCTAAGGGACCCCTAGGCCAAGTATAGGGCTCCCCTAGGCCTAGGCTAGGGCACCCCTAGGCCTAGGCTAGGGCACCCCTAGGCCTAGGCTAAGGCACCCCTCGGCCAAGGATAGTGCTCCCCTAGGCCTAGGCTAGGGCACCTCTAGGACTAAGCTAGGGCACCCCTAGACTAAGGTTGGGGCTCCCCTAGGCCTAGGCTAGGGCACCCCATGGCCTAGGCTCGGGCACCCCTAGACTCAGGTGGGGCTCCCCTACGCCTAGGCTAGGGCACCCCTAGGCCTAGGCTAGGGCACCCCAGGGCAATGCTATGGCTCCTCTAGGCCTAGGGTAGGGCATCCCTAGGCCAAGGCTATGGCTCCTCTAGGCCTTGTGTAGGGCACGCCTAGGCCAAGGCTAGGGCTCCCCTTGGCCTAGGCTAGGACACTCCTAGGCCAAGGCTAGGGCTCCCCTATGCCTAGGCTAGGGCACCCCTAGACCTAAGCTAGGGCTCCCCTAGGCCTAGGCCAGGGCTCCCCTAAGCCTAGGCTAGGGCTCCCCTAGGCCTAGGGTAGGGCTCCCCGAGGCCTAGGCTAGGGCACTCCTAGGCCAACACTAGTGCTCCCCAAGGTCTAGGCTAGGGCACCCCTAGGCTTAGGCTAGGGCACCCCTAGGCCTAGGCTAGGGCACCCCAGGGCAATGCTATGGCTCCTCTAGGCCTAGGGTAGGGCATCCCTAGGCCAAGGCTATGGCTCCTCTAGGCCTTGGGTAGGGCACGCCTAGGCCAAGGCTAGGGCTCCCCTTGGCCTAGGCTAGGACACTCCTAGGCCAAGGCTAGAGCTCCCCTAGACCTAGGGTAGGGCACTCCTAGGCCAAGGCTAAGGCACCCCTAGGCCATGGATAGGGCTCCCCTAGGCCTAGGCTTGGGCACTCCTAGGCCAAGGCTAGGGCTCTCCTAAGGCCTAGGCTATGGCACCCCTAGGCCTAGGCTAGGGTTCCCCTAGTCCTAAGCTTGGTCACCCCTAGGCCAAGGCTAGAGCACCATTAGGCCAAGCCTAGGGCTCCCGTAGGCCTTGGCTATGGCACCCCTAGGCCTAGGTTAGGGCATCCCTAGGCCAAAGTTAGGGCACCCCTAGGCCTAGGTTAGGGCACTCCTAGGCCTAGGGTAGGGCTCCCCTAGGCCTAGGCTAGGGCACTCCTAGGCCAACACTAGTGCTCCCCAAGGTCTAGGCTAGGGCACCCCTAGGCCTAGGTTAGGGCACCCCTAAGCCTAGGCTAGGGCACCCCTAGGCCTAGGCTAGGGCACCACTAGGCCTAGGCTAAGGCACCCCTAGGCCATGGATAGGGCTCCCCTAGGCCTAGGCTTGGTCACCCCTAGGCCAAGGCTAGAGCTCCCCTAGGCCTAGGGTAGGGCACTCCTAGGCGAAGGCTAGGGCTCCCCTAGGCCTAGGCTAGGGCACCACTAGGCCAAGGCTAAGGCACCCCTAGGCCATGGATAGGGCTCCCCTAGGCCTAGGCTTGGGCACCCCTAGGCCAAGGCTAGAGCTCCCCTAGGCCTAGGGTAGGGCACTCCTAGGCCAAGGCTAGGGCTCTCCTAAGGCCTAGGCTATGGCACCCCTAGGCCTAGGCTAGGGTTCACCTAGGCCAAGGCTAGGGCTCCCCTAGGCCTAGGCTAGGGATCCCCTAGGCCTAGGCTAGGGCACCCCTAGGCCTAGGCTAGGGCACCCTTACGCCAAGGTGGGCTCCCCTACGCCTAGGCTAGGCACCCCTAGGCCTAGGCCGGGATCCCCTAGGCCAAAGCTAGGGCTCCACTAGGCCTAGGCTAGGGCACCCCTAGGCCTAGGCTAGGGCACTGCTAGGCCAAGGCTAGGGCTCCCCAAGCCTAGGCTAGGGCACCCCTCGACTAAGGTTGGGGCTCCCCTAGGCCAGGCCAGGGCACCCCTAGATTAAAGTTGGGGCTCCCCTACGCCTAGGCTAGAGCACCCCTAGGCTTATCTAGGGCACCCCTAGGCCAAGGCTATTGCTCCCCTAGGCCTAGGCTAGGGCACCACTAGGCCAAGGCTAGGTCACCCCTAAGACTATGATAGGGCACTCTTAGGCCAAGGCTACGGCTCCCCTAGGCCTAGGCTAGGGCTCCCCAAGCCTAGGCTAGGGCACCCCTAGGCCAAGGCTAGGGTACCCCTAGGACAAGGCTATGGCTCCCGTAGGCCTAGGCTAGGGCACCCCTAGGCCTAGGCTAGGGTTCCCCTAGGCCTAGGCTAGGGCACCCCTAGGCCTAGGCTAGGGCTCCACTAGTCCTAGGCAGGGCACCCCTAGTCCAAGGCCTGGGCACCACTAGGCCAAGGCTAGGACTCCCCTAGGCCAAGGCTAGGGCACCACTTAGCCTAGGCTAGGGCACCCCTAGGCCAAGGCTAGGGCTCCCCTAGGCTTAGGGTAGGGCACCCTTAGGCTGAGGCTAGGGCACCCCTAGGCCGAGGCTAAGGCTCCCCTAGGCCTCGGCTAGGGCACCCCTAGGCCGAGGCTAAGGGACCCCTAGGCCAAGTATAGGGCTCCCCTAGGCCTAGGCTAGGGCACCCCTAGGCCTAGGCTAGGGCACCCCTAGGCCTAGGCTAAGGCACCCCTCGGCCAAGGATAGTGCTCCCCTAGGCCTAGGCTAGGGCACCTCTAGGACTAAGCTAGGGCACCCCTAGACTAAGGTTGGGGCTCCCCTAGGCCTAGGCTAGGGCACCCCATGGCCTAGGCTCGGGCACCCCTAGACTCAGGTGGGGCTCCCCTACGCTTAGGCTAGGGCACCCCTAGGCCTATCTAGGGCACTCCTAGGCCAAGGCTATGGCTCCCCTAGGCCTAGGCTAGGGCACCACTAGGCCAAGGCTAGGGCACACCTAGGCCTAGACTAGGGCACCCATAGGCCAAGGCTACGGCTCCCCTAGGCCTAGGCTAGGGCTCCCCTAGACCTAGGCTAGGGCACCCCAAGGCCAAGGCTAGTGTACCCCTAGGCCTAGGCTAGTTCACCCCTAGTCCAAGGCTACGGCTCCTCTAGGCCTAGGCTAGGGCACCCCTAGGCCTAGGTTAGGGTTCCCCTAGACCTAGGCTAGGGCACCCCTAGAGCTAGGCTAGGGCTCCCCTAGGCCTAGGCTAGGGCACCCCTATGCCTAGGCTAGGGCTTCCCTAGTCCTAGGCAGGGCACCCCTTGGCCTAGGCTAGGGGACCACTAGGCCCAGGCTAGGACTCCCCTAGGACTTGGCTAGGGCACCCTAGACCTAGGCTAGGGCACACCTAGGCCAAGGCTATGGCTCCTCTAGGCCAACGCTAGGGCACCCCTAGGCCAAGGCTAGGGCTCCCCTATGCCTAGGCTAAGGCACCCCTAGGCCAAGGCTAGGGCACCCCTGGGCCAATGCTAGGGTTCCCCTAGGCCTAGGCTAGGGCACTATTAGGCCTAGGCAAGGGAACCCCTAGTCCAAGGCTAGGGCTCCCCTAGGCCTAGGCTAGGACACCCCTAGACCTAGGCTAGGGCACTATTAGGCCTAGGCAAGGGAACCCCTAGTCCAAGGCTAGGGCACCCCTAGGCCTAGGCTAGGGCACCCCTAGGCCTAGGCTAAGGCACCCCTCGGCCAAGGATAGTGCTCCCCTAAGCCTAGGCTAGGGCACCTCTAGGACTAAGCTAGGGCACCCCTAGACTAAGGTTGGGGCTCCCCTAGGCCTAGGCTAGGGCACCCCATGGCCTAGGCTCGGGCACCCCTAGACTCAGGTGGGGCTCCCCTACGCCTAGGCTAGGGCACCCCTAGGCCTATCTAGGGCACTCCTAGGCCAAGGCTATGGCTCCCCTAGGCCTAGGCTAGGGCACCACTAGGCCAAGGCTAGGGCACACCTAGGCCTAGACTAGGGCACCCATAGGCCAAGGCTACGGCTCCCCAAGCCTAGGTTAGGGCTCCCCTAGACCTAGGCTAGGGCACCCCAAGGCCAAGGCTAGTGTACCCCTAGGCCTAGGCTAGTTCACCCCTAGCCCAAGGCTACGGCTCCTCTAGGCCTAGGCTAGGGCACCCCTAGGCCTAGGTTAGGGTTCCCCTAGACCTAGGCTAGGGCACCCCTAGAGCTAGGCTAGGGCTCCCCTAGGCCTAGGCTAGGGCACCCCTATGCCTAGGCTAGGGCTTCCCTAGTCCTAGGCAGGGCACCGCTTGGCCTAGGCTAGGGGACCACTAGGCCCAGGCTAGGACTCCCCTAGGACTTGGCTAGGGCACCCTAGTCCTAGGCTAGGGCACACCTAGGCCAAGGCTATGGCTCCTCTAGGCCTACGCTAGGGCACCCCTAGGCCAAGGCTAGAGCTCCCCTAGGCCTAGGGTAGGGCACTCCTAGGCCAAGGCTACGGCTCTCCTAAGGCCTAGGCTATGGCACCCCTACGCCTAGGCTAGGGCTCCCCTAGGCCAAGGCTAGGGCTCCCCTAGGCCTAGGCTAGTGCTCCCCTAGGCCTAGGCTAGGGCACCACTAGGCCTAGGCTAGGGCACCCCTACGCCAAAGAGGGCTCCCCTACGCCTAGGCTAGGCACCCCTAGGCCTAGGCCGGGATCCCCTAGGCCAAAGCTAGGGCTCCACTAGGCCTAGGCTAGGGCACCCCTAGGCCTAGGCTAGGGCACCCCTAGGCCAAGGCTAGGGCTCCCCTAGGGCTAGGCTAGGGCACCCCTAGACCTAGGCTAGGGCACCCCAGGGCAATGCTATGGCTCCTCTAGGCCTAGGGTAGGGCATCCCTAGGCCAAGGCGATGGCTCCTCTAGGCCTTGGGTAGGGCACGCCTAGGCCAAGGCTAGGGCTCCCCTTGGCCTAGGCTAGGACACCCCTAGGCCAAGGCTAGGGCTCCCCTATGCCTAGGCTAGGGCACCCCTAGACCTAAGCTAGGGCTCCCCTAGGCCTAGGCTAGGGCTCCCCTAGGCCTAGGCTAGGGCTCCCCTAGGCCTAGGGTAGGGCTCCCCGAGGCCTAGGCTAGGGCACTCCTAGGCCAACACTAGTGCTCCCCAAGGTCTAGGCGAGGGCACCCCTAGGCCTAGGGTAGGGCTCCCCGAGGCCTAGGCTAGGGCAATCCTAGGCCAACACTAGTGCTCCCCAAGGTCTAGGCTAGGGCTCCCCTAGGCCTATGGTACGGCTCCCCGAGGCCTAGGCTAGGGCACTCCTAGTCCAACACTAGTGCTCCCCAAGGTCTAGGCTAGGGTACCCCTAGGCCTAGGCTAGGGCACCCCCAGGCCTAGGCTAGGGCACCACTAGGCCTAGGCTAAGGCACCCCTAGGCCATGGATAGGGCTCCCCTAGGCCTAGGCTTGGTCACCCCTAGGCCAAGGCTAGAGCTCCCCTAGGCCTAGGGTAGGGCACACCTAGGCCAAGGCTAAGGCACCCCTAGGCCATGGATAGGGCTCCCCTAGGCCTAGGTTTGGGCACTCCTAGGCCAAGGCTAGGGCTCTCCTAAGGCCTAGGCTATGGCACCCCTAGGCCTAGGCTAGGGTTCCCCTAGTCCAAGGCTAGGGCTCCCCTAGGCCTAGGCTAGAGCTCCCCTGGGCCAAGGTTAGGGCTCCCCTAGGCCCAGGCTAGGGCACCATTAGGCCTAGGCAAGTGCACCCCTAGTCCAAGGCTAGGGCTCCCCTAGACCTAGGCTAGGACACCCCTAGACCTAGGCTAGAGCACCATTAGGCCAAGCCTAGGGCTCCCGTAGGCCTTGGCTATGGCACCCCTAGGCCTAGGTTAGGGCATCCCTAGGCCAATGTTAGGGCACCCCTAGGCCTAGGCTAGGGAACTCCTAGGCCAACACTAGTGCTCCCAAAGGTCTAGGCTAGGGCACCCCTAGGCCTAGGCTAGGGCACCCCTAAGCCTAGGCTAGGGCACCCCTAGGCCTAGGCTAGGGCACCACTAGGCCTAGGCTAAGGCACCCCTAGGCCATGGATAGGGCTCCCCTAGGCCTAGGCTTGGTCACCCCTAGGCCAAGGCTAGAGCTCCCCTAGGCCTAGGGTAGGGCACTCCTAGGCCAAGGCTAGGGCACCCCTAGGCCTAGGCTAGGGCACCACTAGGCCAAGGCTAAGGCACCCCTAGGTCATGGATAGGGCTCCCCTAGGCCTAGGCTTGCGCACCCCTAGGCCAAGGCTAGAGCTCCCCTAGGCCTAGGGTAGGGCACTCCTAGGCCAAGGCTAGGGCTCTCCTAAGGCCTAGGCTATGGCACCCCTACGCCTAGGCTAGGGCTCCCCTAGGCCAAGGCTAGGGCTCCCCTAGGCCTAGGCTAGTGCTCCCCTAGGCCTAGGCTAGGGCACCACTAGGCCTAGGCTAGGGCACCCCTACGCCAAGGAGGGCTCCCCTACGCCTAGGCTAGGCACCCCTAGGCCTAGGCCGGGATCCCCTAGGCCAAAGCTAGGGCTCCACTAGGCCTAGGCTAAGGCACCCCTAGGCCTAGGCTAGGGCACCCTAGGCCAAGGCTCGGGCTCCCCTAGGCCTAGGCTCGGGCTCCCCTAGGCCTAGGCTAGGGCACCCCTAGGCCTAGGCTAGGGCACCCCTAGGCCAAGGCTCAGGCTCCCCTAGGCCTAGGCTAGGGCACCACTAGGCCAAGGCTAAGGCACCCCTAGGTCATGGATAGGGCTCCCCTAGGCCTAGGCTTGCGCACCCCTAGGCCAAGGCTAGAGCTCCCCTAGGCCTAGGGTAGGGCACTCCTAGGCCAAGGCTAGGGCTCTCCTAAGGCCTAGGCTATGGCACCCCTACGCCAAGGCTAGGGCTCCCCTAGGCCAAGGCTAGGGCTCCCCTAGGCCTAGGCTAGTGCTCCCCTAGGCCTAGGCTAGGGCACCACTAGACCTAGGCTAGGGCACCCCTACGCCAAGGAGGGCTCCCCTACGCCTAGGCTAGGCACCCCTAGGCCTAGGCCGGGATCCCCTAGGCCAAAGCTAGGGCTCCACTAGGCCTAGGCTAGGGCACCCCTAGGCCTAGGCTAGGGCACCCCTAGGCCAAGGCTCGGGCTCCCCTAGGCCTAGGCTAGGGCACCCCTAGGCCTAGGCTAGGGCACCCCAGGGCAATGCTATGGCTCCTCTAGGCCTAGGGTAGGGCATCCCTAGGCCAAGGCTATGGCTCCTCTAGGCCTTGTGTAGGGCACGCCTAGGCCAAGGCTAGGGCTCCCCTTGGCCTAGGCTAGGACACTCCTAGGCCAAGGCTAGGGCTCCCCTATGCCTAGGCTAGGGCACCCCTAGACCTAAGCTAGGGCTCCCCTAGGCCTAGGCCAGGGCTCCCCTAAGCCTAGGCTAGGGCTCCCCTAGGCCTAGGGTAGGGCTCCCCGAGGCCTAGGCTAGGGCACTCCTAGGCCAACACTAGTGCTCCCCAAGGTCTAGGCTAGGGCACCCCTAGGCTTAGGCTAGGGCACCCCTAGGCCTAGGCTAGGGCACCCCAGGGCAATGCTATGGCTCCTCTAGGCCTAGGGTAGGGCATCCCTAGGCCAAGGCTATGGCTCCTCTAGGCCTTGGGTAGGGCACGCCTAGGCCAAGGCTAGGGCTCCCCTTGGCCTAGGCTAGGACACTCCTAGGCCAAGGCTAGAGCTCCCCTAGGCCTAGGCTTGGGCACTCCTAGGCCAAGGCTAAGGCACCCCTAGGCCATGGATAGGGCTCCCCTAGGCCTAGGCTTGGGCACTCCTAGGCCAAGGCTAGGGCTCTCCTAAGGCCTAGGCTATGGCACCCCTAGGCCTAGGCTAGGGTTCCCCTAGTCCTAAGCTTGGTCACCCCTAGGCCAAGGCTAGAGCTCCCCTGGGCCAAGGTTAGGGCTTCCCTAGGCCCAGGCTAGGGCACCATTAGGCCTAGGCAAGTGCACCCCTAGTCCAAGGCTAGGGCTCCCCTAGACCTAGGCTAGGACACCCCTAGGCCTAGGCTAGAGCACCATTAGGCCAAGCCTAGGGCTCCCGTAGGCCTTGGCTATCGCACCCCTAGGCCTAGGTTAGGGCATCCCTAGGCCAAAGTTAGGGCACCCCTAGGCCTAGGTTAGGGCACTCCTAGGCCTAGGGTAGGGCTCCCCTAGGCCTAGGCTAGGGCACTCCTAGGCCAACACTAGTGCTCCCCAAGGTCTAGGCTAGGGCACCCCTAGGCCTAGGTTAGGGCACCCCTAAGCCTAGGCTAGGGCACCCCTAGGCCTAGGCTAGGGCACCACTAGGCCTAGGCTAAGGCACCCCTAGGCCATGGATAGGGCTCGCCTAGGCCTAGGCTTGGTCACCCCTAGGCCAAGGCTAGAGCTCCCCTAGGCCTAGGGTAGGGCACTCCTAGGCGAAGGCTAGGGCTCCCCTAGGCCTCGGCTAGGGCACCACTAGGCCAAGGCTAAGGCACCCCTAGGCCATGGATAGGGCTCCCCTAGGCCTAGGCTTGGGCACCCCTAGGCCAAGGCTAGAGCTCCCCTAGGCCTAGGGTAGGGCACTCCTAGGCCAAGGCTAGGGCTCTCCTAAGGCCTAGGCTATGGCACCCCTAGGCCTAGGCTAGGGTTCACCTAGGCCAAGGCTAGGGCTCCCCTAGGCCTAGGCTAGGGATCCCCTAGGCCTAGGCTAGGGCACCCCTAGGCCTAGGCTAGGGCACCCTTACGCCAAGGTGGGCTCCCCTACGCCTAGGCTAGGCACCCCTAGGCCTAGGCCGGGATCCCCTAGGCCAAAGCTAGGGCTCCACTAGGCCAAGGCTAGGGCTCCCCAAGCCTAGGCTAGGGCACCCCTCGACTAAGGTTGGGGCTCCCCTAGGCCAGGCCAGGGCACCCCTAGATTAAAGTTGGGGCTCCCCTACGCCTAGGCTAGAGCACCCCTAGGCTTATCTAGGGCACCCCTAGGCCAAGGCTATTGCTCCCCTAGGCCTAGGCTAGGGCACCACTAGGCCAAGGCTAGGTCACCCCTAAGACTATGATAGGGCACTCTTAGGCCAAGGCTACGGCTCCCCTAGGCCTAGGCTAGGGCTCCCCAAGCCTAGGCTAGGGCACCCCTAGACCAAGGCTAGGGTACCCCTAGGACAAGGCTATGGCTCCCGTAGGCCTAGGCTAGGGCACCCCTAGGCCTAGGCTAGGGTTCCCCTAGGCCTAGGCTAGGGCACCCCTAGGCCTAGGCTAGGGCTCCACTAGTCCTAGGCAGGGCACCCCTAGTCCAAGGCCTGGGCACCACTAGGCCAAGGCTAGGACTCCCCTAGGCCAAGGCTAGGGCACCACTTAGCCTAGGCTAGGGCACCCCTAGGCCAAGGCTAGGGCTCCCCTAGGCTTAGGGTAGGGCACCCTTAGGCTGAGGCTAGGGCACCCCTAGGCCGAGGCTAAGGCTCCCCTAGGCCTCGGCTAGGGCACCCCTAGGCCGAGGCTAAGGGACCCCTAGGCCAAGTATAGGGCTCCCCTAGGCCTAGGCTAGGGCACCCCTAGGCCTAGGCTAGGGCACCCCTAGGCCTAGGCTAAGGCACCCCTCGGCCAAGGATAGTGCTCCCCTAGGCCTAGGCTAGGGCACCTCTAGGACTAAGCTAGGGCACCCCTAGACTAAGGTTGGGGCTCCCCTAGGCCTAGGCTAGGGCACCCCATGGCCTAGGCTCGGGCACCCCTAGACTCAGGTGGGGCTCCCCTACGCCTAGGCTAGGGCACCCCTAGGCCTAGGCTAGGGCACCCCAGGGCAATGCTATGGCTCCTCTAGGCCTAGGGTAGGGCATCCCTAGGCCAAGGCTATGGCTCCTCTAGGCCTTGTGTAGGGCACGCCTAGGCCAAGGCTAGGGCTCCCCTTGGCCTAGGCTAGGACACTCCTAGGCCAAGGCTAGGGCTCCCCTATGCCTAGGCTAGGGCACCCCTAGACCTAAGCTAGGGCTCCCCTAGGCCTAGGCCAGGGCTCCCCTAAGCCTAGGCTAGGGCTCCCCTAGGCCTAGGGTAGGGCTCCCCGAGGCCTAGGCTAGGGCACTCCTAGGCCAACACTAGTGCTCCCCAAGGTCTAGGCTAGGGCACCCCTAGACTTAGGCTAGGGCACCCCTAGGCCTAGGCTAGGGCACCCCAGGGCAATGCTATGGCTCCTCTAGGCCTAGGGTAGGGCATCCCTAGGCCAAGGCTATGGCTCCTCTAGGCCTTGGGTAGGGCACGCCTAGGCCAAGGCTAGGGCTCCCCTTGGCCTAGGCTAGGACACTCCTAGGCCAAGGCTAGAGCTCCCCTAGGCATAGGCTTGGGCACTCCTAGGCCAAGGCTAAGGCACCCCTAGGCCATGGATAGGGCTCCCCTAGGCCTAGGCTTGGGCACTCCTAGGCCAAGGCTAGGGCTCTCCTAAGGCCTAGGCTATGGCACCCCTAGGCCTAGGCTAGGGTTCCCCTAGTCCTAAGCTTGGTCACCCCTAGGCCAAGGCTAGAGCACCATTAGGCCAAGCCTAGGGCTCCCGTAGGCCTTGGCTATGGCACCCCTAGGCCTAGGTTAGGGCATCCCTAGGCCAAAGTTAGGGCACCCCTAGGCCTAGGTTAGGGCACTCCTAGGCCTAGGGTAGGGCTCCCCTAGGCCTAGGCTAGGGCACTCCTAGGCCAACACTAGTGCTCCCCAAGGTCTAGGCTAGGGCACCCCTAGGCCTAGGTTAGGGCACCCCTAAGCCTAGGCTAGGGCACCCCTAGGCCTAGGCTAGGGCACCCCTAGGCCTAGGCTAAGGCACCCCTAGGCCTAGGCTAGGGCACCACTAGGCCTAGGCTAAGGCACCCCTAGGCCATGGATTGGGCTCCCCTAGGCCTAGGCTTGGTCACCCCTAGGCCAAGGCTAGAGCTCCCCTGGGCCAAGGTTAGGGCTCCCCTAGGCCCAGGCTAGGGCACCATTAGGCCTAGGCAAGTGCACCCCTAGTCCAAGGCTAGGGTTCCCCTAGTCCTAAGCTTGGTCACCCCTAGGCCAAGGCTAGAGCACCATTAGGCCAAGCCTAGGGCTCCCGTAGGCCTTGGCTATGGCACCCCTAGGCCTAGGTTAGGGCATCCCTAGGCCAAAGTTAGGGCACCCCTAGGCCTAGGTTAGGGCACTCCTAGGCCTAGGGTAGGGCTCCCCTAGGCCTAGGCTAGGGCACTCCTAGGCCAACACTAGTGCTCCCCAAGGTCTAGGCTAGGGCACCCCTAGGCCTAGGTTAGGGCACCCCTAAGCCTAGGCTAGGGCACCCCTAGGCCTAGGCTAGGGCACCACTAGGCCTAGGCTAAGGCACCCCTAGGCCATGGATAGGGCTCCCCTAGGCCTAGGCTTGGTCACCCCTAGGCCAAGGCTAGAGCTCCCCTAGGCCTAGGGTAGGGCACTCCTAGGCGAAGGCTAGGGTTCCCCTAGGCCTAGGCTAGGGCACCACTAGGCCAAGGCTAAGGCACCCCTAGGCCATGGATAGGGCTCCCCTAGGCCTAGGCTTGGGCACCCCTAGGCCAAGGCTAGAGCTCCCCTAGGCCTAGGGTAGGGCACTCCTAGGCCAAGGCTAGGGCTCTCCTAAGGCCTAGGCTATGGCACCCCTAGGCCTAGGCTAGGGTTCACCTAGGCCAAGGCTAGGGCTCCCCTAGGCCTAGGCTAGGGATCCCCTAGGCCTAGGCTAGGGCACCCCTAGGCCTAGGCTAGGGCACCCTTACGCCAAGGTGGGCTCCCCTACGCCTAGGCTAGGCACCCCTAGGCCTAGGCCGGGATCCCCTAGGACAAAGCTAGGGCTCCACTAGGCCTAGGCTAGGGCACCCCTAGGCCTAGGCTAGGGCACTCCTAGGCCAAGGCTTGGGCTCCCCAAGCCTAGGCTAGGGCACCCCTCGACTAAGTTTGGAGCTCCCCTAGGCCAGGCCAGGGCACCCCTAGATTAAAGTTGGGGCTCCCCTACGCCTAGGCTAGAGCACCCCTAAGCTTATCTAGGGCACCCCTAGGCCAAGGCTATTGCTCCCCTAGGCCTAGGCTAGGGCACCACTAGGCCAAGGCTAGGTCACCCCTAAGACTATGATAGGGCACTCTTAGGCCAAGGCTACGGCTCCCCTAGGCCTAGGCTAGGGCTCCCCAAGCCTAGGCTAGGGCACCCCTAGGCCAAGGCTAGGGTACCCCTAGGACAAGGCTATGGCTCCCGTAGGCCTAGGCTAGGGCACCCCTAGGCCTAGGCTAGGGTTCCCCTAGGCCTAGGCTAGGGCACCCCTAGGCCTAGGCTAGGGCTCCACTAGTCCTAGGCAGGGCACCCCTAGTCCAAGGCCTGGGCACCACTAGGCCAAGGCTAGGACTCCCCTAGGCCAAGGCTAGGGCACCACTTAGCCTAGGCTAGGGCACCCCTAGGCCAAGGCTAGGGCTCCCCTAGGCTTAGGGTAGGGCACCCTTAGGCTGAGGCTAGGGCACCCCTAGGCCGAGGCTAAGGCTCCCCTAGGCCTCGGCTAGGGCACCCCTAGGCCGAGGCTAAGGGACCCCTAGGCCAAGTATAGGGCTCCCCTAGGCCTAGGCTAGGGCACCCCTAGGCCTAGGCTAGGGCACCCCTAGGCCTAGGCTAAGGCACCCCTCGGCCAAGGATAGTGCTCCCCTAGGCCTAGGCTAGGGCACCTCTAGGACTAAGCTAGGGCACCCCTAGACTAAGGTTGGGGCTCCCCTAGGCCTAGGCTAGGGCACCCCATGGCCTAGGCTCGGGCACCCCTAGACTCAGGTGGGGCTCCCCTACGCCTAGGCTAGGGCACCCCTAGGCCTAGGCTAGGGCACCCCAGGGCAATGCTATGGCTCCTCTAGGCCTAGGGTAGGGCATCCCTAGGCCAAGGCTATGGCTCCTCTAGGCCTTGTGTAGGGCACGCCTAGGCCAAGGCTAGGGCTCCCCTTGGCCTAGGCTAGGACACTCCTAGGCCAAGGCTAGGGCTCCCCTATGCCTAGGCTAGGGCACCCCTAGACCTAAGCTAGGGCTCCCCTAGGCCTAGGCCAGGGCTCCCCTAAGCCTAGGCTAGGGCTCCCCTAGGCCTAGGGTAGGGCTCCCCGAGGCCTAGGCTAGGGCACTCCTAGGCCAACACTAGTGCTCCCCAAGGTCTAGGCTAGGGCACCCCTAGACTTAGGCTAGGGCACCCCTAGGCCTAGGCTAGGGCACCCCAGGGCAATGCTATGGCTCCTCTAGGCCTAGGGTAGGGCATCCCTAGGCCAAGGCTATGGCTCCTCTAGGCCTTGGGTAGGGCACGCCTAGGCCAAGGCTAGGGCTCCCCTTGGCCTAGGCTAGGACACTCCTAGGCCAAGGCTAGAGCTCCCCTAGGCATAGGCTTGGGCACTCCTAGGCCAAGGCTAAGGCACCCCTAGGCCATGGATAGGGCTCCCCTAGGCCTAGGCTTGGGCACTCCTAGGCCAAGGCTAGGGCTCTCCTAAGGCCTAGGCTATGGCACCCCTAGGCCTAGGCTAGGGTTCCCCTAGTCCTAAGCTTGGTCACCCCTAGGCCAAGGCTAGAGCACCATTAGGCCAAGCCTAGGGCTCCCGTAGGCCTTGGCTATGGCACCCCTAGGCCTAGGTTAGGGCATCCCTAGGCCAAAGTTAGGGCACCCCTAGGCCTAGGTTAGGGCACTCCTAGGCCTAGGGTAGGGCTCCCCTAGGCCTAGGCTAGGGCACTCCTAGGCCAACACTAGTGCTCCCCAAGGTCTAGGCTAGGGCACCCCTAGGCTTAGGTTAGGGCACCCCTAAGCCTAGGCTAGGGCACCCCTAGGCCTAGGCTAGGGCACCCCTAGGCCTAGGCTAAGGCACCCCTAGGCCTAGGCTAGGGCACCACTAGGCCTAGGCTAAGGCACCCCTAGGCCATGGATTGGGCTCCCCTAGGCCTAGGCTTGGTCACCCCTAGGCCAAGGCTAGAGCTCCCCTGGGCCAAGGTTAGGGCTCCCCTAGGCCCAGGCTAGGGCACCATTAGGCCTAGGCAAGTGCACCCCTAGTCCAAGGCTAGGGTTCCCCTAGTCCTAAGCTTGGTCACCCCTAGGCCAAGGCTAGAGCACCATTAGGCCAAGCCTAGGGCTCCCGTAGGCCTTGGCTATGGCACCCCTAGGCCTAGGTTAGGGCATCCCTAGGCCAAAGTTAGGGCACCCCTAGGCCTAGGTTAGGGCACTCCTAGGCCTAGGGTAGGGCTCCCCTAGGCCTAGGCTAGGGCACTCCTAGGCCAACAATAGTGCTCCCCAAGGTCTAGGCTAGGGCACCCCTAGGCCTAGGTTAGGGCACCCCTAAGCCTAGGCTAGGGCACCCCTAGGCCTAGGCTAGGGCACCACTAGGCCTAGGCTAAGGCACCCCTAGGCCATGGATAGGGCTCCCCTAGGCCTAGGCTTGGTCACCCCTAGGCCAAGGCTAGAGCTCCCCTAGGCCTAGGGTAGGGCACTCCTAGGCGAAGGCTAGGGTTCCCCTAGGCCTAGGCTAGGGCACCACTAGGCCAAGGCTAAGGCACCCCTAGGCCATGGATAGGGCTCCCCTAGGCCTAGGCTTGGGCACCCCTAGGCCAAGGCTAGAGCTCCCCTAGGCCTAGGGTAGGGCACTCCTAGGCCAAGGCTAGGGCTCTCCTAAGGCCTAGGCTATGGCACCCCTAGGCCTAGGCTAGGGTTCACCTAGGCCAAGGCTAGGGCTCCCCTAGGCCTAGGCTAGGGATCCCCTAGGCCTAGGCTAGGGCACCCCTAGGCCTAGGCTAGGGCACCCTTACGCCAAGGTGGGCTCCCCTACGCCTAGGCTAGGCACCCCTAGGCCTAGGCCGGGATCCCCTAGGCCAAAGCTAGGGCTCCACTAGGCCTAGGCTAGGGCACCCCTAGGCCTAGGCTAGGGCACTCCTAGGCCAAGGCTTGGGCTCCCCAAGCCTAGGCTAGGGCACCCCTCGACTAAGGTTGGAGCTCCCCTAGGCCAGGCCAGGGCACCCCTAGATTAAAGTTGGGGCTCCCCTACGCCTAGGCTAGAGCACCCCTAAGCTTATCTAGGGCACCCCTAGGCCAAGGCTATTGCTCCCCTAGGCCTAGGCTAGGGCACCACTAGGCCAAGGCTAGGTCACCCCTAAGACTATGATAGGGCACTCTTAGGCCAAGGCTACGGCTCCCCTAGGCCTAGGCTAGGGCTCCCCAAGCCTAGGCTAGGGCACCCCTAGGCCAAGGCTAGGGTACCCCTAGGACAAGGCTATGGCTCCCGTAGGCCTAGGCTAGGGCACCCCTAGGCCTAGGCTAGGGTTCCCCTAGGCCTAGGCTAGGGCACCCCTAGGCCTAGGCTAGGGCTCCACTAGTCCTAGGCAGGGCACCCCTAGTCCAAGGCCTGGGCACCACTAGGCCAAGGCTAGGACTCCCCTAGGCCAAGGCTAGGGCACCACTTAGCCTAGGCTAGGGCACCCCTAGGCCAAGGCTAGGGCTCCCCTAGGCTTAGGGTAGGGCACCCTTAGGCTGAGGCTAGGGCACCCCTAGGCCGAGGCTAAGGCTCCCCTAGGCCTCGGCTAGGGCACCCCTAGGCCGAGGCTAAGGGACCCCTAGGCCAAGTATAGGGCTCCCCTAGGCCTAGGCTAGGGCACCCCTAGGCCTAGGCTAGGGCACCCCTAGGCCTAGGCTAAGGCACCCCTCGGCCAAGGATAGTGCTCCCCTAGGCCTAGGCTAGGGCACCTCTAGGACTAAGCTAGGGCACCCCTAGACTAAGGTTGGGGCTCCCCTAGGCCTAGGCTAGGGCACCCCATGGCCTAGGCTCGGGCACCCCTAGACTCAGGTGGGGCTCCCCTACGCCTAGGCTAGGGCACCCCTAGGCCTATCTAGGGCACTCCTAGGCCAAGGCTATGGCTCCCCTAGGCCTAGGCTAGGGCACCACTAGGCCAAGGCTAGGGCACACCTAGGCCTAGACTAGGGCACCCATAGGCCAAGGCTACGGTTCCCCTAGGCCTAGGCTAGGGCTCCCCTAGACCTAGGCTAGGGCACCCCAAGGCCAAGGCTAGTGTACCCCTAGGCCTAGGCTAGTTCACCCCTAGGCCAAGGCTACGGCTCCTCTAGGCCTAGGCTAGGGCACCCCTAGGCCTAGGTTAGGGTTCCCCTAGACCTAGGCTAGGGCACCCCTAGAGCTAGGCTAGGGCTCCCCTAGGCCTAGGCTAGGGCACCCCTATGCCTAGGCTAGGGCTTCCCTAGTCCTAGGCAGGGCACCCCTTGGCCTAGGCTAGGGGACCACTAGGCCCAGGCTAGGACTCCCCTAGGACTTGGCTAGGGCACCCTAGACCTAGGCTAGGGCACACCTAGGCCAAGGCTATGGCTCCTCTAGGCCAACGCTAGGGCACCCCTAGGCCAAGGCTAGGGCTCCCCTATGCCTAGGCTAAGGCACCCCTAGGCCAAGGCTAGGGCACCCCTGGGCCAATGCTAGGGTTCCCCTAGGCCTAGGCTAGGGCACTATTAGGCCTAGGCAAGGGAACCCCTAGTCCAAGGCTAGGGCTCCCCTAGGCCTAGGCTAGGACACCCCTAGACCTAGGCTAGGGCACCCTTAGGCCAAGCCTAGGGCTCCCGTATGCCTTGGCTAGGGTACCCCTAGGCCAAGGTTAGGGCACCCCTAGGCCTAGGCTAGGGTACCCCTAGGCCTAGGCTAGGGCTCCCCTAGGCCTAGGCTATGGCACTTCTAGGCCAACACTAGTGTTCCCCAAGGCCTAGGCTATGGCACCCCTAGGCTTAGGCTAGGACACCCCTAGGCCTAGGCTAGGGCACCACTGCCTAGGCTAAGGCACACCTAGGCCATGGATAGGGCTCCCCTAGGCCTAGGCTAGGGCACCCCTAGGCCAAGGCTAGAGCTCCCCCAGGCCTAGGGTAGGGCACTCCTAGGCCAAGGCTAGGGCTCTCCTAAGGCCTAGGCTATGGCACCCCTAGGACTAGGCTAGGGCTCCCCTAGGCTTAGGCTAGGGCTCCCCTAGGTCTAGGCTAGGGCACCCCTAGGCCTAGGCTAGGGCACCCCTACGCCAAGGATGGCTCCCCTACGCCTAGCCTAGGCACCCCTAGGCCTAAACCTGGATCCCCTAGGCCAAAGCTAGGGCTCCACTAGGCCTAGGCTAGGGCACCCCTAGGCCTAGGCTAGGGCACCCCTAGGCCAAGGCTAGGGCTCCCCTAAGCCTGGCCTAGGGCACCCGTAGGCCAAGGCTAGGGCACCACTAGGCCTAGGCTAGGGCTCCCCTAGGCCTAGGCTAGGGCACCCCTAGGCCTAGGCTAGGGCACCCCTAGACTAAGGTTGGGGCTCCCCTAGGACTAGGGTATGGCACCCCTAGGCCTAGGCCAGGGCACCCCTAGACTAAAGTTGGGGCTCCCCTATGCCTAGGCTAGGGCACCCCTAGGCCTATCTAGGGCACCCCTAGGCCAAGGCTATGGCTCCTCTAGGCATAGGGTAGGGCAGCCTAGGCCATGCTATTGCTCCCCTATTGCTAGGCTAGGGCACCACTAGGCCAAGGCTAGGGCACCCCTAAGCCTATGATAGGGCACTCTTAGGCCAAGGCTACAGCTCCCCTAGGCCAAGGCTAGGGTACCCCTAGGCCAATGCTACGGCTCCCCTAGGCCTAGGCTAGGGCACCCCTAGGCCTAGGGTAGGGCTCCACTAGTCCTAGGCAGGGCACCCCTAAGCCAAGGCCTGGGGTCCACTAGGCCAAGGCTAGGACTCCCCTAGGACTAGGCTAGGGCACCCCTTGACCAAGGCTAGGGCACCCCAGGGCAATGCTATGGCTCCTCTAGGCCTAGGGTAGGGCATCCCTAGGCCAAGGCTATTGCTCCTCCAGGCCTTGGCTAGGGCACGCCTAGGCCAAGGCTAGGGGTCCCCTTGGCCTAGGCTAGGACACCCCTAGGCCAAGGCAAGGGCTCTCCTAATGCCTAGGCTATGGCACCCCTAGGACTAGGCTAGGGCTCCCCTAGGCTTAGGCTAGGGCTCCCCTAGGTCTAGGCTAGGGCACCCCTATGCCTAGGCTAGGGCACCCCTACGCCAAGGATGGCTCCCCTACGCCTAGCCTAGGCACCCCTAGGCCTAGGCCTGGATCCCCTAGGCCAAAGCTAGGGCTCCACTAGGCCTTTGGCTAGGGCACCCCTAGGCCTAGGCTAGGGCACCCCTAGGCAAAGGCTAGGGCTCCCCTAGGCCTGGCCTAGGGCACCCGTAGGCCAAGGCTAGGGCACCCCTAGGCCTAGGCTAGGGCACCCCTAGACTAAGGTTGGGGCTCCCCTAGGACTAGGGTATGGCACCCCTAGGCCTAGGCCAGGGCACCCCTAGATTAAAGTTGGGGCTCCCCTATGCCTAGGCTAGGGCACCCCTAGGCCTATCTAGGGCACCCCTAGGCCAAGGATATGGCTCCTCTAGGCATAGGCTGGGGCAGCCTAGGCCAAGGCTATTGCTCCCCTAGGCCTAGGCTAGGGCACCACTAGGCCAAGGCTAGGGCACCCCTAAGCCTATGATAGGGCACTCTTAGGGCAAGGCTACGGCTCCCCTAGGCCTAGGCTAGGGCTCCCCAAGCCTAGGCTAGGGCACCCCTAGGCCAAGGCTAGGGTACCCCTAGGCCAATGCTACGGCTCCCCTAGGCCTAGGCTAGGGCACCCCTAGGCCTAGGCTAGGGCTCCACTAGTCCTAGGCAGGGCACCCCTAAGCCAAGGCCTGGGCACCACTAGGCCAAGGCTAGGACTCCCCTAGGACCAGGCTAGGGCACCCCTTGGCCAAGGCTAGGGCACCCCAGGGCAATGCTATGGCTCCTCTAGGACTAGGGTAGGGCATCCCTAGGCCAAGGCTATGGCTCCTCTAGGCCTTGGCTAGGGCACGCCTAGGCCAAGGCTAGGGCTCCCCTTGGCCTAGGCTAGGACGCCCCTAGGCCAAGGCTAGGGCTCCCCTATGCCTAGGCTAGGGCACCCCTAGGCCTAGGCTAGGGCTCCCCTAGGCCTAGGATAGGGCTCCCCTAGGCCTAGGCTAGGGCACCCCTAGGCCTAGGCTAGGGTACCCCTAGGCCAAGGCTAATGCTCCCCTAGGCCTAGGCGAGGGCTCTCCTAGGCTTAGGGTAGGGCACCCCTAGGCCAAGGCTAGGGCTCCCCTATGGCTAGGCTGAGGCACCCCTAGGGCAAGCTAGGGCACCCCTGGGCCAAGGCTAGGGCTCCCCTAGGCCCAGACTAGGGCACCATTAGGCCTTGGCAAGGGCACCCCTAGTCCAAGGCTAGGGCTCCCCTAGGCCTAGGCTAGGACACCCCTAGACCTAGGCTAGGGCACCCTTATGCCAAGCCTAGGGCTCCTGTAGGCCTTGGCTAGGGCACCCCTAGGCCTATGTTAGGGCACCCCTAGGCCAAGTTTAGGGCACCCCTAGGTCTAGGCTAGGGTACTCCTAGGCAAACACTAGTGCTCCCCAAGGCCTAGGCTAGGGCACACCTAGGCCTAGGCTAGGGCACCCGCAGGCCTAGGCTAGGGCACCACTAGGCCTAGGCTAAGGCACCCATAGGCCATGGATAGGGCTCCCCTAGGCCTAGGCTTGGGCACCCCTAGGCCAAGGCTAGAGCTCCCCTAGGCCTAGGGTAGGGCCCTCCTAGGCCAAGGCTAGGGCACCCCATGCCAAGCCTAGGGCTCCCCTAGGCCTAGGCTAGGGCACCCCTAGGCCTAGTCTAGGGTACCCCTAGGCCAAGGCTAATGCTCCCCTAGGCCTAGGCTAGGGCTCTCCTAGGCCTAGGCTAGGGCACCCCTATGCCTAGGCTAAGGCACCCCTAGGGCAAGGCTAGGGCACCCCTGGGCCAAAGCTAGGGCTCGCCTAGGCCTAGGCTAGGGCACCATTAGGCCTAGACAAGGGCACCCCTACTCCAAGGCTAGGGCTCCCCTAGGCCTAGGCTGGGACACCCCTAGACCTAGGCTAGGGCACCCTTAGGCCAAGCCTAGGTCTCCCTTAGGCCTTGGCTAGGGCACCCCCAAGCCTAGGCTAGGGCTCCCCTAGGCCTAGGCTAGGGCACTCCTAGGCCAACACTAGTGCTCCCCAAGGCCTAGGCTAGGGTACCCCTAGGCCTAGGCTAGGGCTCCCCTAGGCCTAGGCTAGGGCACCATTAGGCCTAGGCTAAGACACCCCTAGGCCATGGATAGGGCTACCCTAGGCGTAAGCTTGGGCACCCCTAGGCCAATGCTAGAGCTCCCCTAGGCTTAGGGTAGGGCACTCCTAGGCCAAGGCTAGGGCTCTCCTAAGGCCTAGGCTATGGCACCCCTAGGCCTAGGCTAGGGCTCCCCTAGGCCAAGGCTAGGGCTCCCCTTGGCCTAGGCTAGGGCACCCCTAGGCCTAGGCTAGGGCACCCCTACGCCAAGGAGGGCTCCCCTACGCCTAGGCTAGGCACCCCTAGGCCTAGGCCTCGATCCCCTAGGCCAAAGCTAGGGCTCCACTAGGCCTAGGCTAGGGCACACCTAGGCCTAGGCTAGGGCACCCCTAGGCCAAGGCTAGGGTATCCCTAGGCCTAGGCTAAGACACCCCTAGGCCAAGGATAGGGCTCCCCTAGGCCTAGGCTAGGTCACCCCTTAGCCTAGGTAAGGGCACCCCTAGGCCAAGGCTAGGGCACCCCTAGGCCTAGGCTAGGGCACCCCTAGACTAAGGTAGGGCACTCCTAGGCCAAGGCTAGGGCTCTCCTAAGGCCTAGGCTATGGCACCCCTAGGCCTAGGCTAGGGCTCCCCTAGGCCAAGGCTAGGGCTCCCCTAGGCCTAGGCTAGGGCACCCCAGGCCTAGGCTAGGGCACCCCTACGCCAAGGAGGGCTCCCCTACGCCTAGGCTAGGCACCCCTAGGCCTAGGCCGGGATCCCCTAGGCCAAAGCTAGGGCTCCACTAGGCCTACGCTAGAGCACCCCTAGGCCTAGTCTAGGGCACCCCTAGGCCAAGGCTAGGGCACCCTTAGGCCTAGGCTAGGGCACCCCTAGACTAAGGTTGGGGCTCCCCTAGGCCTAGGCCAGGGCACCCCTAGACTAAAGTTGGGGCTCCCCTACGCCTAAGCTAGGGCACCCCTAGGCTTATCTGGGGAACCCCTTGGCCAAGGCTATTGCTCCCCTAGGCCTAGGCTAGGGTACCCCTAGACCAAGGCTATGGCTCCCCTAGGCCTAGGCTAGGGCAACCCTAGGCCTAGGCTAGGGCTCCCCTAGGCCTAGGCTAGGGCTCCACTAGTCCTAGGCAGGGCACCCCTAGTCCAAGGCCTGGGCACCACTAGGCCAAGTCTAGGACTCCCCTAGGACTAGGCTAGGGCACCCCTAGACCTAGGCTAGGGCACCCGAGGGCAATGCTATGGCTCCTCTAGGCCTAGGATAGGGCATCCCTAGGCCAAGGCTATATCTCCTCTAGGCCTTGGGTAGGGCACGCCTAGGCCAAGGCTAGGGCTCCCCTTGGCCTAGGCTAGGACACCCCTAGGCCAAGGCTAGGGCTCCCCTATGCCTAGGATAGGGCACCCCTAGGCCTAGGCTAGGGCTCCCCTAGGCCTAGGCTAGGGCACCCCTAGGCCTAGGCTAGGGTACCCCTAGACCAAGGCTAATGCTCCCCTAGGTCTAGGCTAGGGCTCCCCTAGGCTTAGGCTAGGGCACCCCTAGGCCTAGGCTAGGGCACCACTAGGCCTAGGCTAAGGCACCCCTAGGCCATGGATTGGGCTCCCCTAGGCCTAGGCTTGGTCACCCCTAGGCCAAGGCTAGAGCTCCCCTGGGCCAAGGTTAGGGCTCCCCTAGGCCCAGGCTAGGGCACCATTAGGCCTAGGCAAGGGCACCCCTAGTCCAAGGCTAGGGCTCCCCTAGACCTAGGCTAGAGCACCATTAGGGCAAGCCTAGGGCTCCCGTAGGCCTTGGCTATGGCACCCCTAGGCCTAGGTTAGGGCATCCCTAGGCCAAAGTTAGGGCACCCCTAGGCCTAGGCTAGGGTACCCCTAGGCCATGGCTAATGCTCCCCTAGGCCTTGGCTAGGGCTCCCCTAGGCCTAGGGTAGGGCTCCCCTAGGCCTAGGCTAGGGCACTCCTAGGCCAACACTAGTGCTCCCCAAGGTCTACGCTAGGGGACCCCTAGGCCTAGGCTAGGGCACCCCCAGGCTTAGGCTAGGGCACCACTAGGCCTAGGCTAAGGCACCCCTAGGCCATTGATAGGGCTCCCCTAGGCCTAGGCTTGGTCACCCCTAGGCCAAGGCTAGAGCTCCCCTAGGCCTAGGGTAGGGCACTCCTAGGCCAAGGCTAGGGTTCCCCTAGGCCTAGGCTAGGGCACCACTAGGCCAAGGCTAAGGCACCCCTAGGCCATGGATAGGGCTCCCCTAGGCCTAGGCTTGGGCACTCCTAGGCTTAGGCTAGGGCACCCCTAGGCCTAGGCTAGGGCACCACTAGGCCTAGGCTAAGGCACCCCTAGGCCATGGATTGGGCTCCCCAAGGTCTAGGCTAGGGCACCCCTAGGCTTAGGCTAGGGCACCCCTAGGCCTAGGCTAGGGCACCACTAGGCCTAGGCTAAGGCACCCCTAGGCCATGGATTGGGCTCCCCTAGGCCTAGGCTTGGTCACCCCTAGGCCAAGGCTAGAGCTCCCCTGGGCCAAGGTTAGGGCTCCCCTAGGCCCAGGCTAGGGCACCATTAGGCCTAGGCAAGGGCACCCCTAGTCCAAGGCTAGGGCTCCCCTAGACCTAGGCTAGGACACCCCTAGACCTAGGCTAGAGCACCATTAGGCCAAGCCTAGGGCTCCCGTAGGCCTTGGCTATGGCACCCCTAGTCCTAGGTTAGGGCATCCCTAGGCCTAGGGTAGGGTACCCCTAGGCCAAGGCTAATGCTCCCCTAGGCCTAGGCTAGGGCTCCCCTAGGCCTAGGCTAGGGCTCCACTAGTCCTAGGCAGGGAACCCCTAGTCCAAGGCCTGGGCACCACTAGGCCAAGTCTAGGACTCCCCAAGGACTAGGCTAGGGCACCCCTAGACCTAGGCTAGGGCACCCCAGAGCAATGCTATGGCTCCCCTATGCCTAGGCTAGGGCACCCCTAGACCTAGGCTAGGGCTCCCCTAGGCCTAGGCTAGGGCTCCCCTAGGCCTAGGCTAGGGCACCCCTAGGCCTAGGCTAGGGTACCCCTAGACCAAGGCTAATGCTCCCCTAGGCCTAGGCTAGGGCTCCCCTAGGCTTAGGCTAGGGTACCCCTAGGCCTAGGCTAGGGCACCACTAGGCCTAGGCTAAGGCACCCCTAGGCCATGGATAGGGTTCCCCTAGGCCTAGGCTTGGGCACCCCTAGGCCAAGGCTAGAACTCCCCTAGGCCTAGGGTAGGGCACTCTTAGGAAAAGGCTAGGGCTCTCCTAAGGCCTAGGCTAGGGCTCCCCTATGCCTAGGCTTTGGCACCCCTAGGCCTAGGCTAAGGCACCCCTAGGCCAAGGGTAAGGCACCCCTGGGTCAAGGCTAGGGCTCCCCTAGGTCCAGGCTAGGGCACCATTAGGCCTAGGCAAGGGCACACCTAGTCCAAGGTTAGGGCACCCCTAGGCCAAGGTTAGGTCACCCCTAGGCCTAGGCTAGGGCACCCCTAGGCCTAGGCTTGGGTACCCCTAGGCCAAGTCTAGGGTTCCCCTAGGCCTAGGCTAAGGCACCCCTAGGCCTATCTAGGGCACCCCTAGGCCTATCTGGGGCACCCCTTGGCCAAGGCCATGGATACCCTAGGCCTAGGCTAGGGCACCACTAGGCCAAGGCTAGGGTACCCCTAGGCATAGGCTAAGGCACCCCTAGCCCAAGGATAGGGCTCGCCTAGGCCTAGGCTAGGGCACCCCTTAGCCTAGGCTAGGGCACCCCTAGGCCAAGGCTAGGGTTCCCCTAGGCTTAGGGTAGGGCACCCTTAGGCTGAGGCTAGGGCACCCCTATGCCGAGGCTAAGGCTCCCCTAAGCCTCGGCTAGGGCACCCCTAGGCCGAGGCTAAGGGACCCCTAGGCCAAGGATAGGGCTCCCCTAGGCCTAGGCTAGGGCACCCCTAGGCCTAGGCTAGGGCACCCCTAGGCCTAGGCTAAGGCACCCCTAGGCCAAGGATAGTGCTCCCCTAGGCCTAGGATAGGGCACCCCTAGGACTAGGCTAGGGCACCCCTAGACTAAGGTTGGGGCTCCCCTAGGCCTAGGCTAGGGCACCTCACGGCCTAGGCTCCGGCACCCCTAGACTAACGTGGGGCTCCTCTAGGCCTAGGCTAGGGCACCCCTAGGCCTAGGTTACGGTTCCCCTAGACCTAGGCTAGGGCACCCCTAGGCCAAGGCTAGAGCTCCCCTAGGCCTAGGGTAGGGCACTCCTAGGCCAAGGCTAGGGCTCTCCTAAGGCCTAGGCTATGGCACCCCTAGGCCTAGGCTAGGGCTCCCCTAGGCCAAGGCTAGGGCTCCCCTAGGCCTAGGCTAGGGCACCCCTAAGCCTAGGCTAGGGCTCCCCTACGCCTAGGCTAGGGCACCAATAGGCCTATCTAGGGCACACCTAGGCCAAGGCTATTGCTCCTCTAGGCATAGGCTAGGGAAGCCTAGGCCAAGGCTATTGCTCCCCTAGGCCTAGGCTAGGGCACCACTAGGCCAAGGCTAGGGCACCCCTAAACCTATGCTAGGGCACTCTTAGGCCAAGGCTACGGCTCCCCTAGGCCTAGGCTAGGGCTCCCCAAGCCTAGGCTAGGGCACCCCTAGTCCAAGGCTAGGGTACCCCGAGGCCAAGGCTACGGCTCCCCTAGGCCTAGGCTAGGGCACCCGTAGGCCTAGGCTAGGGCTCCCCTAGGCCTAGGCTAGTGCACCCCTACGCCTAGGCTAGGGCTCCACTAGTCCTAGGCAGGGCACCGCTAGGCCAAGGCCTGGGCACCACTAGGCCAAGGCTAGAACTCCCCTAGGACTAGGCTAGGGCACCCCTAGGCCTAGGCTAGGGCACCCCAGGGCAATGCTATGACTCCTCTAGGCCTAGGGTAGGGCATCCCTAGGCCAAGGCTATGGCTCCTCTAGGCCTTGGCTAGGGCACGCCTAGGCCAAGGCTAGGGCTCCCCTTGGCCGAGGCTAGGACACCCCTAGGCCAAGGCTAAGGCTCCCCTATGCCTAGGCTAGGGCACCCCTAGGCCTAGGCTAGGGCTCCCCTAGGCCTAGGCTAGGGTTCCCCTAGGCCTAGGCTAGGGCACCCCTAGGCCTAGGCTAGGGTACCCCTAGGTTAATGCTAATGCTCCCCTAGATCTAGGCTAGGGCTCCCCTAGGCCTAGGCTAGGGCACCCCTAGGCCAAGGCTAAGGCACCCCTGGGCCAAGGCTAGGGCTCCCCTAGGCCTAGGCTAGGACACCCCTAGACCTAGGCTAGGGCACCCTTAGGCCAAGCCTAGGGCTCCCGTAGGCCTTGGCTAGGGCACCCCTAGGCCTAGGGTAGGGCACTCCTAGGCCAACACTAGTGATCCCCAAGGCCTAGGCTATGGCACCCCTAGGCCTAGGCTAGGGCACCCCTAGGCCTAGGTTAGGGCACCCCTAGGCCATGGATAGGGCTCCCCTAGGCCTAAGCTTGGGCACCCCTAGGCCAAGGCTAGACCTCCCCTAGGCCTAGGGTAGGGCACTCCTAGGTCAAGGCTAGGGATCTCCTAAGGCCTAGGCTATGGCACCCTTAGACCTAGGCTAGGGCTCCCCTAGGCCAAGGCTAGGGCTCCCCTAGGCCAAGGCTAGGGCACCCCTAGGCCTAGGCTAAGGCACCCCTAGGCCAAGGCTAGAGCTCCCCTAGGCCTAGGGTAGGGCACTCCTAGGTCAAGGCTAGGGCTCTCCTAAGGCCTGGGCTATGGCACCCCTTGGCCTAGGCCTGGATCCCCTAAGCCAAAGCTAGGGCTCCACTAGGCCTAGGCTAGGGCACACCTAGGCCTAGGCTAGGGCACGCCTAGGCCAAGGCTAGGGTACCCCTAGGCCTAGGCTTGAACATCCCTAGGCCAAGGCTAGGGCACACCTAGGCCTAGGCTAGGGCACCACTAGGCCTAGGCTAGGGCACCCCTAGGCCTAGGCTAGGGCTCCCCTTGGCCTAGGCTAGGGCACCACTAGGCCTAGGCTAAGGCACCCCTAGGCCAAGGATAGGGCTCCCCTAGGCCTAGGCTAGGTCACCCCTTTGCCTAGGCTAGGGCACCCCTAGGTCAAGGCTAGGGCTCCCCTAGGCCTAGGCTAAGGCACCCCTAGGCCAATGATAGGGCTCCCGTTGGCCTAGGCTAGGGCACCACTAGGCCTAGGCTAAGGCACCCCTAGGCCATGGATAGGGTTCCCCTAGGCCTAGGCTTGGGCACGCCTAGGCCAAGGCTAGAACTCCCCTAGGCCTAGGGTAGGGCACTCTTAGGACAAGGCTAGGGCTCTCCTAAGGCCTAGGCTAGGGCACCCCTTGGCCTAGGCTAGGGTTCCCCTAGGCCATGGCTAGGGCACCCCTAGGCCTAGCTAGGGCACCCCTAGACCCAGGCTAGTGCTCCCCTAGGGCTAGGCTAGGGCACCCCTAGGCCTAGGTTTGGGTTCCCCTAGACCTAGGCTACGGCACCCCTAGGGCTAGGCTAAGGCTCCCCTAGGCCTAGGCTAGGGCACCCCTATGCCTAGGCTAGGGCTTCCCTAGTCCTAGGCAGGGCACCCCTAGGCCAAGGCTAGGGCACCACTAGGCCCAGGCTAGGACTCCCCTAGGCCTAGGCTAGGGCACCCCTAGGCCAAGGCTATGGCTCCTCTAGGCCTAGGCTAGGGCACCCCTAGGCCAAAGCTAGGGCTCCCCTAGGCCAAGGCTAGGGCTCCCCTAGGCCTAGGGTAGGGCACCCCTAGGCCTAGACTAGGGTACCCCTAGGCCAAGTCTAATGCTCCCCTAGGGCTAAGCTAGGGCTCCCCTAGGCCTAGGCGAGGGCACCCCTAGGCCAAGGCTGGGCTCCCCTATGCCTAGGCTAAGGCACCCCTAGGCCAAGGCTAGGGCACCCCTGGGCCAAGGCTAGGGTTCCCCTAGGCCTAGGGTAGGGCACCATTAGGCCTAGGCAAGGGCACCCCTAGTCCAAGGCTAGTGCTCCCCAATGCCTAGGCTAGGGCAACCCTAGACCTAGGCTAGGGCACCCCTACGCCAAGGAGGGCTCCCCTATGCCTAGGCTAGGCACCCCTAGACCTAGGCCTGGATTCCCTAGGCCAAAGCTAGGGCTCCACTAGGCCTAGGATAGGGCACCCCTAGGCCTAGGCTAGCGCACCCCAGGCCAAGGCTAGGGCTCCCCGAGGCCTGGGCAAGGGCACCCCTAGGCCTGGGCTAGGGCACCCCTATGCCAAGGCTAGGGCACCCCTAGGCCTAGGCTAGGGCTCCTCTAGGCCTAGGCTAGGGCACCCCTTGGCCTAGGCTAGGGCACTCCTAGACTAAGGTTGGGGCTCCGCTAGGACTAGGCTATGGCACCCCTAGGCCTAGGCCAAGGCACCCCTAGACTAAAGTTGGGGCTCCCCTATGCCTAGGCTAGGGCACCCCTAGGCCTATCTAGGGCACCCCTAGGTCAAGGCTATGGCTCCTCTAGGCATAGGCTAGGGCAACCTAGGCCAAGGCTATTGCTCCCCTAGGCCTAGGCTAGGGCACCACTAGGCCAAGGCTAGGGCACCCCTAAGCCTATGCTAGGGCACTCTTAGGCCAAGTCTACGGCTCCCCTAGGCCTAGGCTAGGGCTGCCCAAGCCTAGGCTAGGGCACCCCTAGGCCAAGGCTAGGGTACCCTCGGCCAATGCTACGGCTCCCCTAGGCCTAGGCTAGGGCACGCCTAGGCCTAGGCTAGGGCTCCCCTAGGCCTAGGCTAGGGCACCCCGAGGCCTAGGTTAGGGTTCCACTAGTCCTAGGCAGGACACCCCTAAGCCACGGCCTGGGCACCACTAGGCCAAGGCTAGGACTCCCCTAGGACTAGGCTAGGGCACCCCTAGGCCTAGGCTAGGGCATCCCAGGGCAATGCTATGGCTCCTCTATGCCTAGGGTAGGGCATCCCTAGGTCAAGGCTAGGGCTCCCCTATGCCTAGGCTTTGGCACCCCTAGGCCTAGGCTAGGGCTCCCCTATGCCTAGGATTTGGCACCCCTAGGCCTAGGCTAAGGCACCCCTAGGCCAAGGCTAGGGCACCCCTGGGCCAAGGCTAGGGCACCACTAGGCCTAGGCTAGGGCACCACTAGGCCTAGGCTAAGGCACCCCTAGGCCATTGATAAGGCTCCCCTAGGCCTAGGCTTGGGCACCCCTAGGCCAAGGCTAGAGCTCCCCTAGGCCTAGGGAAGGGCACTCCTAGGCCAAGGCTAGGGCTCTCCTAAGGCCTAAGCTATGGCACCCCTAGGCCTAGGCTAGGGCTCCCCTAGGCCAAGGCTAGGGCTCCCCTAGGCCTAGGCTAGGGCACCCCTAGGCCTAGGCTAGGGCACCCCTAGGCCTAGGCTAGGGAACCCCCACACCAAGGAGGGCTCCCCTACACCTAGGCTAGGCACCCCTACGCCTAGACCTGGATACCCTAGGCCAAAGCTAGGGCTCCACTAGGCCTAGGCTAGGGCACCCCTAGGCCTAGGCTAGGGCACCCCTAGGCCAAGGCTAGGGCTCCCCTAGGCCTGGGCTAGGGCACCCCTAGGCCTAGGCTAGGGCTCCCCTAGGCCTAGGCTAGGGCACGCCTAGTCCTAGGCTAGCAACCCCTAGACTAAGGTTGGGACTCCCCTAGGCCTAGGCTAGGGCACCCCTAGGCCTAGGCCAGGGCACCCCTAGATTAAAGTTGGGGCTCCCCTACGCCTAGGCTAGGGCACCAATAGGCCTATCTAGGGCACCCCTAGGCCAAGGCTATGGCTCCTCTAGGCATAGGCTAGGGAAGCCTAGGCCAAGGCTATTGCTCCCCTAGGCCTAGGCTAGGGCACCACTAGGCCAAGGCTAGGGCACCCCTAAGCCTATGCTAGGGCACTCTTAGGCCAAGGCTACGGCTCCCGTAGGCCTAGGCTAGGGCTCCCCAAGCCTAGGCTAGGGCAGCCCTTGTCCAAGGCTAGGGTACCCCGAGGCCTAGGCTACGGCTCCACTAGGCCTAGGCTAGGGCACCCCTAGGCCTAGGCTAGGGCTCCCCTAGGCCTAGGCTAGGGCACCCCTACGCCTAGGCTAGGGCTCCACTAGTCCTAGGCAGGGCACCGCTAGGCCAAGGCCTGGGCACCACTAGGCCAAGGCTAGGACTCCCCTAGGACTAGGCTAGGGCACCCCTCGGCCTAGACTAGGGCACCCCAGTGCAATGCTATGACTCCTCTAGGCCTAGGGTAGGGCATCCCTAGGCCAAGGCTATGGCTCCTCTAGGCCTTGGCTAGGGCACGCCTAGGCCAAGGCTAGGGCTCCCCTTGGCCGAGGCTAGGACACCCCTAGGCCAAGGCTAAGGCTCCACTATGCCTAGGCTAGGGCACCCTTAGGCCTAGGTTAGGGCTCCCCTAGGCCTAGGCTAGGGTTCCTCTAGGCCTAGGCTAGGGCACCCCTAGGCCTAGGCTAGGGCACCCCTAGGCCAAGGCTAGGGCTCCCCTATGCCTAGGCTAAGGCACCCCTAGGCCAAGGCTAAGGCACCCCTGGTCCAAGGCTAGGGCTCCCCTAGGCCCAGGATAGGGCACCATTAGGCCTAGGCAAGGGCACCCCTAGTCCAAGGCTAGGGCTCCCCTAGCCCTAGGCTAGGACACCCCTAGACCTAGGCTAGGGCACCCTTAGGCCAAGCCTAGGGCTCGCGTAGGCCTTGGCTAGGGCACCCCTAGGCCTAGGGTAGGGCACTCCTAGGCCAACACTAGTGATCCCCAAGGTCTAGGCTAGGGCACCCCTAGGCCTAGGCTAGGGCACCCCTAGGCCTAGGTTAGGGCACCCCTAGGCCATGGATAGGGCTCCCCTAGGCCTAAGCTTGGGCACCCCTAGGCCAAGGCTAGAGCTCCCCTAGGCCTAGGGTAGGGCACTCCTAGGTCAAGGCTAGGGCTCTCCTAAGGCCTAGGCTATGGCATCCTTAGGCCTAGGCTAGGGCTCCCCTAGGCCAAGGCTAGGGCTCCCGTAGGCCTATGCTAGGGCACCCCTAGGCCTAGGCTAAGGCACCCCTAGGCCAAGGCTAGAGCTCCCCTAGGCCTAGGGTAGGGCACTCCTAGGTCAAGGCTAGGACTCTCCTAAGGCCTAGGCTATGGCACCCCTAGGCCTAGGCCTGGATCCCCTAAGCCAAAGCTAGGGCTCCACTAGGCCTAGGCTAGGGCACACCTAGGCCTAGGCTAGGGCACCCCTAGGCCAAGGCTAGGGTACCCCTAGGCTTAGGCTAAGGCACCTCTAGGCCAAGGATAGGGCTCCCCTACGCCTAGGCTAGGGCACCCCTTAGCCTAGGCTAGGGCACCCCTAGGCCAAGGCTAGTGCTCCCCTAGGCTTAGGGTAAGGCACCCTTAGGCTGAGGCTAGGGCACCCCTAGGCCGAGGCTAAGGCTCCCCTAGGCCTCGGCTAGGGCACCCCTAGGCCGAGGCGAAGGAACCCCTAGGTTATGGATAGGGCTCCCTAGGCCTAGGCTAGGGAACTCCTAGGCCTAGGCTAGGCCACCCCATGGCCAAGGCTAAGTCTCCCCTAGACCTATGCTAGGGCACTCCTAGGCCTAGGCTAGGGCACGCCTAGGCCAAGGCTAGGGCACCCCTAGGCCTAGGCTTGAACATCCCTAGGCCAAGGCTAGGGCACACCTAGGCCTAGGCTAGGGCACCACTAGGCCTAGGATAGGGCACCCCTAGGCCTAGGCTAGGGCTCCCCTAGGCCTAGGCTAGGGCACCCCTAGGTCGAGGCTAAGGCACCCCTAGGCCAAGGATAGGGCTCCCCTTGGCCTAGGCTAGGGCACCACTAGGCCTAGGCTAAGGCACCCCTAGGCCAAGGATAGGGCTCCCCTAGTCCTAGGATAGATCACCCCTTCGCCTAGGCTAGGGCACCCCTAGGCCAAGGCTAGGGCTCCCCTAGGCCTAGGCTAAGGCACCCCTAGGCCAATGATAGGGCTCCCGTTGGCCTAGGCTAGGGCACCACTAGGCCTAGGCTAAGGCACCCCTAGGCCATGGATAGGGTTCCCCTAGGCCTAGGCTTGGGCACCCCTAGGCCAAGGCTAGAACTCCCCTAGGCCTAGGGTAGGGCACTCTTAGGAAAAGGCTAGGGCTCTCCTAAGGCCTAGGCTAGGGTTCCCCTAGGCCATGGCTAGGGCACCCCTAGGCCTAGCTAGGGCACCCCAAGACCAAGGCTAGTGCTCCCCTAGGGTTAGGCTAGGGCACCCCTAGGCCTAGGTTTGGGTTCCCTTAGACCTAGGCTACGGCACCCCTAGGGCTAGGCTAAGGCTCCCCTAGGCCTAGGCTAGGGCACCTATATGCCTAGGCTAGGGCTTCCCTAGTCCTAGGCAGGGCACCCCTAGGCCAAGGCTAGGGCACCACTAGGCCCAGGCTAGGACTCCCCTAGGCCTAGGCTAGGGCACCCCTAGGCCAAGGCTATGGCTCCTCTAGGCCTAGGCTAGGGCACCCCTAGGCCAAAGCTAGGGCTCCCCTAGGCCTAGGCTAGGGCTCCCGTAGGCCTAGGCTAGGGCACTCCTAGGCCAAGGCTAGGGCTCCGCTAGGCCTAGGCTAGGGCACCCCTAGGCCTCGACTAGGGTTCCCCTAGGCCAAGGCTAATGCTCCCCTAGGGATAGGCTAGGGCTCCCGTAGGCCTAGGCTAGGGCACCCCTAGGCCAAGGCAAGGGCTCCCCTATGCCTAGGCAAAGG
This sequence comes from Tenrec ecaudatus, assembly GCF_050624435.1. Lineage (NCBI taxonomy): Eukaryota > Metazoa > Chordata > Mammalia > Afrosoricida > Tenrecidae > Tenrec > Tenrec ecaudatus. The sequence goes on along the minus strand of NW_027457666.1, from coordinate 1,369,192 downwards.
CACCCCTGGGCCAAGGCTAGGGCACCCCTGGGCCAAGGCTAGGGTTCCCCTAGGCCTAGGCTAGGGAACCATTAGGCCTAGGAAAGGGCACCCCAAGTCCAAGGCTAGTGCTCCCCAATGACTAGGCTAGGGCAACCCTAGACCTAGGCTAGGGCACCCCTACGCCAAGGAGGGCTCCCCTATGCCTAGGCTAGGCACCCCTAGACCTAGGCCTGGATCCCCTAGGCCAAAGCTAGGGCTCCACTAGGCCTAGGCTAGGGCACCCCTAGGCCTAGGCTAGGGCACCCCAGGCCAAGGCTAGGGCTCCCTGAGGCCTGGGCTAGGGCACCCCTAGGCCTGGGCTAGGGCACCCCTATGCCAAGGCTAGGGCACCCCTAGGCCTAGGCTAGGGCTCCCCTAGGCCTAGGCTAGGGCACCCCTAGGCCTAGGCTAGGGCAGTCCTAGCCTAAGGTTGGGGCTCCCCTAGGACTAGGCTATGGCACCCCTAGGCCTAGGCCAAGGCACCCCTAGACTAAAGTTGGGGCTCCCCTATGCCTAGGCTAGGGCACCCCTAGGCCTATCTAGGGCACCCCTAGGTCAAGGCTATGGCTCCTCTAGGCATAGGCTTGGGCAGCCTAGGCCAAGGCTATTGCTCCCCTAGGCCTAGGCTAGGGCACCAGTAGGCCAAGGCTAGGGCACCCCTAAGCCTATGCTAGGGCACTCTTAGGCCAAGTCTACGGCTCCCCTAGGCCTAGGCTAGGGCTCCCCAAGCCTAGGCTAGGGCACTCCTAGGCCCAGGCTAGGGTACCTTAGGCCAATGCTACGGCTCCCCTAGGCCTATGCTAGGGCACCCCGTGGCCTAGGCTAGGGCTCCACTAGTCCTAGGCGGGCCACCCCTAGGCCAAGGCCTGGGCACCACTAGGCCAAGGCTAGGACTCCCCTAGGACTAGGCTAGGGCACCCCTAGGCCTAGGCTAGGGCACCCCAGGGCAATGCTATGACTCCTCTAGGCCTAGGGTAGGGCATCCCTAGGCCAAGGCTATGGCTCCTCTAGGCCTTGGCTAGGGCACGCCTAGGCCAAGGCTAGGGCTCCCCTATGCCTTGGCTTGGGCACCCCTAGGCCTAGGCTAGGGCTCCCCTATGCCTAGGCTTTGGCACCCCTAGGCCTAGGCTAAGGCACCCCTAGGCCAAGGGTAGGGCACCCCTGGGTCAAGGCTAGGGCTCCCCTAGGCCCAGGCTAGGGCACCATTAGGCCTAGGCAAGGGCACACCTAGTCCAAGGTTAGGGCACCCCTAGGCCAAGGTTAGGTCACCCCTAGGCCTAGGCTAGGGCACCCCTAGGCCAAGGCTAATGCTCCCATAGGCCTAGGCTAGGGCTCCCCTAGGCCTAGACTAGGGCACCCCTAGGCCAAGGCTAGGGCTCCCCTATGCCAAGGCTAAGGCACCCCGAGGCCAAGGCTAGGGCACCCCTGGGCCAAGGCTAGGGCTCCTCTAGGCCTAGGCTAGGGCACCATTAGGCCCAGGCAAGGGCACCCCTAGTCCAAGGCTAGGGCTCCCCTAGGCCTAGGCTAGGACACCCCTAGACCTAGGCTAGGGGACCCTTAGGCCAAGCCTAGGGCTCCCGTAGGCCTTAGCTAGGGCACCCCTAAGCCTAGGCTAGGGCTCCCCTAGGCCTAGGCTAGGGCACTCCTAGGCAAACACTAGTGCTCCCCAAGGACTAGGCTAGGGCACCCCTAGGCCTAGGCTAGGGCACCACTAGGCATAGGCTAAGGCACCCCTAGGCCAAGCCTATGGCTCCCCTAGGCCTAAGCTTGGGCACCCCTAGGCCAAGGCTAGGGCACCCTTAGGCCAAGCCTAGGGCTCCCCTAGGCCTAAGCTTGGGCACCCCTAGGCGAAGGCTAGAGCTCCCGTAGGCCTAGGGTAGGGCACTCCTAGGCCAAGGCTAGGGCTCTCCTAATGCCTAGGCTAAGGCACCCCTAAGCCAAGGATTGGGCTCCCCTAGGCCTAGGCTAGGTCACCCCTTAGTCTAGGCTAGGGCACCCCTAGGCCAAGGCTAGGGCTCCCCTAGGCTTAGGGTAGGGCACCCTTAGGCTGAGGCTAGGGCACCCCTAGGCCTAGGCTAAGGCACCCCTAGGCCAAGGTTAGGGCTCCCCTTGGCCTAGGCTAGGGCACCACTAGGCCTATGCTAAGGCACCCCTAGGCCATGGATAGGGTTCCCCTAGGCCTAGGCTTGGGCACCACTAGGCCTATGCTAAGGCACCCCTAGGCCATGGATAGGGTTCCCCTAGGCCTAGGCTAGGGCACCCCTAGGCCAAGGCTAGAGCTCCCCTAGGCCTAGGCTAAGGCACCCCTAGGCCAAGGATAGGGCTCCCGTAGGCCTAGGATAGGTCACCCCTTAGCCTAGGCTAGGGTACCCCTAGGCCAAGGATAGGGCTCCCCTAGGCTTAGGGTAGGGCACCCTTAGGCTGAGGCTAGGGTACCCCTAGACCAAGGCTAGTCCTCCCCTAGGCCTAGGCTAGGGCACCCCTAGGCCTAGGCTAGGGCACCCCAAGACTAAGGCTAGGACTCCCCTAGTCCTAGGCAGGGCACCCCTAGGCCAAGGCCTGGGCACAACAAGGCCAAGTCTACTACTCCCCTAGGACTAGGCTAGGCCACCCCTAAGCCTAGGCTAGGACACCCCAGGGCAATTCTATGGCTCCTCTAGGCCTAGGGTAGGGCTTCCCTAGGCCAAGGCAATGGGTCCTCTAGGCCTTGGCTAGGGCACGCCTAGGCCAAGGCTAGGGCTCCCCCTTTGCCTAGGCTAGGGCACCGCTAGGCCAAGGCTAGGGCTCCCCTATGCCTAGGCTAGGGCACCCCTAGGCCTAGGCTAGGGCTCCCCTAGGCCAAGGCTAATGCTCCCCTAGTCCTAGGCTAGGGCTCCCCTAGGCCTAGGCTAGGGCACCCCAAGTCCAAGGCTAGGGTACCCCTAGGCCTAGGCTAGGGTACCCCTAGGCCAAGGCTAATGCTCCCCTAGGCCTTGGCTAGGGTACACCTAGGCCTAGGCTAGGGTACCCCTAGGCCAAGGCTAATGCTCCCCTAGTCCTAGGCTAGGGCTCCCCTAGGCCTAGGCTAGGGCACCCCAAGTCCAAGGCTAGGGTACCCCTAGGCCTAGGCTAGGGTACCCCTAGGCCAAGGCTAATGCTCCCCTAGGCCTAGGCTAGGGCACCCCTAGGCCTAGGCTAGGGCACCCCAGGGCAATGCTATGACTCCTCTAGGCCTAGGGTAGGGCATCCCTAGGCCAAGGCTATGGCTCCTCTAGGCCTTGGCTAGGGCACGCCTAGGCCAAGGCTAGGGCTCCCCTTGGCTGAGGCTAGGACACCCCTAGGCCAAGGCTAAGGCTCCCCTATGCCTAGGCTAGGGCACCCCTAGGCCTAGGCTAGGGTACCCCTAGGTTAATGCTAATGCTCCCCTAGATCTAGGCTAGGGCTCCCCTAGGCCTAGGCTAGGGCACCCCTAGGCCAAGGCTAAGGCACCGCTGGGCCAAGGCTAGGGCTCCCCTAGGCCTAGGCTAGGACACCCCTAGACCTAGGCTAGGGCACACTTAGGCCAAGCCTAGGGCTCCCGTAGGCCTTGGCTAGGGCACCCCTAGGCCTAGGTTAGGGCACCCCTAGGCCATGGATAGGGCTCCCCTAGGCCTAAGCTTGGGCACCCCTAGGCCAAGGCTAGAGCTCCCCTAGGCCTAGGGTAGGGCACTCCTAGGTCAAGGCTAGGGATCTCCTAAGGCCTAGGATATGGCACCCTTAGACCTAGGCTAGGGCTCCCCTAGGCCAAGGCTAGGGCTCCCCTAGGCCAAGGCTAGGGCACCCCTAGGCCTAGGCTAAGGCACCCCTAGGCCAAGGCTAGAGCTCCCCTAGGCCTAGGGTAGGGCACTCCTAGGTCAAGGCTAGGGCTCTCCTAAGGCCTGGGCTATGGCACCCCTAGGCCTAGGCCTGGATCCCCTAAGCCAAAGCTAGGGCTCCACTAGGCCTAGGCTAGGGCACACCTAGGCCTAGGCTAGGGAACCCGTAGGCCAAGGCTAGGGTACCCCTAGGCTTAGGCTAAGGCACCCCTAGGCCAAGGATAGGGCTCCCTAGGCCTAGGCTAGGGCACCCCTAGGCCTAGGTTAGGCCACCCCATGGCCAAGGCTAAGTCTCCCCTAGACCTATGCTAGGGCACACCTAGGCCTAGGCTAGGGCACGCCTAGGCCAGGGCTAGGGCACCCCTAGGCCTAGGCTTGAACATCCCTAGGCCAAGGCTAGGGCACACCTAGGCCTAGGCTAGGGCATCACTAGGCCTAGGCTAGGGCACCCCTAGGCCTAGGCTAGGGCTCCCCTTGGCCTAGGCTAGGACACCACTAGGCCTAGGCTAAGGCACCCCTAGGCCAAGGATAGGGCTCCCCTAGGCCTAGGCTAGGTCACCCCTTCGCCTAGGCTAGGGCACCCCTAGGCCAAGGCTAGGGCTCCCCTAGGCCTAGGCTAAGGCACCCCTAGGCCAATGATAGGGCTCCCGTTGGCCTAGGCTAGGGCACCACTAGGCCTAGGCTAAGGCACCCCTAGGCCATGGATAGGGTTCCCCTAGGCCTAGGCTTGGGCACGCCTAGGCCAAGGCTAGAACTCCCCTAGGCCTAGGGTAGGGCACTCTTAAGACAAGGCTAGGGCTCTCCTAAGGCCTAGGCTAGGGCACCCCTTGGCCTAGGCTAGGGTTCCCCTAGGCCATGGCTAGGGCACCCCTAGGCCTAGCTAGGGCACCCCTAGACCCAGGCTAGTGCTCCCCTAGGGCTAGGCTAGGGCACCCCTAGGCAAGGGTTTGGGTTCCCCTAGACCTAGGCTACGGCACCCCTAGGCCTAGGCTAGGGCACCCCAAGACTAAGGCTAGGACTCCCCTAGTCCTAGGCAGGGCACCCCTAGGCCAAGGCCTGGGCACAACAAGGCCAAGTCTACTACTCCCCTAGGACTAGGCTAGGCCACCCCTAAGCCTAGGCTAGGACACCCCAGGGCAATTCTATGGCTCCTCTAGGCCTAGGGTAGGGCTTCCCTAGGCCAAGGCAATGGGTCCTCTAGGCCTTGGCTAGGGCACGCCTAGGCCAAGGCTAGGGCTCCCCCTTTGCCTAGGCTAGGGCACCGCTAGGCCAAGGCTAGGGCTCCCCTATGCCTAGGCTAGGGCACCCCTAGGCCTAGGCTAGGGCTCCCCTAGGCCTAGGCTAGGGCATCCCAAGTCCAAGGCTAGGGTACACCTAGGCCTAGGCTAGGGTACCCCTAGGCCAAGGCTAATGCTCCCCTAGTCCTAGGCTAGGGCTCCCCTAGGCCTAGGCTAGGGCACCCCAAGTCCAAGGCTAGGGTACCCCTAGGCCTAGGCTAGGGTACCCCTAGGCCAAGGCTAATGCTCCCCTAGGCCTAGGCTAGGGCACCCCTAGGCCTAGGCTAGGGCACCCCAGGGCAATGCTATGACTCCTCTAGGCCTAGGGTAGGGCATCCCTAGGCCAAGGCTATGGCTCCTCTAGGCCTTGGCTAGGGCACGCCTAGGCCAAGGCTAGGGCTCCCCTTGGCCGAGGCTAGGACACCCCTAGGCCAAGGCTAAGGCTCCCCTATGCCTAGGCTAGGGCACCCCTAGGCCTAGGCTAGGGTACCCCTAGGTTAATGCTAATGCTCCCCTAGATCTAGGCTAGGGCTCCCCTAGGCCTAGGCTAGGGCACCCCTAGGCCAAGGCTAAGGCACCGCTGGGCCAAGGCTAGGGCTCCCCTAGGCCTAGGCTAGGACACCCCTAGACCTAGGCTAGGGCACCCTTAGGCCAAGCCTAGGGCTCCCGTAGGCCTTGGCTAGGGCACCCCTAGGCCTAGGTTAGGGCACCCCTAGGCCATGGATAGGGCTCCCCTAGGCCTAAGCTTGGGCACCCCTAGGCCAAGGCTAGAGCTCCCCTAGGCCTAGGGTAGGGCACTCCTAGGTCAAGGCTAGGGATCTCCTAAGGCCTAGGCTATGGCACCCTTAGACCTAGGCTAGGGCTCCCCTAGGCCAAGGCTAGGGCTCCCCTACGCCAAGGCTAGGGCACCCCTAGGCCTAGGCTAAGGCACCCCTAGGCCAAGGCTAGAGCTCCCCTAGGCCTAGGGTAGGGCACTCCTAGGTCAAGGCTAGGGCTCTCCTAAGGCCTGGGCTATGGCACCCCTAGGCCTAGGCCTGGATCCCCTAAGCCAAAGCTAGGGCTCCACTAGGCCTAGGCTAGGGCACACCTAGGCCTAGGCTAGGGAACCCCTAGGCCAAGGCTAGGGTACCCCTAGGCTTAGGCTAAGGCACCCCTAGGCCAAGGATAGGGCTCCCTAGGCCTAGGCTAGGGCACCCCTAGGCCTAGGTTAGGCCACCCCATGGCCAAGGCTAAGTCTCCCCTAGACCTATGCTAGGGCACACCTAGGCCTAGGCTAGGGCACGCCTAGGCCAGGGCTAGGGCACCCCTAGGCCTAGGCTTGAACATCCCTAGGCCAAGGCTAGGGCACACCTAGGCCTAGGCTAGGGCATCACTAGGCCTAGGCTAGGGCACCCCTAGGCCTAGGCTAGGGCTCCCCTTGGCCTAGGCTAGGACACCACTAGGCCTAGGCTAAGGCACCCCTAGGCCAAGGATAGGGCTCCCCTAGGCCTAGGCTAGGTCACCCCTTCGCCTAGGCTAGGGCACCCCTAGGCCAAGGCTAGGGCTCCCCTAGGCCTAGGCTAAGGCACCCCTAGGCCAATGATAGGGCTCCCGTTGGCCTAGGCTAGGGCACCACTAGGCCTAGGCTAAGGCACCCCTAGGCCATGGATAGGGTTCCCCTAGGCCTAGGCTTGGGCACGCCTAGGCCAAGGCTAGAACTCCCCTAGGCCTAGGGTAGGGCACTCTTAAGACAAGGCTAGGGCTCTCCTAAGGCCTAGGCTAGGGCACCCCTTGGCCTAGGCTAGGGTTCCCCTAGGCCATGGCTAGGGCACCCCTAGGCCTAGCTAGGGCACCCCTAGACCCAGGCTAGTGCTCCCCTAGGGCTAGGCTAGGGCACCCCTAGGCCAGGGTTTGGGTTCCCCTAGACCTAGGTTACGGCACCCCTAGGGCTAGGCTAAGGCTCCCCTAGGCCTAGGCTAGGGCACCCCTATGCCTAGGCTAGGGCTTCCCTAGTCCTAGGCAGGGCACCCCTAGGCCAAGGCTAGGGCACCACTAGGCCCAGGCTAGGACTCCCCTAGGCCTAGGCTAGGGCACCCCTAGGCCAAGGCTATGGCTCCTCTAGGCCTAGGCTAGGGCACCCCTAGGCCAAAGCTAGGGCTCCCCTAGGCCAAGGCTAGGGCTCCCCTAGGCCTAGGCTAGGGCACCCCTAGGCCTAGACTAGGGTACCCCTAGGCCAAGTCTAATGCTCCCCTAGGGCTAAGCTAGGGCTCCCCTAGGCCTAGGCTAGGGCACCCCTAGGCCAAGGCTGGGCTCCCCTATGCCTAGGCTAAGGCACCCCTAGGCCAAGGCTAGGGCACCCCTGGGCCAAGGCTAGGGTTCCCCTTGGCCTAGGGTAGGGCACCATTAGACCTAGGCAAGGGCACCCCTAGTCCAAGGCTAGTGCTCCCCAATGCCTAGGCTAGGGCAACCTTAGACTTAGGCTAGGGCACCCCTACGCCAAGGAGGGCTCCCCTATGCCTAGGCTAGGCACCCCTAGACCTAGGCCTGGATTCCCTAGGCCAAAGCTAGGGCTCCACTAGGCCTAGGATAGGGCACCCCTAGGCCTAGGCTAGCGCACCCCAGGCCAAGGCTAGGGCTCCCCGAGGCCTGGGCAAGGGCACCCCTTGGCCTGGGCTAGGGCACCCCTATGCCAAGGCTAGGGCACCCCTAGGCCTAGGCTAGGGCTCCTCTAGGCCTAGGCTAGGGCACCCCTTGGCCTAGGCTAGGGCACTCCTAGACTAAGGTTTGGGCTCCGCTAGGACTAGGCTATGGCACCCCTAGGCCTAGGCCAAGGCACCCCTAGACTAAAGTTGGGGCTCCCCTATGCCTAGGCTAGGGCACCCCTAGGCCTATCTAGGGCACCCCTAGGTCAAGGCTATGGCTCCTCTAGGCATAGGCTAGGGCAGCCTAGGCCAAGGCTATTGCTCCCCTAGGCCTAGGCTAGCGCACCACTAGGCCAAGGCTAGGGCACCCCTAAGCCTATGCTAGGGCACTCTTAGGCCAAGTCTACGGCTCCCCTAGGCCTAGGCTAGGGCTGCCCAAGCCTAGGCTAGGGCACCCCTAGGCCAAGGCTAGGGTACCCTCGGCCAATGCTACGGCTCCCCTAGGCCTAGGCTAGGGCACGCCTAGGCCTAGGCTAGGGCTCCCCTAGGCCTAGGCTAGGGCACCCCGAGGCCTAGGTTAGGGTTCCACTAGTCCTAGGCAGGACACCCCTAAGCCACGGCCTGGGCACCACTAGGCCAAGGCTAGGACTCCCCTAGGACTAGGCTAGGGCACCCCTAGGCCTAGGCTAGGGCATCCCAGGGCAATGCTATGGCTCCTCTAGGCCTAGGGTAGGGCATCCCTAGGCCAAGGCTAGGGCTCCCCTATGCCTAGGCTTTGGCACCCCTAGGCCTAGGCTAGGGCTCCCCTAGGCCCAGGCTAGGGCACCATTAGGCCTAGGCAAGGGCACACCTAGTCCAAGGTTAGGGCTCCCCAAGGCCTAGGCTAGGACACCCCTAGGCCTAGGTTAGGGCACCCCTGGGCCAAGGTTAGGGCACCCCTAGGCCTAGGCTAGGGCACCCCTAGGCCAAGGCTAATGCTCCCATAGGCCTGGGCTAGGGCTCCCCTAGGCCTAGGCTAGGGCACCCCTAGGCCAAGGCTAGGGCTCCCCTATGCCTAGGCTAAGGCACCCCGAGGCTAAGGCTAGGGCACCCCTGGGCCAAGGCTAGGGCTCCTCTAGGCCTAGGCTAGGGCACCATTAGGCCTAGGCAAGGGCACCCCTAGTCCAAGGCTAGGGATCCCCTAGGCCTAGGCTAGGACACCCCTAGACCTAGGCTATGGGACCCTTAAGCCAAGCCTAGGGCTCCCGTAGGCCTTAGCTAGGGCACCCCTAAGCCTAGGCTTGGGCTCCCCTAGGCCTAGGCTAGGGCACTCCTAGGCAAACACTAGTGCTCCCCAAGGCCTAGGCTAGGGCACCCCTAGGCCTAGGCTAGGGAACCACTAGGCATAGGCTAAGGCACCCCTAGGCCAAGCCTATGGCTCCCCTAGGCCTAAGCTTGGGCACCCCTAGGCCAAGGCTAGGGCACCCTTAGGCCTATCTAGGGCACCCCTAGGCCAAGGCCATGGATACCCTAAGCCTAGGCTAGGGCACCCCTAGGCCAAGGATAATGCTCCCCTAGGCCTAGGCTAGGGCTCCCCTAGGCCAAGGCTATGGCACCCCAAGTCCAAGGCTAGGTTACCCCTAGGCCTAGGCTAGGGTACCCCTAGGCCAAGGATAATGCTCCCCTAGGGCTAGGCTAGGGCTCCCCTAGGCCTAGGCTAGGGCACCCCTAGGCCTAGGCTTGGGTACCCCTAGGCCATGTCTAGGGTTCCCCTAGGCCTAGGCTAGGGCACCCCTAGGCCTATCTAGGGCACCCCTAGGCCAAGGCCATGGATACCCTAGGCCTAGGCTAGGGCACCCCTAGGCCAAGGCTAGGGTACCCCTAGGCATAGGCTAAGGCACCCCTAGCCCAAGGATAGGGCTCCCCTAGGCATAGGCTAGGGCACCCCTTAGACTAGGCTAGGGCACCCCTAGGCCAAGGCTAGGGTTCCCCTGGGCTTAAGGTAGGGCACCCATAGGCTGAGGCTAGGGCACCCCTAGGCCGAGGCTAAGGCTCCCCTAAGCCTCGGCTAGGGCACCCCTACGCCGAGGCTAAGGGACCCCTAGGCCAAGGATAGGGCTCCCCTAGGCCTAGGCTAGGGCACCCCTAGGCCTAGGCTAGGGCACCCCTAGCCCTAGGCTAAGGCACCCATAGGCCAAGGATAGTGCTCCCCTAGGCCTAGGATACGGCACCCCTAGGACTAGGCTAGGGCACCCCTAGACTAAGGTTGGGGCTCCCCTAGGCCTAGGCTAGGGCACCCCTAGGCCTAGGCTAAGGCACCCCTAGGCCAAGGATAGTGCTCCCCTAGGCCTAGGATAGGGCACCCCTAGGACTAGGCTAGGGCACCCCTAGGCCTAGGCTTGGGTACCCCTAGACCAAATCTAGGGTTCCCCTAGGCCTAGGCTAGGGCACCCCTAGGCCTATCTAGGGCACCCCTAGTCCAAGGCCATGGATACCCTAGGCCTAGACTAGGGCACCCCTAGCCAAGGCTAGGGTACCCCTAGGCATAGGCTAAGGCACCCCTAGCCCAAGGATAGGGCTCCCCTAGGCCTAGGCTAGGGCACCCCTTAGCCTAGGCTAGGGCACCCCTAGGCCAAGGCTAGGGTTCCCCTAGGTTTAGGGTAGGGCACCCTTAGGCTGAGGCTAGGGCACCCCTAGGCCGAGGCTAAGGCTCCCCTAAGCCTCGGCTAGGGCACCCCTAGGCCGAGGCTAAGGGACCCCTAGGCCATGGATAGGGCTCCCCTAGGCCTAGGCTAGGGCACCCCTAGGCCTAGGCTAGGGCACCCATAGGCCTAGGCTAAGGCACCCCTAGGCCAAGGATAGTGCTCCCCTAGGCCTAGGATAGGGCACCCCTAGGACTAGGCTAGGGTACCCCTAGATTAAGGTTGGGGCTCCCCTAGGCCTAGGCTAGGGCACCCCACGGCCTAGGCTCGGGCACCCCTAGACTAAGGTGGGGCTTCCCTATGCCTAGGCTAGGGCACCCCTAGGTCTATCTAGGGCACTCCTAGGCCAAGGCTATGGCTCCCCTAGCCTAGGCTAGGGCACCACTAGGCCAAGTCTAGGGCACACCTAGGCCTAGGCTAGGGCACCCATAGGCCAAGGCTACGGCTCCCCTAGGCCTAGGCTAGGGCTCCCCTAGACCTAGGCTAGGGCACCCCTAGGCCAAGGCTAGTGTACCCCTAGGCCTAGGCTAGTTCACCTCTAGGCCAAGGCTAGGGCACCCCTAGGCCTAGGTTAGGGTTCCCCTAGACCTAGGCTAGGGCACCCCTAGAGCTAGGCTAGGGCTCCCCTAGGCCTAGGCTAGGGCACCCCTATGCCTAGGCTAGGGCTTCCCTAGTCCTAGGCAGGGCACCCCTAGGCCAAGGCTAGGGGACCACTAGGCCCAGGCTAGGACTCCCCTAGGACTTGGCTAGGGCACCCTAGGCCTAGGCTAGGGCACCACTAGGCCAAGGCTATGGCTCCTCTAGGCCTACGCTAGGGCACCCCTAGGCCAAAGCTAGGGCTCCCCTAGGCCTTGGCTAGGGCTCCCCTAGGCCTAGGCTAGGGCACTCCTAGGCCAAGGCTAGGGCTCCCCTAGGCCTAGGCAGGGCACCCCTAAACCAAGGCCTGGGCACCACTAGGCCAAGGCTAGGACTCCCCTAGGCCTAGGCTAGGGCACCCCATGCCAAGCCTAGGGTTCCCCTAGACCTAGGCTAGGGAACCCCTAGGCCTAGACTAGGGTACCCCTAGGCCAAGGCTAATGCTCTAGGGCACCCCTAGGCCAAGGCTAGGGCTCCCCTATGCCTAGGCTAAGGCACCCCTAGGCCAAGGCTAGGGCACCCCTGGGCCAAGGCTAGGGTTCCCCTAGGCCTAGGCTAGGGCACCATTAGGCCTAGGCAAGGGAACCCCTAGTCCAAGGCTAGGGCTCCCCTAGGCCTAGGCTAGGACACCCCTAGACCTACGCTAGGGCACCCTTAGGCCAAGCCTAGGGCTCCCGTAGGCCTTGGCTAGTGTACCCCTAGGCCAAGGTTAGGGCACCCCTAGGCCTAGGCTAGGGCACCCCTAGGCCTAGGCTAGGGCTCCCCTAGGCCTAGCCTAGGGCACTTCTAGGCCAACACTAGTGTTCCCCAAGGCCTAGGCTAGGGCACCCCTAGGCCTAGGCTAGGACACCCCTAGGCCTAGGCTAGGGCACCACTGCCTAGGCTAAGGCACACCTAGGCCATGGATAGGGCTCCCCTAGGCCTAGGCTTGGGCACCCCTAGACCAAGGCTAGAGCTCCCCCAGGCCTAGGGTAGGGCACTCCTAGGCCAATGCTAGGGCTCTCCTAAGGCCTAGGCTATGGCACCCCTAGGACTAGGGTAGGACTCCCCTAGGCTTAGGCTAGGGCTCCCCTTGGTCTAGGCTAGGGCACCCGTAGGCCAAGGCTAGGGCACCATTAGGCCTAGGCTAGGGCACCCCAAGGCCTTGGCTAGGGCACACCTAGACTAAGGTTGGGGCTCCCCTAGGACTAGGGTATGGCACCCCTAGGCCTAGGCCAGGGCACCCCTAGACTAAAGTTGGGGCTCCCCTACGCCTAGCCTAGGCAACCTTAGGCCTAGGCCTGGATCCCCTAGGCCAAAGCTAGGGCTCCACTAGGCCTAGGCTAGGGCACCCCTAGGCCTAGGCTAGGGCACCCCTAGGCCAAGGCTAGGGCTCCCCTAGGCCTGGCCTAGGGCACCCGTAGGCCAAGGCTAGGGCACCCCTAGGCCTAGGCTAGGGCTACCCTAGGCCTAGGCTAGGGCTCCCCTAGGCCTAGGCTAGGGCACCCCTAGGCCTTGGCTAGGGCACCCCTAGACTAAGGTTGGGGCTCCCCTAGGACTAGGGTATGGCACCCCTAGGCCTAGGCCAGGGCACCCCTAGACTAAAGTTGGGGCTCCCCTATGCCTAGGCTAGGGCACCCCTAGGCCTATCTAGGGCACCCCTAGGCCAAGGCTATGGCTCCTCTAGGCATAGGCTAGGGCACCAATAGGCCTATCTAGGGCACCCCTAGGCCAAGGCTATGGCTCCTCTAGGCATAGGCTAGGGCAGCCTAGGCCAAGGTTATTGCTCCCCTATTCCTAGGCTAGGGCACCACTAGGCCAAGGCTAGGGCACCCCTAAGCCTATGATAGGGCACTCTTAGGCCAAGGCTACGGCTCCCCTAGGCCTAGGCTAGGGCTCCCCAAGCCTAGGCTAGGGCACCCCTAGGCCAAGGCTAGGGTACCCCTAGGCCAATGCTACGGCTCCCCTAGGCCTAGGCTAGGGCACCCCTAGGCCTAGGCTAGGGCACCCCTAGGCCTAGGCTAGGGCTCCACTAGTCCTAGGCAGGGCACCCCTAAGCCAAGGCCTGGGCACCACTAGGCCAAGGCTAGGACTCCCCTAGAACTAGGCTAGGGCACCCCATGGCCAAGGCTAGGGTAACCCAGGGCAATGCTATGGCTCCTCTAGGCCTAGGGTAGGGCATCCCTAGGCCAAGGCTACGGCTCCTCTAGGCCTTGGCTAGGGCACGCCTAGGCCAAGGCTAGGGTTCCCCTTGACCTAGGTTAGGACACCCCTAGGCCAAGGCTAGGGCTCCCCTATGCCTAGGCTAGGGCACCCCTAGACCTAGTCTAGGGCACCCCTAGGCCTATGCTAGGGCACCCCTAGACCTAGGCTAGGGTACCCCTAGGCCAAGGCTAATGCTCCCCTAGGCCTAGGCGAGGGCTCCCCTAGGGCAAGCTAGGGCACTCCTGGGCCAAGGCTAGGGCTCCCCTAGACCCAGACTAGGGCACCATTAGGCCTAGGCAAGGGCACCCCTAGTCCAAGGCTAGGGCTCCCCTAGGCCTAGGCTAGGACACCCCTAGACCTAGGCTAGGGCACCCTTATGCCAAGCCTAGGGCTCCCGTAGTCCTTGGCTAGGGCACCCCTAGGTTTATGTTAGGGCACCCCTAGGCCAAGGTTAGGGCACCCCTAGGCCTAGGCTAGGGCACCCCTAGGCCTAGGCTAGGGCTCCCCTAGGCCTAGGCTAGGGCACTCCTAGGCAAACACTAGTGCTCCCCAAGGCCTAGGCTAGGGCACCCCTAGGCCTAGGCTAAGGCACCCGTAGGCCTATGCTAGGGCACCACTAGGCCTAGGCTAAGGCACCCATAGGCCATGGATAGGGCTCCCCTAGGCCTAGGCTTGGGCACCCCTAGGCCAAGGCTAGAGCTCCCCTAGGCCTTGGGTAGGGCACTCCTAGGCCAAGGCTAGGGCTCCCCTAGGCCTAGGCTAGGGCACCTCATGCTAAGCCTAGGGCTCCCCTAGGCCTAGGCTAGGGCACCCCTAGGCCTAGTCTAGGGTACCCCTAGGCCAAGGCTAATGCTCCCCTAGGACTAGGCTAGGGCTCTCCTAGACCTAGGCTAGGGCATCCCTAGGCCAAGGCTAGGGCTCCCCTATGCCTAGGCTAAGGCACCCCTAGGGCAAGGCTAGGGCACGCCTAGGCCAAAGCTAGGGTTCCCCTAGGCCTAGGCTAGGGCACCATTAGGCCTAGGTAAGGGCACCCCTGGTCGAAGGCTAGGACTCCCCTAGGCCTAGGCTAGGACACCCCTAGACCTAGGCTAGGGAACCCTTAGGCCAAGCCTAGGGCTCCCGTAGGCCTTGGCTAGGGCACCCCCAAGCCTAGGCTAGGGCTCCCCTAGGCCTAGGCTAGGGCACTCCTAGGCCAACACTAGTGCTCCCCAAGGCCTAGGCTAGGGTACCCTTAGGCCTAGGCTAGGGCTCCCCTAGGCCTAGGCTAGGGCACCATTAGGCCTAGGCTAAGTCACCCCTAGGCCATGGATAGGGCTCCCCTAGGCGTAAGCTTGGGCACCCCTAGGCCAAGGCTAGAGCTCCCCTAGGCCTAGGGTAGGGCACTCCTAGGCCAAGGCTAGGGCTCTCCTAAGGCCTATGCTATGGCACCCCTAGGACTAGGTTAGGGCTCCCCTAGGCCTAGGCTAGGGCACCCCTACGCCAAGGAGGGCTCCCCTATGCCTAGGCTAGGCACCCCTAGGCCTAGGCTCGATCCCCCAGGCCAAAGCTAGGGCTCCACTAGGCCTAGGCTAGGGCACACCTAGGCCTAGGCTAGGGCACCCCTAGGCCAAGGCTTGGGTACCCCTAGGCCAAGGCTAATGCACCCCTAGGCCAAGGATAGGGCTCCCCTAGGCCTAGGCTAGGTCACCCCTTAGCCTAGGCTAGGGCACCCCTAGGCCAAGGCTAGGGTTATCCTAGTCTTAGGGTAGGGTACCCTTAGGCTGAGGCTAGGGCACCCCTAGGCCGAGGCTAAGGCTCCCCTAGGCCTCGGCTAGGGCACCCCTAGGCCTCGGCTAAGGAACCCCAAGGCCAAGGATAGGGCTCCCCTAGGCCTAGGCTAGGGCACCCCTAGGCCAAAGCTAGGGCTCCCCTAGGACTAGGCTAGGGCACCCGTAGACTAAGGTTGGGGCTCCCCTAGGCCTAGGCTAGGGCACCCCTCGGCCTAGGCTAGGGCACCCCTAGACTAAGGTTGGGGATCCCCTACGCCTAGGCTAGGGCACCCCTAGGCCTATCTAATGCACTCCTAGGCCAAGGCTATGGCTCCCCTACGCCTAGGCTAGGGCACCCCTAGGCCAAGGCTAGTGTACCCCTAGGCCTAGGCTAGAGCACCCCTATGCCAAGTCTACGGCTCCTCTAGGCCTAGGCTAGGGCACCCCTAGGCCTAGGTTAGGGTTCCCCTAGACCAAGGCTAGGGCACCCCTAGGGCTAGGCTAGGGCTCCCCTGGGCCTAGGCTAGGGCACCCCTATGCCTAGGCTAGGGCTTCCCTAGTCCTAGGCAGGGCACCCCTAGGCCAAGGGTAGGGCACCACAAGGCCCAGGCTAAGATTCCCTTAGGACTTGGCTAGGGCACCCTATGCCTAGGCTAGGGCACCCCTAGGGCAAGGCTATGGCTCCTCTAGGCCTAGGCTAGGGCACCCCTAGGCCATGGCTAGGGCTCCCCTATGCCTAGGCTAAGGCACCCCTAGGCCAAGGCTAGGGCACCACTGGGCCAAGGCTAAGGCTCCCCTAGGCCTAGGCTAGGGCACCATTAGGCCTAGGCAAGGGCACGCCTAGTCCAAGGCTAGGGCTCCCCTAGGCCTATGCTGCGGCACCCCTAGGCCTAGCCTGGGCTCCCATAGACCAAGCCTAGGGCTCCCGTAGGCCTTGGCTAGGGCACCCCTAGGCCTAGGTTAGGGCACCCCTAGGCCAAGGTTAGGGCACCACTAGGCATAGGCTAGGGCACCCCTAGGCCTAGGATAGGGCTCCCCTAGGCCTAGGCTAGGGCTCCCCTAGGCCTAGGCTAGGGCACTCCTAGGCCAACATTAGTGCTCCCCAAGGTCTAGGCTAGGGCACCCCTAGGCCTAAGCTAGGGCACCCCTAGGCCTAGGCTAGGGCACTACTAGGCCTAGGCTAAGGCACCCCTAGGCCATGGATAGGGCTCCCCTAGGCCTAGGCTTGGGCACCCCTAGGCCAAGGCTAGAGCTCCCCTAGGCCTAGGGTAGGGCACTCCTAGGCCAAGGCTAGGGCTCTCCTAAGGCCAAGGCTATGGCACCCCTACGCCTAGGCTAGGGCTCCCCTAGGCCAAGGCTAGGGCTCCCCTAGGCCTAGGCTAGTGCTCCCCTAGGCCTAGGCTAGGGCACCCCTACGCCAAAGAGGGTTCCTCTACGCCTAGGCTTAGCACCCCTAGGCCTAGGCCGGGATCCCCTAGGCCAAAGCTAGGGCTCCACTAGGCCTAGGCTAGGGCACCCCTAGGCCTAGGCTAGGGCACCCCTAGGCCAAGGCTAGGGCTCCCCTAGGCCTAGGCTAGGGCACCCCTAGACCTAGGCTAGGGCACCCCAGGGCAATGCTATGGCTCCTCTAGGCCTAGGGTAGGGCATCCTTAGGCCAAGGCTATGGCTCCTCTAGGCCTTGGGTAGGGCACGCCTAGGCCAAGGCTAGGGCTCCCCTTGGCCTAGGCTAGGACACCCCTAGGCCAAGGCTAGGGCTCCCCTATGCCTAGGCTAGGGCACCCCTAGACCTAAGCTAGGGCTCCCCTAGGCCTAGGCTAGGGCTCCCCTAGGCCTAGGCTAGGGCTCCCCTAGGCCTAGGGTAGGGCTCCCCGAGGCCTAGGCTAGGGCACTCCTAGGCCAACACTAGTGCTCCCCAAGGTCTAGGCGAGGGCACCCCTAGGCCTAGGGTAGGGCTCCCCGAGGCCTAGGCTAGTGCAATCCTAGGCCAACACTAGTGCTCCCCAAGGTCTAGGCTAGGGCTCCCCTAGGCCTAGGGTAGGGCTCCCCGAGGCCTAGGCTAGGGCACTCCTACTCCAACACTAGTGCTCCCCAAGGTCTAGGCTAGGGCACCCCTAGGCCTAGGCTAGGGCACCCCCAGGCCTAGGCTAGGGCACCACTAGGCCTAGGCTAAGGCACCCCTAGGCCATGGATAGGGCTCCCCTAGGCCTAGGCTTGGTCACCCCTAGGCCAAGGCTAGAGCTCCCCTAGGCCTAGGGTAGGGCACTCCTAGGCCAAGGCTAAGGCACCCCTAGGCCATGGATAGGGCTCCCCTAGGCCTAGGCTTGGGCACTCCTAGGCCAAGGCTAGGGCTCTCCTAAGGCCTAGGCTATGGCACCCCTAGGCCTAGGCTAGGGTTCCCCTAGTCCAAGGCTAGGGCTCCCCTAGGCCTAGGCTAGGGATCCGCTAGGCCTAAGCTTGGTCACCCCTAGACCAAGGCTAGAGCTCCCCTGGGCCAAGGTTAGGGCTCCCCTAGGCCCAGGCTAGGGCACCATTATGCCTACGCAAGTGCACCCCTAGTCCAAGGCTAGGGCTCCCCTAGACCTAGGCTAGGACACCCCTAGACCTAGGCTAGAGCACCATTAGGCCAAGCCTAGGGCTCCCGTAGGCCTTGGCTATGGCACCCCTAGGCCTAGGTTAGGGCATCCCTAGGCCAATGTGAGGGCACCCCTAGGCCTAGGCTAGGGCACTCCTAGGCCTACGGTAGGGCTCCCCTAGCCTAGCCTAGGGCACTCCTAGGCCAACACTAGTGCTCCCCAAGGTCTAGGCTAGGGCACCCCTAGGCCTAGGCTAGGGCACCCCTAAGCCTAGGCTAGGGCACCCCTAGGCCTAGGCTAGGGCACCACTAGGCCTAGGCTAAGGCACCCCTAGGCCATGGATAGGGCTCCCCTAGGCCTAGGCTTGGTCACCCCTAGGCCAAGGCTAGAGCTCCCCTAGGCCTAGGGTAGGGCACTCCTAGGCCAAGGCTAGGGCTCCCCTAGGCCTAGGCTAGGGCACCACTAGGCCAAGGCTAAGGCACCCCTAGGTCATGGATAGGGCTCCCCTAGGCCTAGGCTTGCGCACCCCTAGGCCAAGGCTAGAGCTCCCCTAGGCCTAGGGTAGGGCACTCCTAGGCCAAGGCTAGGGCTCTCCTAAGGCCTAGGCTATGGCACCCCTACGCCAAGGCTAGGGCTCCCCTAGGCCAAGGCTAGGGCTCCCCTAGACCTAGGCTAGTGCTCCCCTAGGCCTAGGCTAGGGCACCACTAGGCCTAGGCTAGGGCACCCCTACGCCAAGGAGGGCTCCCCTACGCCTAGGCTAGGCACCCCTAGGCCTAGGCCGGGATCCCCTAGGCCAAAGCTAGGGCTCCACTAGGCCTAGGCTAGGGCACCCCTAGGCCTAGGCTAGGGCACCCCTAGGCCAAGGCTAGGGCTCCCCTAGGCCTAGGCTAGGGCACCCCTAGACCTAGGCTAGGGCACCCCAGGGCAATGCTATGGCTCCTCTAGGCCTAGGGTAGGGCATCCCTAGGCCAAGGCTATGGCTCCTCTAGGCCTTGTGTAGGGCACGCCTAGGCCAAGGCTAGGGCTCCCCTTGGCCTAGGCTAGGACACTCCTAGGCCAAGGCTAGGGCTCCCCTATGCCTAGGCTAGGGCACCCCTAGACCTAAGCTAGGGCTCCCCTAGGCCTAGGCCAGGGCTCCCCTAAGCCTAGACTAGGGCTCCCCTAGGCCTAGGGTAGGGCTCCCCGAGGCCTAGGCTAGGGCACTCCTAGGCCAACACTAGTGCTCCCCAAGGTCTAGGCTAGGGCACCCCTAGGCTTAGGCTAGGGCACCCCTAGGCCTAGGCTAGGGCACCCCAGGGCAATGCTATGGCTCCTCTAGGCCTAGGGTAGGGCATCCCTAGGCCAAGGCTATGGCTCCTCTAGGCCTTGGGTAGGGCACGCCTAGGCCAAGGCTAGGGCTCCCCTTGGCCTAGGCTAGGACACTCCTAGGCCAAGGCTAGAGCTCCCCTAGGCCTAGGGTAGGGCACTCCTAGGCCAAGGCTAAGGCACCCCTAGGCCATGGATAGGGCTCCCCTAGGCCTAGGCTTGGGCACTCCTAGGCCAAGGCTAGGGCTCTCCTAAGGCCTAGGCTATGGCACCCCTAGGCCTAGGCTAGGGTTCCCCTAGTCCTAAGCTTGGTCACCCCTAGGCCAAGGCTAGAGCTCCCCTGGGCCAAGGTTAGGGCTTCCCTAGGCCCAGGCTAGGGCACCATTAGGCCTAGGCAAGTGCACCCCTAGTCCAAGGCTAGGGCTCCCCTAGACCTAGGCTAGGACACCCCTAGGCCTAGGCTAGAGCACCATTAGGCCAAGCCTAGGGCTCCCGTAGGCCTTGGCTATGGCACCCCTAGGCCTAGGTTAGGGCATCCCTATGCCAAAGTTAGGGCACCCCTAGGCCTAGGTTAGGGCACTCCTAGGCCTAGGGTAGGGCTCCCCTAGGCCTAGGCTAGGGCACTCCTAGGCCAACACTAGTGCTCCCCAAGGTCTAGGCTAGGGCACCCCTAGGCCTAGGCTAGGGCACCCCTAAGCCTAGGCTAGGGCTCCCCTAGGCCTAGGCTAGGGCACCACTAGGCCTAGGCTAAGCCACCCCTAGGCCATGGATAGGGCTCGCCTAGGCCTAGGCTTGGTCACCCCTAGGCCAAGGCTAGAGCTCCCCTAGGCCTAGGGTAGGGCACTCCTAGGCGAAGGCTAGGGCTCCCCTAGGCCTAGGCTAGGGCACCACTAGGCCAAGGCTAAGGCACCCCTAGGCCATGGATAGGGCTCCCCTAGGCCTAGGCTTGGGCACCCCTAGGCCAAGGCTAGAGCTCCCCTAGGCCTAGGGTAGGGCACTCCTAGGCCAAGGCTAGGGCTCTCCTAAGGCCTAGGCTATGGCACCCCTAGGCCTAGGCTAGGGTTCACCTAGGCCAAGGCTAGGGCTCCCCTAGGCCTAGGCTAGGGATCCCCTAGGCCTAGGCTAGGGCACCCCTAGGCCTAGGCTAGGGCACCCTTACGCCAAGGAGGGCTCCCCTACGCCTAGGCTAGGCACCCCTAGGCCTAGGCCGGGATCCCCTAGGCCAAAGCTAGGGCTCCACTAGGCCTAGGCTAGGGCACCCCTAGGCCTAGGCTAGGGCACTCCTAGGCCAAGGCTAGGGCTCCCCAAGCCTAGGCTAGGGCACCCCTCGAGTAAGGTTGGGGCTCCCCTAGGCCAGGCCAGGGCACCCCTAGATTAAAGTTGGGGCTCCCCTATGCCTAGGCTCGAGCACCCCTAGGCTTATCTAGGGCACCCCTAGGCCAAGGCTATTGCTCCCCTAGGCCTAGGCTAGGGCACCACTAGGCCAAGGCTAGGTCACCCCTAAGCCTATGATAGGGCACTCTTAGGCCAAGGCTACGGCTCCCCTAGGCCTAGGCTAGGGCTCCCCAAGCCTAGGCTAGGGCACCCCTAGGCCAAGACTAGGGTACCCCTAGGACAAGGCTATGGCTCCCGTAGGCCTAGGCTAGGGCACCCCTAGGCCTAGGCTAGGGTTCCCCTAGGCCTAGGCTAGGGCACCCCTAGGCCTAGGCTAGGGCTCCACTAGTCCTAGGCAGGGCACCCCTAGTCCAAGGCCTGGGCACCACTAGGCCAAGGCTAGGACTCCCCTAGGCCAAGGCTAGGGCACCACTTAGCCTAGGCTAGGGCACCCCTAGGCCAAGGCTAGGGCTCCCCTAGGCTTAGGGTAGGGCACCCTTAGGCTGAGGCTAGGGCACCCCTAGGCCGAGGCTAAGGCTCCCCTAGGCCTCCGCTAGGGCACCCCTAGGCCGAGGCTAAGGGACCCCTAGGCCAAGTATAGGGCTCCCCTAGGCCTAGGCTAGGGCACCCCTAGGCCTAGGCTAGGGCACCCCTAGGCCTAGGCTAAGGCACCCCTCGACTAAGGTTGGGGCTCCCCTAGGCCTAGGCTAGGGCACCCCATGGCCTAGGCTCGGGCACCCCTAGACTCAGGTGGGGCTCCCCTACGCCTAGGCTAGGGCACCCCTAGGCCTATTTAGGGCACTCCTAGGCCAAGGCTATGGCTCCCCTAGGCCTAGGCTAGGGCACCACTAGGCCAAGGCTAGGGCACACCTAGGCCTAGACTAGGGCACCCATAGGCCAAGGCTACGGCTCCCCAAGCCTAGGCTAGGGCTCCCCTAGACCTAGGCTAGGGCACCCCAAGGCCAAGGCTAGTGTACCCCTAGGCCTAGGCTAGTTCACCCCTAGCCCAAGGCTACGGCTCCTCTAGGCCTAGGCTAGGGCACCCCTAGGCCTAGGTTAGGGTTCCCCTAGACCTAGGCTAGGGCACCCCTAGAGCTAGGCTAGGGCTCCCCTAGGCCTAGGCTAGGGCACCCCTATGCCTAGGCTAGGGCTTCCCTAGTCCTAGGCAGGGCACCGCTTGGCCTAGGCTAGGGGACCACTAGGCCTAGGCTAGGGCACCCCTACGCCAAAGAGGGCTCCCCTACGCCTAGGCTAGGCACCCCTAGGCCTAGGCCGGGATCCCATAGGCCAAAGCTAGGGCTCCACTAGGCCTAGGCTAGGGCACCCCTAGGCCTAGGCTAGGGCACCCCTAGGCCAAGGCTAGGGCTCCCCTAGGACTTGGCTAGGGCACCCTAGTCCTAGGCTAGGGCACACCTAGGCCAAGGCTATGGCTCCTCTAGGCCTACGCTAGGGCACCCCTAGGCCAAGGCTAGAGCTCCCCTAGGCCTAGGGTAGGGCACTCCTAGGCCAAGGCTAGGGCTCTCCTAAGGCCTAGGCTATGGCACCCCTACGCCTAGGCTAGGGCTCCCCTAGGCCAAGGCTAGGGCTCCCCTAGGCCTAGGCTAGTGCTCCCCTAGGCCTAGGCTAGGGCACCACTAGGCCTAGGCTAGGGCACCCCTACGCCAAAGAGGGCTCCCCTACGCCTAGGCTAGGCACCCCTAGGCCTAGGCCGGGATCCCATAGGCCAAAGCTAGGGCTCCACTAGGCCTAGGCTAGGGCACCCCTAGGCCTAGGCTAGGGCACCCCTAGGCCAAGGCTAGGGCTCCCCTAGGGCTAGGCTAGGGCACCCCTAGACCTAGGCTAGGGCACCCCAGGGCAATGCTATGGCTCCTCTAGGCCTAGGGTAGGGCATCCCTAGGCCAAGGCGATGGCTCCTCTAGGCCTTGGGTAGGGCACGCCTAGGCCAAGGCTAGGGCTCCCCTTGGCCTAGGCTAGGACACCCCTAGGCCAAGGCTAGGGCTCCCCTATGCCTAGGCTAGGGCACCCCTAGACCTAAGCTAGGGCTCCCCTAGGCCTAGGCTAGGGCTCCCCTAGGCCTAGGCTAGGGCTCCCCTAGGCCTAGGGTAGGGCTCCCCGAGGCCTAGGCTAGGGCACTCCTAGGCCAACACTAGTGCTCCCCAAGGTCTAGGCGAGGGCACCCCTAGGCCTAGGGTAGGGCTCTCCGAGGCCTAGGCTAGGGCAATCCTAGGCCAACACTAGTGCTCCCCAAGGTCTAGGCTAGGGCTCCCCTAGGCCTATGGTAGGGCTCCCCGAGGCCTAGGCTAGGGCACTCCTAGTCCAACACTAGTGCTCCCCAAGGTCTAGGCTAGGGTACCCCTAGGCCTAGGCTAGGGCACCCCCAGGCCTAGGCTAGGGCACCACTAGGCCTAGGCTAAGGCACCCCTAGGCCATGGATAGGGCTCCCCTAGGCCTAGGCTTGGTCACCCCTAGGCCAAGGCTAGAGCTCCCCTAGGCCTAGGGTAGGGCACACCTAGGCAAAGGCTAAGGCACCCCTAGGCCATGGATAGGGCTCCCCTAGGCCTAGGTTTGGGCACTCCTAGGCCAAGGCTAGGGCTCTCCTGGGCCAAGGTTAGGGCTCCCCTAGGCCCAGGCTAGGGCACCATTAGGCCTAGGCAAGTGCACCCCTAGTCCAAGGCTAGGGCTCCCCTAGACCTAGGCTAGGACACCCCTAGACCTAGGCTAGAGCACCATTAGGCCAAGCCTAGGGCTCCCGTAGGCCTTGGCTATGGCACCCCTAGGCCTAGGTTAGGGCATCCCTAGGCCAATGTTAGGGCACCCCTAGGCCTAGGCTAGGGCACTCCTAGGCCAACACTAGTGCTCCCCAAGGTCTAGGCTAGGGCACCCCTAGGCCTAGGCTAGGGCACCCCTAAGCCTAGGCTAGGGCACCCCTAGGCCTAGGCTAGGGCACCACTAGGCCTAGGCTAAGGCACCCCTAGGCCATGGATAGGGCTCCCCTAGGCCTAGGCTTGGTCACCCCTAGGCCAAGGCTAGAGCTCCCCTAGGCCTAGGGTAGGGCACTCCTAGGCCAAGGCTAGGGCTCCCCTAGGCCTAGGCTAGGGCACCACTAGGCCAAGGCTAAGGCACCCCTAGGTCATGGATAGGGCTCCCCTAGGCCTAGGCTTGCGCACCCCTAGGCCAAGGCTAGAGCTCCCCTAGGCCTAGGGTAGGGCACTCCTAGGCCAAGGCTAGGGCTCTCCTAAGGCCTAGGCTGTGGCACCCCTACGCCTAGGCTAGGGCTCCCCTAGGCCAAGGCTAGGGCTCCCCTAGGCCTAGGCTAGTGCTCCCCTAGGCCTAGGCTAGGGCACCACTAGGCCTAGGCTAGGGCACCCCTACGCCAAGGAGGGCTCCCCTACGCCTAGGCTAGGCACCCCTAGGCCTAGGCCGGGATCCCCTAGGCCAAAGCTAGGGCTCCACTAGGCCTAGGCTAGGGCACCCCTAGGCCTAGGCTAGGGCACCCCTAGGCCAAGGCTCGGGCTCCCCTAGGCCTAGGCTCGGGCTCCCCTAGGCCTAGGCTAGGGCACCCCTAGGCCTAGGCTAGGGCACCCCTAGGCCAAGGCTCGGGCTCCCCTAGGCCTAGGCTAGGGCACCACTAGGCCAAGGCTAAGGCACCCCTAGGTCATGGATAGGGCTCCCCTAGGCCTAGGCTTGCGCACCCCTAGGCCAAGGCTAGAGCTCCCCTAGGCCTAGGGTAGGGCACTCCTAGGCCAAGGCTAGGGCTCTACTAAGGCCTAGGCTATGGCACCCCTACGCCAAGGCTAGGGCTCCCCTAGGCCAAGGCTAGGGCTCCCCTAGGCCTAGGCTAGTGCTCCCCTAGGCCTAGGCTAGGGCACCACTAGACCTAGGCTAGGGCACCCCTAAGCCAAGGAGGGCTCCCCTACGCCTAGGCTAGGCACCCCTAGGCCTAGGCCGGGATCCCCTAGGCCAAAGCTAGGGCTCCACTAGGCCTAGGCTAGGGCACCCCTAGGCCTAGGCTAAGGCACCCCTAGGCCAAGGCTCGGGCTCCCCTAGGCCTAGGCTAGGGCACCCCTAGGCCTAGGCTAGGGCACCCCAGGGCAATGCTATGGCTCCTCTAGGCCTAGGGTAGGGCATCCCTAGGCCAAGGCTATGGCTCCTCTAGGCCTTGTGTAGTGCACGCCTAGGCCAAGGCTAGGGCTCCCCTTGGCCTAGGCTAGGACACTCCTAGGCCAAGGCTAGGGCTCCCCTATGCCTAGGCTAGGGCACCCCTAGACCTAAGCTAGGGCTCCCCTAGGCCTAGGCCAGGGCTCCCCTAAGCCTAGGCTAGGGCTCCCCTAGGCCTAGGGTAGGGCTCCCCGAGGCCTAGGCTAGGGCACTCCTAGGCCAACACTAGTGCTCCCCAAGGTCTAGGCTAGGGCACCCCTAGGCTTAGGCTAGGGCACCCCTAGGCCTAGGCTAGGGCACCCCAGGGCAATGCTATGGCTCCTCTAGGCCTAGGGTAGGGCATCCCTAGGCCAAGGCTATGGCTCCTCTAGGCCTTGGGTAGGGCACGCCTAGGCCAAGGCTAGGGCTCCCCTTGGCCTAGGCTAGGACACTCCTAGGCCAAGGCTAGAGCTCCCCTAGGCCTAGGGTAGGGCACTCCTAGGCCAAGGCTAAGGCACCCCTAGGCCATGGATAGGGCTCCCCTAGGCCTAGGCTTGGGCACTCCTAGGCCAAGGCTAGGGCTCTCCTAAGGCCTAGGCTATGGCACCCCTAGGCCTAGGCTAGGGTTCCCCTAGTCCTAAGCTTGGTCACCCCTAGGCCAAGGCTAGAGCTCCCCTGGGCCAAGGTTAGGGCTTCCCTAGGCCCAGGCTAGGGCACCATTAGGCCTAGGCAAGTGCACCCCTAGTCCAAGGCTAGGGCTCCCCTAGACCTAGGCTAGGACACCCCTAGGCCTAGGCTAGAGCACCATTAGGCCAAGCCTAGGGCTCCCGTAGGCCTTGGCTATGGCACCCCTCGGCCTAGGTTAGGGCATCCCTAGGCCAAAGTTAGGGCACCCCTAGGCCTAGGTTAGGGCACTCCTAGGCCTAGGGTAGGGCTCCCCTAGGCCTAGGCTAGGGCACTCCTAGGCCAACACTAGTGCTCCCCAAGGTCTAGGCTAGGGCACCCCTAGGCCTAGGTTAGGGCACCCCTAAGCCTAGGCTAGGGCACCCCTAGGCCTAGGCTAGGGCACCACTAGGCCTAGGTTAAGGCACCCCTAGGCCATGGATAGGGCTCCCCTAGGCCTAGGCTTGGTCACCCCTAGGCCAAGGCTAGAGCTCCCCTAGGCCTAGGGTAGGGCACTCCTAGGCGAAGGCTAGGGCTCCCCTAGGCCTAGGCTAGGGCACCACTAGGCCAAGGCTAAGGCACCCCTAGGCCATGGATAGGGCTCCCCTAGGCCTAGGCTTGGGCACCCCTAGGCCAAGGCTAGAGCTCCCCTAGGCCTAGGGTAGGGCACTCCTAGGCCAAGGCTAGGGCTCTCCTAAGGCCTAGGCTATGGCACCCCTAGGCCTAGGCTAGGGTTCACCTAGGCCAAGGCTAGGGCTCCCCTAGGCCTAGGCTAGGGATCCCCTAGGCCTAGGCTAGGGCACCCCTAGGCCTAGGCTAGGGCACCCTTACGCCAAGGTGGGCTCCCCTACGCCTAGGCTAGGCACCCCTAGGCCTAGGCCGGGATCCCCTAGGCCAAAGCTAGGGCTCCACTAGGCCTAGGCTAGGGCACCCCTAGGCCTAGGCTAGGGCACTCCTAGGCCAAGGCTAGGGCTCCCCAAGCCTAGGCTAGGGCACCCCTCGACTAAGGTTGGGGCTCCCCTAGGCCAGGCCAGGGCACCCCTAGATTAAAGTTGGGGCTCCCCTACGCCTAGGCTAGAGCACCCCTAGGCTTATCTAGGGGACCCCTAGGCCAAGGCTATTGCTCCCCTAGGCCTAGGCTAGGGCACCACTAGGCCAAGGCTAGGTCACCCCTAAGACTATGATAGGGCACTCTTAGGCCAAGGCTACGGCTCCCCTAGGCCTAGGCTAGGGCTCCCCAAGCCTAGGCTAGGGCACCCCTAGGCCAAGGCTAGGGTACCCCTAGGACAAGGCTATGGCTCCCGTAGGCCTAGGCTAGGGCACCCCTAGGCCTAGGCTAGGGTTCCCCTAGGCCTAGGCTAGGGCACCCCTAGGCCTAGGCTAGGGCTCCACTAGTCCTAGGCAGGGCACCCCTAGTCCAAGGCCTGGGCACCACTAGGCCAAGGCTAGGACTCCCCTAGGCCAAGGCTAGGGCACCACTTAGCCTAGGCTAGGGCACCCCTAGGCCAAGGCTAGGGCTCCCCTAGGCTTAGGGTAGGGCACCCTTAGGCTGAGGCTAGGGCACCCCTAGGCCGAGGCTAAGGCTCCCCTAGGCCTCGGCTAGGGCACCCCTAGGCCGAGGCTAAGGGACCCCTAGGCCAAGTATAGGGCTCCCCTAGGCCTAGGCTAGGGCACCCCTAGGCCTAGGCTAGGGCACCCCTAGGCCTAGGCTAAGGCACCCCTCGGCCAAGGATAGTGCTCCCCTAGGCCTAGGCTAGGGCACCTCTAGGACTAAGCTAGGGCACCCCTAGACTAAGGTTGGGGCTCCCCTAGGCCTAGGCTAGGGCACCCCATGGCCTAGGCTCGGGCACCCCTAGACTCAGGTGGGGCTCCCCTACGCCTAGGCTAGGGCACCCCTAGGCCTAGGCTAGGGCACCCCAGGGCAATGCTATGGCTCCTCTAGGCCTAGGGTAGGGCATCCCTAGGCCAAGGCTATGGCTCCTCTAGGCCTTGTGTAGGGCACGCCTAGGCCAAGGCTAGGGCTCCCCTTGGCCTAGGCTAGGACACTCCTAGGCCAAGGCTAGGGCTCCCCTATGCCTAGGCTAGGGCACCCCTAGACCTAAGCTAGGGCTCCCCTAGGCCTATGCCAGGGCTCCCCTAAGCCTAGGCTAGGGCTCCCCTAGGCCTAGGGTAGGGCTCCCCGAGGCCTAGGCTAGGGCACTCCTAGGCCAACACTAGTGCTCCCCAAGGTCTAGGCTAGGGCACCCCTAGGCTTAGGCTAGGGCACCCCTAGGCCTAGGCTAGGGCACCCCAGGGCAATGCTATGGCTCCTCTAGGCCTAGGGTAGGGCATCCCTAGGCCAAGGCTATGGCTCCTCTAGGCCTTGGGTAGGGCACGCCTAGGCCAAGGCTAGGGCTCCCCTTGGCCTAGGCTAGGACACTCCTAGGCCAAGGCTAGAGCTCCCCTAGGCCTAGGGTAGGGCACTCCTAGGCCAAGGCTAAGGCACCCCTAGGCCATGGATAGGGCTCCCCTAGGCCTAGGCTTGGGCACTCCTAGGCCAAGGCTAGGGCTCTCCTAAGGCCTAGGCTATGGCACCCCTAGGCCTAGGCTAGGGTTCCCCTAGTCCTAAGCTTGGTCACCCCTAGGCCAAGGCTAGAGCTCCCCTGGGCCAATGTTAGGGCTTCCCTAGGCCCAGGCTAGGGCACCATTAGGCCTAGGCAAGTGCACCCCTAGTCCAAGGCTAGGGCTCCCCTAGACCTAGGCTAGGACACCCCTAGGCCTAGGCTAGAGCACCATTAGGCCAAGCCTAGGGCTCCCGTAGGCCTTGGCTATGGCACCCCTAGGCCTAGGTTAGGGCATCCCTAGGCCAAAGTTAGGGCACCCCTAGGCCTAGGTTAGGGCACTCCTAGGCCTAGGGTAGGGCTCCCCTAGGCCTAGGCTAGGGCACTCCTAGGCCAACACTAGTGCTCCCCAAGGTCTAGGCTAGGGCACCCCTAGGCCTAGGTTAGGGCACCCCTAAGCCTAGGCTAGGGCACCCCTAGGCCTAGGCTAGGGCACCACTAGGCCTAGGCTAAGGCACCCCTAGGCCATGGATAGGGCTCCCCTAGGCCTAGGCTTGGTCACCCCTAGGCCAAGGCTAGAGCTCCCCTAGGCCTAGGGTAGGGCACTCCTAGGCGAAGGCTAGGGCTCCCCTAGGCCTAGGCTAGGGCACCACTAGGCCAAGGCTAAGGCACCCCTAGGCCATGGATAGGGCTCCCCTAGGCCTAGGCTTGGGCACCCCTAGGCCAAGGCTAGAGCTCCCCTAGGCCTAGGGTAGGGCACTCCTAGGCCAAGGCTAGGGCTCTCCTAAGGCCTAGGCTATGGCACCCCTAGGCCTAGGCTAGGGTTCACCTAGGCCAAGGCTAGGGCTCCCCTAGGCCTAGGCTAGGGATCCCCTAGGCCTAGGCTAGGGCACCCCTAGGCCTAGGCTAGGGCACCCTTACGCCAAGGTGGGCTCCCCTACGCCTAGGCTAGGCACCCCTAGGCCTAGGCCGGGATCCCCTAGGCCAAAGCTAGGGCTCCATTAGGCCTAGGCTAGGGCACCCCTAGGCCTAGGCTAGGGCACTCCTAGGCCAAGGCTAGGGCTCCCCAAGCCTAGGCTAGGGCACCCCTCGACTAAGGTTGGGGCTCCCCTAGGCCAGGCCAGGGCACCCCTAGATTAAAGTTGGGGCTCCCCTACGCCTAGGCTAGAGCACCCCTAGGCTTATCTAGGGCACCCCTAGGCCAAGGCTATTGCTCCCCTAGGCCTAGGCTAGGGCACCACTAGGCCAAGGCTAGGTCACCCCTAAGACTATGATAGGGCACTCTTAGGCCAAGGCTACGGCTCCCCTAGGCCTAGGCTAGGGCTCCCCAAGCCTAGGCTAGGGCACCCCTAGGCCAAGGCTAGGGTACCCCTAGGACAAGGCTATGGCTCCCGTAGGCCTAGGCTAGGGCACCCCTAGGCCTAGGCTAGGGTTCCCCTAGGCCTAGGCTAGGGCACCCCTAGGCCTAGGCTAGGGCTCCACTAGTCCTAGGCAGGGCACCCCTAGTCCAAGGCCTGGGGACCACTAGGCCAAGGCTAGGACTCCCCTAGGCCAAGGCTAGGGCACCACTTAGCCTAGGCTAGGGCACCCCTAGACCAAGGCTAGGGCTCCCCTAGGCTTAGGGTAGGGCACCCTTAGGCTGAGGCTAGGGCACCCCTAGGCCGAGGCTAAGGCTCCCCTAGGCCTCGGCTAGGGCACCCCTAGGCCGAGGCTAAGGGACCCCTAGGCCAAGTATAGGGCTCCCCTAGGCCTAGGCTAGGGCACCCCTAGGCCTAGGCTAGGGCACCCCTAGGCCTAGGCTAAGGCACCCCTCGGCCAAGGATAGTGCTCCCCTAGGCCTAGGCTAGGGCACCTCTAGGACTAAGCTAGGGCACCCCTAGACTAAGGTTGGGGCTCCCCTAGGCCTAGGCTAGGGCACCCCATGGCCTAGGCTCGGGCACCCCTAGACTCAGGTGGGGCTCCCCTACGCCTAGGCTAGGGCACCCCTAGGCCTATCTAGGGCACTCCTAGGCCAAGGCTATGGCTCCCCTAGGCCTAGGCTAGGGCACACCTAGGCCTAGACTAGGGCACCCATAGGCCAAGGCTACGGCTCCCCTAGGCCTAGGCTAGGGCTCCCCTAGACCTAGGCTAGGGCACCCCAAGGCCAAGGCTAGTGTACCCCTAGGCCTAGGCTAGTTCACCCCTAGGCCAAGGCTACGGCTCCTCTAGGCCTAGGCTAGGGCACCCCTAGGCCTAGGTTAGGGTTCCCCTAGACCTAGGCTAGGGCACCCCTAGAGCTAGGCTAGGGCTCCCCTAGGCCTAGGCTAGGGCACCCCTATGCCTAGGCTAGGGCTTCCCTAGTCCTAGGCAGGGCACCCCTTGGCCTAGGCTAGGGGACCACTAGGCCCAGGCTAGGACTCCCCTAGGACTTGGCTAGGGCACCCTAGACCTAGGCTAGGGCACACCTAGGCCAAGGCTATGGCTCCTCTAGGCCAACGCTAGGGCACCCCTAGGCCAAGGCTAGGGCTCCCCTATGCCTAGGCTAAGGCACCCCTAGGCCAAGGCTAGGGCACCCCTGGGCCAATGCTAGGGTTCCCCTAGGCCTAGGCTAGGGCACTATTAGGCCTAGGCAAGGGAACCCCTAGTCCAAGGCTAGGGCTCCCCTAGGCCTAGGCTAGGACACCCCTAGACCTAGGCTAGGGCACCCTTAGGCCAAGCCTAGGGCTCCCGTAGGCCTTGGCTAGGGTACCCCTAGGCCAAGGTTAGGGCACCCCTAGGCCTAGGCTAGGGCACCCCTAGGCCTAGGCTAGGGCTCCCCTAGGCCTAGGCTATGGCACTTCTAGGCCAACACTAGTTTTCCCCAAGGCCTAGGCTATGGCACCCCTAGGCTTAGGCTAGGACACCCCTAGGCCTAGGCTAGGGCACCACTGCCTAGGCTAAGGCACACCTAGGCCATGGATTGGGCTCCCCTAGGCCTAGGCTAGGGCACCCCTAGGCCAAGGCTAGAGCTCCCCCAGGCCTAGGGTAGGGCACTCCTAGGCCAAGGCTAGGGCTCTCCTAAGGCCTAGGCTATGGCACCCCTAGGACTAGGCTAGGGCTCCCCTAGGCTTAGGCTAGGGCTCCCCTAGGTCTAGGCTAGGGCACCCCTAGGCCTAGGCTAGGGCACCCCTACGCCAAGGATGGCTCCCCTACGCCTAGCCTAGGCACCCCTAGGCCTAAACCTGGATCCCCTAGGCCAAAGCTAGGGCTCCACTAGGCCTAGGCTAGGGCACCCCTAGGCCTAGGCTAGGGCACCCCGAGGCCAAGGCTAGGGCTCCCCTAAGCCTGGCCTAGGGCACCCGTAGGCCAAGGCTAGGGCACCACTAGGCCTAGGCTAGGGCTCCCCTAGGCCTAGGCTAGGGCACCCCTAGGCCTAGGCTAGGGCACCCCTAGACTAAGGTTGGGGCTCCCCTAGGACTAGGGTATGGCACCCCTAGGCCTAGGCCAGGGCACCCCTAGACTAAAGTTGGGGCTCCCCTATGCCTAGGCTAGGGCACCCCTAGGCCTATCTAGGGCACCCCTAGGCCAAGGCTATGGCTCCTCTAGGCATAGGGTAGGGCAGCCTAGGCCATGCTATTGCTCCCCTATTCCTAGGCTAGGGCACCACTAGGCCAAGGTTAGGGCACCCCTAAGCCTATGATAGGGCACTCTTAGGCCAAGGCTAAACTCCCCTAGGCCAAGGCTAGGGTACCCCTAGGCCAATGCTACGGCTCCCCTAGGCCTAGGCTAGGGCACCCCTAGGCCTAGGGTAGGGCTCCACTAGTCCTAGGCAGGGCACCCCTAAGCCAAGGCCTGGGGTCCACTAGGCCAAGGCTAGGACTCCCCTAGGACTAGGCTAGGGCACCCCTTGACCAAGGCTAGGGCACCCCAGGGCAATGCTATGGCTCCTCTAGGCCTAGGGTAGGGCATCCCTAGGCCAAGGCTATTGCTCCTCCAGGCCTTGGCTAGGGCACGCCTAGGCCAAGGCTAGGGCTCCCCTTGGCCTAGGCTAGGACACCCCTAGGCCAAGGCAAGGGCTCTCCTAAGGCCTAGGCTATGGCACCCCTAGGACTAGGCTAGGGCTCCCCTAGGCTTAGGCTAGGGCTCCCCTAGGTCTAGGCTAGGGCACCCCTAGGCCTAGGCTAGGGCACCCCTACGCCAAGGATGGCTCCCCTACGCCTAGCCTAGGCACCCCTAGGCCTAGGCCTGGATCCCCTAGGCCAAAGCTAGGGCTCCACTAGGCCTTTGGCTAGGGCACCCCTAGGCCTAGGCTAGGGCAACCCTAGGCAAAGGCTAGGGCTCCCCTAGGCCTGGCCTAGGGCACCCGTAGGCCAAGGCTAGGGCACCCCTAGGCCTAGGCTAGGGCACCCCTAGACTAAGGTTGGGGCTCCCCTAGGACTAGGGTATGGCACCCCTAGGCCTAGGCCAGGGCACCCCTAGATTAAAGTTGGGGCTCCCCTATGCCTAGGCTAGGGCACCCCTAGGCCTATCTAGGGCACCCCTAGGCCAAGGATATGGCTCCTCTAGGCATAGGCTGGGGCAGCCTAGGCCAAGGCTATTGCTCCCCTATTCCTAGGCTAGGGCACCACTAGGCCAAGGCTAGGGCACCCCTAAGCCTATGATAGGGCACTCTTAGGGCAAGGCTACGGCTCCCCTAGGCCTAGGCTAGGGCTCCCCAAGCCTAGGCTAGGGCACCCCTAGGCCAAGGTTAGGGTACCCCTAGGCCAATGCTACGGCTCCCCTAGGCCTAGGCTAGGGCACCCCTAGGCCTAGGCTAGGGCTCCACTAGTCCTAGGCAGGGCACCCCTAAGCCAAGGCCTGGGCACCACTAGGCCAAGGCTAGGACTCCCCTAGGACCAGGCTAGGGCACCCCTTGGCCAAGGCTAGGGCACCCCAGGGCAATGCTATGGCTCCTCTAGGCCTAGGGTAGGGCATCCCTAGGCCAAGGCTATGGCTCCTCTAGGCCTTGGCTAGGGCACGCCTAGGCCAAGGCTAGGGCTCCCCTTGGCCTAGGCTAGGACGCCCCTAGGCCAAGGCTAGGGCTCCCCTATGCCTAGGCTAGGGCACCCCTAGGCCTAGGCTAGGGCTCCCCTAGGCCTAGGATAGGGCTCCCCTAGGCCTAGGCTAGGGCACCCCTAGGCCTAGGCTAGGGTACCCCTAGGCCAAGGCTAATGCTCCCCTAGGCCTAGGCGAGGGCTCTCCTAGGCTTAGGCTAGGGCACCCCTAGGCCAAGGCTAGGGCTCCCCTATGCCTAGGCTGAGGCACCCCTAGGGCAAGCTAGGGCACCCCTGGGCCAAGGCTAGGGCTCCCCTAGTTCCAGACTAGGGCACCATTAGGCCTTGGCAAGGGCACCCCTAGTCCAAGGCTAGGGCTCCCCTAGGCCTAGGCTAGGACACCCCTAGACCTAGGCTAGGGCACCCTTATGCCAAGCCTAGGGCTCCTGTAGGCCTTGGCTAGGGCACCCCTAGGCCTATGTTAGGGCACCCCTAGGCCAAGTTTAGGGCACCCCTAGGTCTAGGCTAGGGCACTCCTAGGCAAACACTAGTGCTCCCCAAGGCCTAGGCTAGGGCACACCTAGGCCTAGGCTAGGGCACCCGCAGGCCTAGGCTAGGGCACCACTAGGCCTAGGCTAAGGCACCCATAGGCCATGGATAGGGCTCCCCTAGGCTTAGGCTTGGGCACCCCTAGGCCAAGGCTAGAGCTCCCCTAGGCCTAGGGTAGGGCCCTCCTAGGCCAAGGCTAGGGCACCCCATGCCAAGCCTAGGGCTCCCCTAGGCCTAGGCTAGGGCACCCCTAGGCCTAGTCTAGGGTACCCCTAGGCCAAGGCTAATGCTCCCCTAGGCCTAGGCTAGGGCTCTCCTAGGCCTAGGCTAGGGCACCCCTATGCCTAGGCTAAGGCACCCCTAGGGCAAGGCTAGGGCACCCCTGGGCCAAAGCTAGGGCTCGCCTAGGCCTAGGCTAGGGCACCATTAGGCCTAGACAAGGGCACCCCTACTCCAAGGCTAGGGCTCCCCTAGGCCTAGGTTGGGACACCCCTAGACCTAGGCTAGGGCACCCTTAGGCCAAGCCTAGGTCTCCCTTAGGCCTTGGCTAGGGCACCCCCAAGCCTAGGCTAGGGCTCCCCTAGGCCTAGGCTAGGGCACTCCTAGGCCAACACTAGTGCTCCCCAAGGCCTAGGCTAGGGTACCCCTAGGCCTAGGCTAGGGCTCCCCTAGGCCTAGGCTAGGGCACCATTAGGCCTAGGCTAAGACACCCCTAGGCCATGGATAGGGCTACCCTAGGCGTAAGCTTGGGCACCCCTAGGCCAATGCTAGAGCTCCCCTAGGCTTAGGGTAGGGCACTCCTAGGCCAAGGCTAGGGCTCTCCTAAGGCCTAGGCTATGGCACCCCTAGGCCTAGGCTAGGGCTCCCCTAGGCCAAGGCTAGGGCTCCCCTTGGCCTAGGCTAGGGCACCCCTAGGCCTAGGCTAGGGCACCCCTACGCCAAGGAGGGCTCCCCTACGCCTAGGCTAGGCACCCCTAGGCCTAGGCCTCGATCCCCTAGGCCAAAGCTAGGGCTCCACTAGGCCTAGGCTAGGGCACACCTAGGCGTAGGCTAGGGCACCCCTAGGCCAAGGCTAGGGTATCCCTAGGCCTAGGCTAAGGCACCCCTAGGCCAAGGATAGGGCTCCCCTAGGCCTAGGCTAGGTCACCCCTTAGCCTAGGTAAGGGCACCCCTAGGCCAAGGCTAGGGCTATCCTAGGCTTAGGGTAGGGCACCCTTAGGCTGAGGCTAGGGCACCCCTAGGCCAAGGCTAAGGCTCCCCTAGGCCAAGGCTAGAGCTCCCCTAGGCCTAGGGTAGGGCACTCCTAGGCCAAGGCTAGGGCTCTCCTAAGGCCTAGGCTATGGCACCCCTAGGCCTAGGCTAGGGCTCCCCCAAGCCAAGGCTAGGGCTCCCCTAGGCCTACGCTAGAGCACCCCTAGGCCTAGTCTAAGGCACCCCTAGGCCAAGGCTAGGGCACCCCTAGGCCTAGGCGAGGGCACCCCTAGACTAAGGTTGGGGCTCCCCTAGGCCTAGGCCAGGGCACCCCTAGACTAAAGTTGGGGCTCCCCTACGCCTAAGCTAGGGCACCCCTAGGCTTATCTGGGGAACCCCTTGGCCAAGGCTATTGCTCCCCTAGGCCTAGGCTAGGGTACCCCTAGACCAAGGCTATGGCTCCCCTAGGCCTAGGCTAGGGCAACCCTAGGCCTAGGCTAGGGCTCCCCTAGGCCTAGGCTAGGGCTCCACTAGTCCTAGGCAGGGCACCCCTAGTCCAAGGCCTGGGCACCACTAGGCCAAGTCTAGGACTCCCCTAGGACTAGGCTAGGGCACCCCTAGACCTAGGCTAGGGCACCCGTGGGCAATGCTATGGCTCCTCTAGGCCTAGGGTAAAGCATCCCTAGGCCAAGGCTATATCTCCTCTAGGCCTTGGGTAGGGCACGCCTAGGCCAAGGCTAGGGCTCCCCTTGGCCTAGGCTAGGACACCCCTAGGCCAAGGCTAGGGCTCCCCTATGCCTAGGCTAGGGCACCCCTAGGCCTAGGCTAGGGCTCCCCTAGGCCTAGGCTAGGGCACCCCTAGGCCTAGGCTAGGGTACCCCTAGACCAAGGCTAATGCTCCCCTAGGCCTAGGCTAGGGCTCCCCTAGGCTTAGGCTAGGGCACCCCTAGGCCTAGGCTAGGGCACCACTAGGCCTAGGCTAAGGCACCCCTAGGCCATGGATTGGGCTCCCCTAGGCCTAGGCTTGGTCACCCCTAGGCCAAGGCTAGAGCTCCCCTGGGCCAAGGTTAGGGCTCCCCTAGGCCCAGGCTAGGGCACCATTAGGCCTAGGCAAGGGCACCCCTAGTCCAAGGCTAGGGCTCCCTTAGACCTAGGCTAGAGCACCATTAGGGCAAGCCTAGGGCTCCCGTAGGCCTTGGCTATGGCACCCCTAGGCCTAGGTTAGGGCATCCCTAGGCCAAAGTTAGGGCACCCCTAGGCCTAGGCTAGGGTACCCCTAGGCCATGGCTAATGCTCCCCTAGGCCTTGGCTAGGGCTCCCCTAGGCCTAGGGTAGGGCTCCCCTAGGCCTAGGCTAGGGCACTCCTAGGCCAACACTAGTGCTCCCCAAGGTCTAGGCTAGGGGACCCCTAGGCCTAGGCTAGGGCACCCCCAGGCTTAGGCTAGGGCACCACTAGGCCTAGGCTAAGGCACCCCTAGGCCATGGATAGGGCTCCCCTAGGCCTAGGCTTGGTCACCCCTAGGCCAAGGCTAGAGCTCCCCTAGGCCTAGGGTAGGGCACTCCTAGGCCAAGGCTAGGGTTGCCCTAGGCCTAGGCTAGGGCACCACTAGGCCAAGGCTAAGGCACCCCTAGGCCATGGATAGGGCTCCCCTAGGCCTAGGCTTGGGCACTCCTAGGCCAAGGCTAGGGCTCTCCTAAGGCCTAGGCTATGGCACCCCTAGGCATAGGCTAGGGTTCCCCTAGTCCAAGGCTAGGGCTCCCCTAGGCCTAGGCTAGGGATCCCCTAGGCCTAGGCTAGGGCACCTCTAGGCCTAGGCTAGGGCCCCCCTACGCCAAGGAGGGCTCCCCTACGCCTAGGCTAGGCACCCCTAAGCCTAGGCCGGGATCCCCTAGGCCAAAGCTAGGGCTCCACTAGGCCTAGGCTAGGGCACCCCTTGGCCTAGGCTAGGGCACCCCTAGGCCAAGGCTAGGGCTCCCCTAGGCCTAGGCTAGGGCACCCCTATACTAAGGTTGGGGCTCCCCTAGGCCTAGGCCAGGGCACCCCTAGATTAAAGTTGGGGCTCCACTAGGCCTAGACTAGGGCACCCCTAGGCTTATCTAGGGCACCCCTAGGCCAAGGCTATTGCTCCCCTAGGCCTAGGCTAGGGCAACACAAGACCAAGGCTAGGGCACCCCTAAGCCTATGATAGGGCACTCTTAGGCCAAGGCTACGGCTCCCCTAGGCCTAGGCTAGGGCACTCCTAGGCCAATACTAGTGCTCCCCAAGGTCTAGGCTAGGGCACCCCTAGGCTTAGGCTAGGGCACCCCTAGGCCTAGGCTAGGGCACCACTAGGCCTAGGCTAAGGCACCCCTAGGCCATGGATTGGGCTCCCCTAGGCCTAGGCTTGGTCACCCCTAGGCCAAGGCTAGAGCTCCCCTGGGCCAAGGTTAGGGCTCCCCTAGGCCCAGGCTAGGGCACCATTAGGCCTAGGCAAGGGCACCCCTAGTCCAAGGCTAGGGCTCCCCTAGACCTAGGCTAGGACACCCCTAGACCTAGGCTAGAGCACCATTAGGCCAAGCCTAGGGCTCCCGTAGGCCTTGGCTATGGCACCCCTAGTCCTAGGTTAGGGCATCCCTAGGCCTAGGGTAGGGTACCCCTAGGCCAAGGCTAATGCTCCCCTAGGCCTAGGCTAGCGCTCCCCTAGGCCTAGGCTAGGGCTCCACTAGTCCTAGGCAGGGAACCCCTAGTCCAAGGCCTGGGCACCACTAGGCCAAGTCTAGGACTCCCCAAGGACTAGGCTAGGGCACCCCTAGACCTAGGCTAGGGCACCCCAGAGCAATGCTATGGCTCCCCTATGCCTAGGCTAGGGCACCCCTAGACCTAGGCTAGGGCTCCCCTAGGCCTAGGCTAGGGCTCCCCTAGGCCTAGGCTAGGGCACCCCTAGGCCTAGGCTAGGGTACCCCTAGACCAAGGCTAATGCTCCCCTAGGCCTAGGCTAGGGCTCCCCTAGGCTTAGGCTAGGGCACCCCTAGGCCTAGGCTAGGGCACCACTAGGCCTAGGCTAAGGCACCCCTAGGCCATGGATTGGGCTCCCCTAGGCCTAGGCTTGGTCACCCCTAGGCCAAGGCTAGAGCTCCCCTGGGCCAAGGTTAGGGCTCCCCTAGGCCCAGGCTAGCCACCACTAGGCCTAGGCAAGGGCACCCCTAGTCGAAGGCTAGGGCTCCCCTAGACGTAGGCTAGGACACCCCTAGACCTAGGCTAGAGCACCATTAGGCCAAGCCTAGGGCTCCCGTAGGCCTTGGCTATGGCACCCCTAGGCCTAGGTTAGGGCATCCCTAGCCCAAAGTTAGGGCACCCCTAGGCCTAGGCTAGGGTACCCCTAGGCCAAGGCTAATGCTCCCCTAGGCCTTGGCTAGGGTTCCCATAGGCCTAGGGTAGGGCTCCCCTAGGCCTAGGCTAGGGCACTCCTAGGCCAACACTAGTGCTCCCCATGGTCTAGGCTAGGGCACCCCTAGGCCTAGGCTAGGGCACCCCCAGGCCTAGGCTCGGGCACCACAAGGCCTAGGCTAAGGCACCCCTAGGCCATGGATAGGGCTCCCCTAGGCCTAGGCTTGGTCACCCCTAGGCCAAGGCTAGAGCTCCCCTAGGCCTAGGGTAGTGCACTCCTAGGCCAAGGCTAGGGCTCCCCTAGGCCTAGGCTAGGGCACCACTAGGCCAAGGCTAAGGCACCCCTAGGCCATGGATAGGGCTCCCCTAGGCCTAGGCTTGGGCACTCCTAGGCCAAGGCTAGGGCTCTCCTAAGGCCTAGGCTATGGCACCCCTAAGCCTAGGCTAGGGTTCCCCTAGTCCAAGGCTAGGGCTCCCCTAGGCCTAGGCTAGGGATCCCCTAGGCCTAGGCTAGGGCACCACTAGGCCTAGGCTAGGCCACCTCTACGCCAAGGAGGGCTCCCCTACGCCTAGGCTAGGCACCCTAGGCCTAGGCCGGGATCCCCTAGGCCAAAGCTAGGGCTCCACTAGGCCTAGGCTAGGGCAGCCCTTGGCCTAGGCTAGGGCACCCCTAGGCCAAGGCTAGGGCTCCCCTAAGCCTAGGCTAGGGCACCCCTAGACTAAGGTTGGGGCTCCCCTACGCCTAGACTAGGGCACCCCTAGGCTTATCTAGGGCACCCCTAGGCCAAGGCTATTGCTCCCCTAGGCCTAGGCTAGGACACCACTAGGCCAAGGCTAGGGCACCCCTAAGCCTATGATAGGGCACTCTTAGGCAAAGGCTAGGGCTCCCCTAGGCCTGGCCTAGGGCACCCGTTGGCCAAGGCTAGGGCACCCCTAGGCCTAGGCTAGGGCACCCCTAGACTAAGGTTGGGGCTCCCCTAGGACTAGGGTAGGGCTCCACTAGTCCTAGACAGGGCACCCCTAAGCCAAGGCCTGGGGTCCACTAGGCCAAGGCTAGGACTCCCCTAGGACTAGGCTAGGGCACCCCTTGACCAAGGCTAGGGCACCTCAGGGCAATGCTATGGCTCCTCTAGGCCTAGGGTAGGGCATCCCTAGGCCAAGGCTATTGCTCCTCCAGGCCTTGGCTAGGGCACGCCTAGGCCAAGGCTAGGGCTCCCCTTGGCCTAGGCTAGGACACCCCTAGGTCAAGGCAAGGGCTCTCCTAAGGCCTAGGCTATGGCACCCCTAGGACTAGGCTAGGGCTCCCCTAGGCTTAGGCTAGGGCTCCCCTAGGTCTAGGCTAGGGCACCCCTAGGCCTAGGCTAGGGCACCCCTACGCCAAGGATGGCTCCCCTACGCCTAGCCTAGGCACCCCTAGGCCTAGGCCTGGATCCCCTAGGCCAAAGCTAGGGCTCCACTAGGCCTTTGGCTAGGGCACCCCTAGGCCTAGGCTAGGGCAACCCTAGGCAAAGGCTAGGGCTCCCCTAGGCCTGGCCTAGGGCACCCGTAGGCCAAGGCTAGGGCACCCCTAGGCCTAGGCTAGGGCACCCCTAGACTAAGGTTGGGGCTCCCCTAGGACTAGGGTATGGCACCCCTAGGCCTAGGCCAGGGCACCCCTAGATTAAAGTTGGGGCTCCCCTATGCCTAGGCTAGGGCACCCCTAGGCCTATCTAGGGCACCCCTAGGCCAAGGATATGGCTCCTCTAGGCATAGGCTGGGGCAGCCTAGGCCAAGGCTATTGCTCCCCTATTCCTAGGCTAGGGCACCACTAGGCCAAGGCTAGGGCACCCCTAAGCCTATGATAGGGCACTCTTAGGGCAAGGCTACGGCTCCCCTAGGCCTAGGCTAGGGCTCCCCAAGCCTAGGCTAGGGCACCCCTAGGCCAAGGTTAGGGTACCCCTAGGCCAATGCTACGGCTCCCCTAGGCCTAGGCTAGGGCACCCCTAGGCCTAGGCTAGGGCTCCACTAGTCCTAGGCAGGGCACCCCTAAGCCAAGGCCTGGGCACCACTAGGCCAAGGCTAGGACTCCCCTAGGACCAGGCTAGGGCACCCCTTGGCCAAGGCTAGGGCACCCCAGGGCAATGCTATGGCTCCTCTAGGCCTAGGGTAGGGCATCCCTAGGCCAAGGCTATGGCTCCTCTAGGCCTTGGCTAGGGCACGCCTAGGCCAAGGCTAGGGCTCCCCTTGGCCTAGGCTAGGACGCCCCTAGGCCAAGGCTAGGGCTCCCCTATGCCTAGGCTAGGGCACCCCTAGGCCTAGGCTAGGGCTCCCCTAGGCCTAGGATAGGGCTCCCCTAGGCCTAGGCTAGGGCACCCCTAGGCCTAGGCTAGGGTACCCCTAGGCCAAGGCTAATGCTCCCCTAGGCCTAGGCGAGGGCTCTCCTAGGCTTAGGCTAGGGCACCCCTAGGCCAAGGCTAGGGCTCCCCTATGCCTAGGCTGAGGCACCCCTAGGGCAAGCTAGGGCACCCCTGGGCCAAGGCTAGGGCTCCCCTAGTTCCAGACTAGGGCACCATTAGGCCTTGGCAAGGGCACCCCTAGTCCAAGGCTAGGGCTCCCCTAGGCCTAGGCTAGGACACCCCTAGACCTAGGCTAGGGCACCCTTATGCCAAGCCTAGGGCTCCTGTAGGCCTTGGCTAGGGCACCCCTAGGCCTATGTTAGGGCACCCCTAGGCCAAGTTTAGGGCACCCCTAGGTCTAGGCTAGGGCACTCCTAGGCAAACACTAGTGCTCCCCAAGGCCTAGGCTAGGGCACACCTAGGCCTAGGCTAGGGCACCCGCAGGCCTAGGCTAGGGCACCACTAGGCCTAGGCTAAGGCACCCATAGGCCATGGATAGGGCTCCCCTAGGCCTAGGCTTGGGCACCCCTAGGCCAAGGCTAGAGCTCCCCTAGGCCTAGGGTAGGGCCCTCCTAGGCCAAGGCTAGGGCACCCCATGCCAAGCCTAGGGCTCCCCTAGGCCTAGGCTAGGGCACCCCTAGGCCTAGTCTAGGGTACCCCTAGGCCAAGGCTAATGCTCCCCTAGGCCTAGGCTAGGGCTCTCCTAGGCCTAGGCTAGGGCACCCCTATGCCTAGGCTAAGGCACCCCTAGGGCAAGGCTAGGGCACCCCTGGGCCAAAGCTAGGGCTCGCCTAGGCCTAGGCTAGGGCACCATTAGGCCTAGACAAGGGCACCCCTACTCCAAGGCTAGGGCTCCCCTAGGCCTAGGCTGGGACACCCCTAGACCTAGGCTAGGGCACCCTTAGGCCAAGCCTAGGTCTCCCTTAGGCCTTGGCTAGGGCACCCCCAAGCCTAGGCTAGGGCTCCCCTAGGCCTAGGGCTAGGGCACTCCTAGGCCAACACTAGTGCTCCCCAAGGCCTAGGCTAGGGTACCCCTAGGCCTAGGCTAGGGCTCCCCTAGGCCTAGGCTAGGGCACCATTAGGCCTAGGCTAAGACACCCCTAGGCCATGGATAGGGCTACCCTAGGCGTAAGCTTGGGCACCCTAGGCCAATGCTAGAGCTCCCTAGGCTTAGGGTAGGGCACTCCTAGGCCAAGGCTAGGGCTCTCCTAAGGCCTAGGCTATGGCACCCCTAGGCCTAGGCTAGGGCTCCCCTAGGCCAAGGCTAGGGCTCCCCTTGGCCTAGGCTAGGGCACCCCTAGGCCTAGGCTAGGGCACCCCTACGCCAAGGAGGGCTCCCCTACGCCTAGGCTAGGCACCCCTAGGCCTAGGCCTCGATCCCCTAGGCCAAAGCTAGGGCTCCACTAGGCCTAGGCTAGGGCACACCTAGGCCTAGGCTAGGGCACCCCTAGGCCAAGGCTAGGGTATCCCTAGGCCTAGGCTAAGACACCCCTAGGCCAAGGATAGGGCTCCCTAGGCCTAGGCTAGGTCACCCCTTAGCCTAGGTAAGGGCACCCCTAGGCCAAGGCTAGGGCACCCCTAGGCCTAGGCTAGGGCACCCCTAGACTAAGGTAGGGCACTCCTAGGCCAAGGCTAGGGCTCTCCTAAGGCCTAGGCTATGGCACCCCTAGGCCTAGGCTAGGGCTCCCCTAGGCCAAGGCTAGGGCTCCCCTAGGCCTAGGCTAGGGCACCCCAGGCCTAGGCTAGGGCACCCCTACGCCAAGGAGGGCTCCCCTACGCCTAGGCTAGGCACCCCTAGGCCTAGGCCGGGATCCCCTAGGCCAAAGCTAGGGCTCCACTAGGCCTACGCTAGAGCACCCCTAGGCCTAGTCTAGGGCACCCCTAGGCCAAGGCTAGGGCACCCTTAGGCCTAGGCTAGGGCACCCCTAGACTAAGGTTGGGGCTCCCCTAGGCCTAGGCCAGGGCACCCCTAGACTAAAGTTGGGGCTCCCCTACGCCTAAGCTAGGGCACCCCTAGGCTTATCTGGGGAACCCCTTGGCCAAGGCTATTGCTCCCCTAGGCCTAGGCTAGGGTACCCCTAGACCAAGGCTAGGGCTCCCCTAGGCCTAGGCTAGGGCACCATTAGGCCTAGGCTAAGACACCCCTAGGCCATGGATAGGGCTACCCTAGGCGTAAGCTTGGGCACCCCTAGGCCAATGCTAGAGCTCCCCTAGGCTTAGGGTAGGGCACTCCTAGGCCAAGGCTAGGGCTCTCCTAAGGCCTAGGCTATGGCACCCCTAGGCCTAGGCTAGGGCTCCCCTAGGCCAAGGCTAGGGCTCCCCTTGGCCTAGGCTAGGGCACCCCTAGGCCTAGGCTAGGGCACCCCTACGCCAAGGAGGGCTCCCCTACGCCTAGGCTAGGCACCCCTAGGCCTAGGCCTCGATCCCCTAGGCCAAAGCTAGGGCTCCACTAGGCCTAGGCTAGGGCACACCTAGGCGTAGGCTAGGGCACCCCTAGGCCAAGGCTAGGGTATCCCTAGGCCTAGGCTAAGGCACCCCTAGGCCAAGGATAGGGCTCCCCTAGGCCTAGGCTAGGTCACCCCTTAGCCTAGGTAAGGGCACCCCTAGGCCAAGGCTAGGGCTATCCTAGGCTTAGGGTAGGGCACCCTTAGGCTGAGGCTAGGGCACCCCTAGGCCAAGGCTAAGGCTCCCCTAGGCCAAGGCTAGAGCTCCCCTAGGCCTAGGGTAGGGCACTCCTAGGCCAAGGCTAGGGCTCTCCTAAGGCCTAGGCTATGGCACCCCTAGGCCTAGGCTAGGGCTCCCCCAAGCCAAGGCTAGGGCTCCCCTAGGCCTACGCTAGAGCACCCCTAGGCCTAGTCTAAGGCACCCCTAGGCCAAGGCTAGGGCACCCCTAGGCCTAGGCGAGGGCACCCCTAGACTAAGGTTGGGGCTCCCCTAGGCCTAGGCCAGGGCACCCCTAGACTAAAGTTGGGGCTCCCCTACGCCTAAGCTAGGGCACCCCTAGGCTTATCTGGGGAACCCCTTGGCCAAGGCTATTGCTCCCCTAGGCCTAGGCTAGGGTACCCCTAGACCAAGGCTATGGCTCCCCTAGGCCTAGGCTAGGGCAACCCTAGGCCTAGGCTAGGGCTCCCCTAGGCCTAGGCTAGGGCTCCACTAGTCCTAGGCAGGGCACCCCTAGTCCAAGGCCTGGGCACCACTAGGCCAAGTCTAGGACTCCCCTAGGACTAGGCTAGGGCACCCCTAGACCTAGGCTAGGGCACCCGAGGGCAATG
Source organism: Tenrec ecaudatus (assembly GCF_050624435.1). NCBI lineage: Eukaryota > Metazoa > Chordata > Mammalia > Afrosoricida > Tenrecidae > Tenrec > Tenrec ecaudatus. Next base: position 1,325,853 of record NW_027457666.1, on the reverse strand, counting down.
CTATGGCTCCTCTAGGCCTAGGGTAAAGCATCCCTAGGCCAAGGCTATATCTCCTCTAGGCCTTGGGTAGGGCACGCCTAGGCCAAGGCTAGGGCTCCCCTTGGCCTAGGCTAGGACACCCCTAGGCCAAGGCTAGGGCTCCCCTATGCCTAGGCTAGGGCACCCCTAGGCCTAGGCTAGGGCTCCCCTAGGCCTAGGCTAGGGCACCCCTAGGCCTAGGCTAGGGTACCCCTAGACCAAGGCTAATGCTCCCCTAGGCCTAGGCTAGGGCTCCCCTAGGCTTAGGCTAGGGCACCCCTAGGCCTAGGCTAGGGCACCACTAGGCCTAGGCTAAGGCACCCCTAGGCCATGGATTGGGCTCCCCTAGGCCTAGGCTTGGTCACCCCTAGGCCAAGGCTAGAGCTCCCCTGGGCCAAGGTTAGGGCTCCCCTAGGCCCAGGCTAGGGCACCATTAGGCCTAGGCAAGGGCACCCCTAGTCCAAGGCTAGGGCTCCCCTAGACCTAGGCTAGAGCACCATTAGGGCAAGCCTAGGGCTCCCGTAGGCCTTGGCTATGGCACCCCTAGGCCTAGGTTAGGGCATCCCTAGGCCAAAGTTAGGGCACCCCTAGGCCTAGGCTAGGGTACCCCTAGGCCATGGCTAATGCTCCCCTAGGCCTTGGCTAGGGCTCCCCTAGGCCTAGGGTAGGGCTCCCCTAGGCCAAGGCTAGGGCACTCCTAGGCCAACACTAGTGCTCCCCAAGGTCTAGGCTAGGGGACCCCTAGGCCTAGGCTAGGGCACCCCCAGGCTTAGGCTAGGGCACCACTAGGCCTAGGCTAAGGCACCCCTAGGCCATGGATAGGGCTCCCCTAGGCCTAGGCTTGGTCACCCCTAGGCCAAGGCTAGAGCTCCCCTAGGCCTAGGGTAGGGCACTCCTAGGCCAAGGCTAGGGTTCCCCTAGGCCTAGGCTAGGGCACCACTAGGCCAAGGCTAAGGCACCCCTAGGCCATGGATAGGGCTCCCCTAGGCCTAGGCTTGGGCACTCCTAGGCCAAGGCTAGGGCTCTCCTAAGGCCTAGGCTATGGCACCCCTAGGCATAGGCTAGGGTTCCCCTAGTCCAAGGCTAGGGCTCCCCTAGGCCTAGGCTAGGGATCCCCTAGGCCTAGGCTAGGGCACCTCTAGGCCTAGGCTAGGGCCCCCCTACGCCAAGGAGGGCTCCCCTACGCCTAGGCTAGGCACCCCTAAGCCTAGGCCGGGATCCCCTAGGCCAAAGCTAGGGCTCCACTAGGCCTAGGCTAGGGCACCCCTTGGCCTAGGCTAGGGCACCCCTAGGCCAAGGCTAGGGCTCCCCTAGGCCTAGGCTAGGGCACCCCTATACTAAGGTTGGGGCTCCCCTAGGCCTAGGCCAGGGCACCCCTAGATTAAAGTTGGGGCTCCACTAGGCCTAGACTAGGGCACCCCTAGGCTTATCTAGGGCACCCCTAGGCCAAGGCTATTGCTCCCCTAGGCCTAGGCTAGGGCAACACAAGACCAAGGCTAGGGCACCCCTAAGCCTATGATAGGGCACTCTTAGGCCAAGGCTACGGCTCCCCTAGGCCTAGGCTAGGGCACTCCTAGGCCAACACTAGTGCTCCCCAAGGTCTAGGCTAGGGCACCCCTAGGCTTAGGCTAGGGCACCCCTAGGCCTAGGCTAGGGCACCACTAGGCCTAGGCTAAGGCACCCCTAGGCCATGGATTGGGCTCCCCTAGGCCTAGGCTTGGTCACCCCTAGGCCAAGGCTAGAGCTCCCCTGGGCCAAGGTTAGGGCTCCCCTAGGCCCAGGCTAGGGCACCATTAGGCCTAGGCAAGGGCACCCCTAGTCCAAGGCTAGGGCTCCCCTAGACCTAGGCTAGGACACCCCTAGACCTAGGCTAGAGCACCATTAGGCCAAGCCTAGGGCTCCCGTAGGCCTTGGCTATGGCACCCCTAGTCCTAGGTTAGGGCATCCCTAGGCCTAGGGTAGGGTACCCCTAGGCCAAGGGTAATGCTCCCCTAGGCCTAGGCTAGCGCTCCCCTAGGCCTAGGCTAGGGCTCCACTAGTCCTAGGCAGGGAACCCCTAGTCCAAGGCCTGGGCACCACTAGGCCAAGTCTAGGACTCCCCAAGGACTAGGCTAGGGCACCCCTAGACCTAGGCTAGGGCACCCCAGAGCAATGCTATGGCTCCCCTATGCCTAGGCTAGGGCACCCCTAGACCTAGGCTAGGGCTCCCCTAGGCCTAGGCTAGGGCTCCCCTAGGCCTAGGCTAGGGCACCCCTAGGCCTAGGCTAGGGTACCCCTAGACCAAGGCTAATGCTCCCCTAGGCCTAGGCTAGGGCTCCCCTAGGCTTAGGCTAGGGCACCCCTAGGCCTAGGCTAGGGCACCACTAGGCCTAGGCTAAGGCACCCCTAGGCCATGGATTGGGCTCCCCTAGGCCTAGGCTTGGTCACCCCTAGGCCAAGGCTAGAGCTCCCCTGGGCCAAGGTTAGGGCTCCCCTAGGCCCAGGCTAGCCACCACTAGGCCTAGGCAAGGGCACCCCTAGTCGAAGGCTAGGGCTCCCCTAGACGTAGGCTAGGACACCCCTAGACCTAGGCTAGAGCACCATTAGGCCAAGCCTAGGGCTCCCGTAGGCCTTGGCTATGGCACCCCTAGGCCTAGGTTAGGGCATCCCTAGCCCAAAGTTAGGGCACCCCTAGGCCTAGGCTAGGGTACCCCTAGGCCAAGGCTAATGCTCCCCTAGGCCTTGGCTAGGGTTCCCATAGGCCTAGGGTAGGGCTCCCCTAGGCCTAGGCTAGGGCACTCCTAGGCCAACACTAGTGCTCCCCATGGTCTAGGCTAGGGCACCCCTAGGCCAAGGCTAGAGCTCCCCTGGGCCAAGGTTAGGGCTCCCCTAGGCCCAGGCTAGCCACCACTAGGCCTAGGCAAGGGCACCCCTAGTCGAAGGCTAGGGCTCCCCTAGACGTAGGCTAGGACACCCCTAGACCTAGGCTAGAGCACCATTAGGCCAAGCCTAGGGCTCCCGTAGGCCTTGGCTATGGCACCCCTAGGCCTAGGTTAGGGCATCCCTAGCCCAAAGTTAGGGCACCCCTAGGCCTAGGCTAGGGTACCCCTAGGCCAAGGCTAATGCTCCCCTAGGCCTTGGCTAGGGTTCCCATAGGCCTAGGGTAGGGCTCCCCTAGGCCTAGGCTAGGGCACTCCTAGGCCAACACTAGTGCTCCCCATGGTCTAGGCTAGGGCACCCCTAGGCCTAGGCTAGGGCACCCCCAGGCCTAGGCTCGGGCACCACAAGGCCTAGGCTAAGGCACCCCTAGGCCATGGATAGGGCTCCCCTAGGCCTAGGCTTGGTCACCCCTAGGCCAAGGCTAGAGCTCCCCTAGGCCTAGGGTAGTGCACTCCTAGGCCAAGGCTAGGGCTCCCCTAGGCCTAGGCTAGGGCACCACTAGGCCAAGGCTAAGGCACCCCTAGGCCATGGATAGGGCTCCCCTAGGCCTAGGCTTGGGCACTCCTAGGCCAAGGCTAGGGCTCTCCTAAGGCCTAGGCTATGGCACCCCTAGGCCTAGGCTAGGGTTCCCCTAGTCCAAGGCTAGGGCTCCCCTAGGCCTAGGCTAGGGATCCCCTAGGCCTAGGCTAGGGCACCACTAGGCCTAGGCTAGGCCACCTCTACGCCAAGGAGGGCTCCCCTACGCCTAGGCTAGGCACCCTAGGCCTAGGCCGGGATCCCCTAGGCCAAAGCTAGGGCTCCACTAGGCCTAGGCTAGGGCAGCCCTTGGCCTAGGCTAGGGCACCCCTAGGCCAAGGCTAGGGCTCCCCTAAGCCTAGGCTAGGGCACCCCTAGACTAAGGTTGGGGCTCCCCTAGGCCTAGGCCAGAGCACACCTAGATTAAAGTTGGGGCTCCCCTACGCCTAGACTAGGGCACCCCTAGGCTTATCTAGGGCACCCCTAGGCCAAGGCTATTGCTCCCCTAGGCCTAGGCTAGGACACCACTAGGCCAAGGCTAGGGCACCCCTAAGCCTATGATAGGGCACTCTTAGGCAAAGGCTAGGGCTCCCCTAGGCCTGGCCTAGGGCACCCGTTGGCCAAGGCTAGGGCACCCCTAGGCCTAGGCTAGGGCACCCCTAGACTAAGGTTGGGGCTCCCCTAGGACTAGGGTATGGCACCCCTAGGCCTAGGCCAGTGCACCCCTAGACTAAAGTTGGGGCTCCCCTATGCCTAGGCTAGGGCACCCCTAGGCCTATCTAGGGCACCCCTAGGCCAAGGATATGGCTCCTCTAGGCATAGGCTGGGGCAGCCTAGGCCAAGACTATTGCTCCCCTATTCGTAGGCTAGGGCACCACTAGGCCAAGGCTAGGGCACCCCTAAGCCTATGATAGGGCACTCTTAGGGCAAGGCTACGGTTCCCCTAGGCCTAGGCTAGGGCTCCCCAAGCCTAGGCTAGGGCACCCCTAGGCCAAGGCTAGGGTACCCCTAGGCCAATGCTACGGCTCCCCTAGGCCTAGGCTAGGGCACCCCTAGGCCTAGGCTAGGGCTCCACTAGTCCTAGGCAGGGCACCCCTAAGCCAAGGCCTGGGCACCACTAGGCCAAGGCTAGGACTCCCCTAGGACCAGGCTAGGGCACCCCTTGGCCAAGGCTAGGGCACCCCAGGACAATGCTATGGCTCCTCTAGGCCTAGGGTAGGGCATCCCTAGGCCAAGGCTATGGCTCCTCTAGGCCTTGGCTAGGGCACGCCTAGGCCAAGGCTAGGGCTCCCCTATGCCTAGGCTAGGGCACCCCTAGGCCTAGGCTAGGGCTCCCCTAGGCCTAGGATAGGGCTCCCCTAGGCCTAGGCTAGGGCACCCCTAGGCCTAGGGTAGGGTACCCCTAGGCCAAGGCTAATGCTCCCCTAGACCTAGGCGAGGGCTCTCCTAGGCTTAGGCTAGGGCACCCCTAGGCCAAGGCTAGGGCTCCCCTATGCCTAGGCTGAGGCACCCCTAGGGCAAGCTAGGGCACCCCTGGGCCAAGGCTAGGGCTCCCCTAGGCCCAGACTAGGGCACCATTAGGCCTTGGCAAGGGCACCCCTAGTCCAAGACTAGGGCTCCCCTAGGCCTAGGCTAGGACACCCCTAGACCTATGCTAGGGCACCCTTATGCCAAGCCTAGGGCTCCTGTAGGCCTTGGCTAGGGCACCCCTAGGCCTATGTTAGGGCACCCCTAGGCCAAGTTTAGGGCACCCCTAGGCCTAGGCTAGGGCACCCCTAGGCCTAGGTAGGGCTCCCCTAGGTCTAGGCTAGGGCACTCCTAGGCAAACACTAGTGCTCCCCAAGGCCTAGGCTAGGGCACACCTAGGCCTAGGCTAGGGCACCCGCAGGCCTAGGCTAGGGCACCACTAGGCCTAGGCTAAGGCACCCATAGGACATGGATAGGGCTCCCCTAGGCCTAGGCTTGGGCACCCCTAGGCCAAGGCTAGAGCTCCCCTAGGCCTACGGTAGGGCCCTCCTAGGCCAAGGCTAGGGCACCCCATGCCAAGCCTAGGGCTCCCCTTGGCCTAGGCTAGGGCACCCCTAGGCCTAGTCTAGGGTACCCCTAGGCCAAGACTAATGCTCCCCTACTCCTAGGCTAGGGCTCTCCTAGGCCTAGGCAAGGGCACCCCTACTCCAAGGCTAGGGCTCCCCTAGGCCTAGGCTAGGACACCCCTAGACCTAGGCTAGGGCACCCTTAGGCCAAGCCTAGGTCTCCCTTAGGCCTTGGCTAGGGCACCCCCAAGCCTAGGCTAGGGCTCCCCTAGGCCTAGGCTAGGGCACTCCTAGGCCAACACTAGTGCTCCCCAAGGCCTAGGCTAGGGTACCCCTAGGCCTAGGCTAGGGCTCCCCTAGGCCTAGGCTAGGGCACCATTAGGCATAGGCTAAGGCACCCCTAGGCCATGGATAGGGCTCCCCTAGGCGTAAGCTTGGGCACCCCTAGGCCAAGGCTAGAGCTCCCCTAGGCCTAGGGTAGGGCACTCCTAGGCCAAGGCTAGGGCTCTCCTAAGGCCTAGGCTATGGCACCCCTAGGCCTAGGCTAGGGCTCCCCTAGGCCAAGGCTAGGGCTCCCCTTGGCCTAGGCTAGGGCACCCCTAGGCCTAGGCTAGGGCACCCCTACGCCAAGGAGGGCTCCCCTACGCCTAGGCTAGGCACCCCTAGGCCTTGGCCTCGATCCCCTAGGCCAAAGCTAGGGCTCCACTAGGCCTAGGCTAGGGCACACCTAGGCCTAGGCTAGGGCACCCCTAGGCCAAGGCTAGGGTATCCCTAGGCCTAGGCTAAGGCACCCCTAGGCCAAGGATAGGGCTCCCCTAGGCCTAGGCTAGGTCACCCCTTAGCCTAGGTAAGGGCACCCCTAGGCCAAGGCTAGGGCTATCCTAGGCTTAGGGTAGGGCACCCTTAGGCTGAGGCTAGGGCACCCCTAGGCCAAGGCTAAGGCTCCCCTAGGCCAAGGCTAGAGCTCCCCTAGGCCTAGGGTAGGGCACTCCTAGGCCAAGGCTAGGGCTCTCCTAAGGCCTAGGCTATGGCACCCCTAGGCCTAGGCTAGGGCTCCCCTAGGCCAAGGCTAGGCCCTCCCTAGGCCTAGGCTAGGGCACCACTAGGCCAAGGCTAAGGCACCCCTAGGCCATGGATAGGGCTCCCCTAGGCCTAGGCTTGGGCACTCCTAGGCCAAGGCTAGGGCTCTCCTAAGGCCTAGGCTATGGCACCCCTAGGCCTAGGCTAGGGTTCCCCTAGTCCAAGGCTAGGGCTCCCCTAGGCCTAGGCTAGGGATCCCCTAGGCCTAGGCTAGGGCACCTCTTGGCCTAGGCTAGGGCACCCCTACGCCAAGGAGGGCTCCCTTACGCCTAGGCTAGGCACCCCTAAGCCTAGGCCGGGATCCCCTAGGCCAAAGCTAGGGCTCCACTAGGCCTAGGCTAGGGCACCCCTTGGCCTAGGCTAGGGCACCCCTAGGCCAAGGCTAGGGCTCCCCTAGGCCTAGGCTAGGGCACCCCTATACTAAGGTTGGGGCTCCCCTAGGCCTAGGCCAGGGCACCCCTAGATTAAAGTTGGGGCTCCAGTAGGCCTAGACTAGGGCACCCCTAGGCTTATCTAGGGCACCCCTAGGCCAAGGCTATTGCTCCCCTAGGCCTAGGCTAGGGCACCAGAAGACCAAGGCTAGGGCACCCCTAAGCCTATGATAGGGCACTCTTAGGCCAAGGCTACGGCTCCCCTAGGCCTAGGCTAGGGCTCCCCAAGCCTAGGCTAGGGCACCCCTAGGCCAAGGCTAAGGTACCCCTAGGCCTAGGCTATGGCTCCCCTAGGCCTAGGCTAGGGCACCCCTAGGCCTAGGCTAGGGCTCCCCTAGGCCTAGGCTAGGGCTCCACTAGTCCTAGGCAGGGCACCCCTAGTCCAAGGCCTGGGCACCACTAGGTCAAGGCTAGGACTCCCCTAGGACTAGGCTAGGGCACCCCTAGACCTAGGCTAGGGCATCCCAGGGCAATGCTATGGCTCCTCTAGGCCTAGGGTAGGGCATCCCTAGGCCAAGGCTATGGCTCCTCTAGGCCTTGGCTAGGGCACGCCTAGGCCAAGGCTAGGGCTCCGCTTGGCCTAGGCTAGGACACCCCTAGGCCAAGGCTAGGGCTCCCCTATGCCTAGGATAGGGCACCCCTAGACCTAGGCTAGGGCTCCCCTAGGCCTATGCTAGGGCACCCCTAGGCCTAGGCTAGGGTACCCCTAGGCCAAGGCTAATGCTCCCCCAGGCCTAGGCTAGGGCTCCCCTAGGCCTAGGCTAGGGCACCCCTAGGCCAAGGCTAGGGCTCCCCTATGCCTAGGCTAAGGTACCCCTAGGCCAAGGCTAGGACACCCCTGGGCCAAGGCTAGGGCTCCCCTAGGCCCAGGCTAGGGCACCATTAGGCCTAGGCAAGGGCACCCCTAGTCCAAGGCTAGGGTTCCCCTAGACCTTGGCTAGGACACCCCTAGACCTAGGCTAGGGCACCATTAGGCCAAGCGTAGGGCTCTCGTAGGCCTTGGCTATGGAACCCCTAGGCCTAGGTTAGGGCACCCCTAGGCCAAGGTTAGGGCACCCCTAGGCCTAGGCTAGGGCACCCCTAGGCCTAAGGTAGGGCTCCCCTAGGCCTAGGCTACGGCACTCCTAGGCCAACACTAGTGCTCCCCAAGGTCTAGGCTAGGGAACCCCTAGGCCTAGGCTAGGGCACCCCTAGGCCTAGGCTAAGGCACCACTAGGCCTAGGCTAAGGCACCACTAGGCCATGGATAGGGCTCCCCTAGGCCTAGGTTTGGTCACCCCTAGGCCAAGGCTAGAGCTCCCCTAGGCCTAGGGTAGGGCACTCCTAGGCCAAGGCTAGGGCTCCCCTAGGCCTAGGCTAGGGCACCCCTAGACTAAGGTTGGGGCTCCCCTAGGCCTAGGCAAGGGCACCCCTAGACTAAAGTTGGGGCTCCCCTACGCCTAGGCTAGGGCACCCCTAGGCTTATCTAGGGCACCTCTAGGCCAAGGCTATTGCTCGCCTAGGCCTAGGCTAGGGTACCCCTAGGCCAAGGCTATGGCTCCCCTAGGTCTAGGCTAGGGCACCCCTAGGCCTAGGCTAGGGCTCCCCTAGGCCTAGGCTAGGGCACCCCTAGGCCTAGGCTAGGGCTCCACTAGTCCTAGGCAGGGCAACCCTAGTCCAAGGCCTGGGCACCACTAGGCCAAGTCAAGGACTCCCCTAGGACTAGGCTAGGGCACCCCTAGAACTAGGCTAGGGCACCCCAGGGCAATGCTATGGCTCCTCTAGGCTTAGGGTAGGGCATCCCTAGGCCAAGGCGATGGCTCCTATTGGCCTTGGGTAGGGCACGCCTAGGCCAAGGCTAGGGCTCCCCTTGGCCTAGGCTAGGACACCCCTAGACCTAGGCTAGGGCTCCCCTAGGCCTAGGCTAGGGCTCCCCTAGGCCTAGGCAAGGGCACCCCTAGGCTTAGGCTAGGGTACCCCTAGACCAAGGCTAATGCTCCCCTAGGCCTAGGCTAGGGCTCCCCTAGGCCTAGGGTAGGGCTCCCCTAGGCCTAGGCTAGGGCACTCCTAGGCCAACACTAGTGCTCTCCAAGGTCTAGGCTAGGGCACCCCTAGGCTTAGGCTAGGGCACCCCTAGGCCTAGGCTAGGGCACCACTAGGCCTGGGCTAAGGCACCCCTAGGCCATGGATTGGGCTCCCCTAGGCCTAGGCTTGGTCACCCCTAGGCCAAGGCTAGAGCTCCCCTGGGCCAAGGTTAGGGCTCCCCTAGGCCCAGGCTAGGGCACCATTAGGCCTAGGCAAGGGCACCCCTAGTCCAAGGCTAGGGCTCCCCTAGACCTAGGCTAGGACACCCCTAGACCTAGGCTAGAGCACCATTAGGCCAAGCTTAGGGCTCCCGTAGGCCTTGGCTATGGCACCCCTAGGCCTAGGTTAGGGCATCCCTAGGCCTAGGGTAGGGTACCCCTAGGCCAAGGCTAATGCTCCCCTAGGCCTAGGCTAGGGCTCCCCTAGGCCTAGGCTAGGTCACCCCTTAGCCTAGGTAAGGGCACCCCTAGGCCAAGGCTAGGGCTATCCTAGGCTTAGGGTAGGGCACCCTTAGGCTGAGGCTAGGGCACCCCTAGGCCAAGGCTAAGGCTCCCCTAGGCCAAGGCTAGAGCTCCCCTAGGCCTAGGGTAGGGCACTCCTAGGCCAAGGCTAGGGCTCTCCTAAGGCCTAGGCTATGGCACCCCTAGGCCTAGGCTAGGGCTCCCCTAGGCCAAGGCTAGGCCTCCCCAAGGCCTAGGCTAGGGCACCACTAGGCCAAGGCTAAGGCACCCCTAGGCCATGGATAGGGCTCCCCTAGGCCTAGGCTTGGGCACTCCTAGGCCAAGGCTAGGGCTCTCCTAAGGCCTAGGCTATGGCACCCCTAGGCCTAGGCTAGGGTTCCCCTAGTCCAAGGCTAGGGCTCCCCTAGGCCTAGGCTAGGGATCCCCTAGGCCTAGGCTAGGGCACTCCTAGGCCAACACTAGTGCTCCCCATGGTCTAGGCTAGGGCACCCCTAGGCCTAGGCTAGGGCACCCCCAGGCCTAGGCTCGGGCACCACAAGGCCTAGGCTAAGGCACCCCTAGGCCATGGATAGGGCTCCCCTAGGCCTAGGCTTGGTCACCCCTAGGCCAAGGCTAGAGCTCCCCTAGGCCTAGGGTAGTGCACTCCTAGGCCAAGGCTAGGGCTCCCCTAGGCCTAGGCTAGGGCACCACTAGGCCAAGGCTAAGGCACCCCTAGGCCATGGATAGGGCTCCCCTAGGCCTAGGCTTGGGCACTCCTAGGCCAAGGCTAGGGCTCTCCTAAGGCCTAGGCTATGGCACCCCTAGGCCTAGGCTAGGGTTCCCCTAGTCCAAGGCTAGGGCTCCCCTAGGCCTAGGCTAGGGATCCCCTAGGCCTAGGCTAGGGCACCACTAGGCCTAGGCTAGGCCACCTCTACGCCAAGGAGGGCTCCCCTACGCCTAGGCTAGGCACCCTAGGCCTAGGCCGGGATCCCCTAGGCCAAAGCTAGGGCTCCACTAGGCCTAGGCTAGGGCAGCCCTTGGCCTAGGCTAGGGCACCCCTAGGCCAAGGCTAGGGCTCCCCTAAGCCTAGGCTAGGGCACCCCTAGACTAAGGTTGGGGCTCCCCTAGGCCTAGGCCAGAGCACACCTAGATTAAAGTTGGGGCTCCCCTACGCCTAGACTAGGGCACCCCTAGGCTTATCTAGGGCACCCCTAGGCCAAGGCTATTGCTCCCCTAGGCCTAGGCTAGGACACCACTAGGCCAAGGCTAGGGCACCCCTAAGCCTATGATAGGGCACTCTTAGGCAAAGGCTAGGGCTCCCCTAGGCCTGGCCTAGGGCACCCGTTGGCCAAGGCTAGGGCACCCCTAGGCCTAGGCTAGGGCACCCCTAGACTAAGGTTGGGGCTCCCCTAGGACTAGGGTATGGCACCCCTAGGCCTAGGCCAGTGCACCCCTAGACTAAAGTTGGGGCTCCCCTATGCCTAGGCTAGGGCACCCCTAGGCCTATCTAGGGCACCCCTAGGCCAAGGATATGGCTCCTCTAGGCATAGGCTGGGGCAGCCTAGGCCAAGACTATTGCTCCCCTATTCGTAGGCTAGGGCACCACTAGGCCAAGGCTAGGGCACCCCTAAGCCTATGATAGGGCACTCTTAGGGCAAGGCTACGGTTCCCCTAGGCCTAGGCTAGGGCTCCCCAAGCCTAGGCTAGGGCACCCCTAGGCCAAGGCTAGGGTACCCCTAGGCCAATGCTACGGCTCCCCTAGGCCTAGGCTAGGGCACCCCTAGGCCTAGGCTAGGGCTCCACTAGTCCTAGGCAGGGCACCCCTAAGCCAAGGCCTGGGCACCACTAGGCCAAGGCTAGGACTCCCCTAGGACCAGGCTAGGGCACCCCTTGGCCAAGGCTAGGGCACCCCAGGACAATGCTATGGCTCCTCTAGGCCTAGGGTAGGGCATCCCTAGGCCAAGGCTATGGCTCCTCTAGGCCTTGGCTAGGGCACGCCTAGGCCAAGGCTAGGGCTCCCCTATGCCTAGGCTAGGGCACCCCTAGGCCTAGGCTAGGGCTCCCCTAGGCCTAGGATAGGGCTCCCCTAGGCCTAGGCTAGGGCACCCCTAGGCCTAGGGTAGGGTACCCCTAGGCCAAGGCTAATGCTCCCCTAGACCTAGGCGAGGGCTCTCCTAGGCTTAGGCTAGGGCACCCCTAGGCCAAGGCTAGGGCTCCCCTATGCCTAGGCTGAGGCACCCCTAGGGCAAGCTAGGGCACCCCTGGGCCAAGGCTAGGGCTCCCCTAGGCCCAGACTAGGGCACCATTAGGCCTTGGCAAGGGCACCCCTAGTCCAAGACTAGGGCTCCCCTAGGCCTAGGCTAGGACACCCCTAGACCTATGCTAGGGCACCCTTATGCCAAGCCTAGGGCTCCTGTAGGCCTTGGCTAGGGCACCCCTAGGCCTATGTTAGGGCACCCCTAGGCCAAGTTTAGGGCACCCCTAGGCCTAGGCTAGGGCACCCCTAGGCCTAGGTAGGGCTCCCCTAGGTCTAGGCTAGGGCACTCCTAGGCAAACACTAGTGCTCCCCAAGGCCTAGGCTAGGGCACACCTAGGCCTAGGCTAGGGCACCCGCAGGCCTAGGCTAGGGCACCACTAGGCCTAGGCTAAGGCACCCATAGGACATGGATAGGGCTCCCCTAGGCCTAGGCTTGGGCACCCCTAGGCCAAGGCTAGAGCTCCCCTAGGCCTACGGTAGGGCCCTCCTAGGCCAAGGCTAGGGCACCCCATGCCAAGCCTAGGGCTCCCCTTGGCCTAGGCTAGGGCACCCCTAGGCCTAGTCTAGGGTACCCCTAGGCCAAGACTAATGCTCCCCTACTCCTAGGCTAGGGCTCTCCTAGGCCTAGGCAAGGGCACCCCTACTCCAAGGCTAGGGCTCCCCTAGGCCTAGGCTAGGACACCCCTAGACCTAGGCTAGGGCACCCTTAGGCCAAGCCTAGGTCTCCCTTAGGCCTTGGCTAGGGCACCCCCAAGCCTAGGCTAGGGCTCCCCTAGGCCTAGGCTAGGGCACTCCTAGGCCAACACTAGTGCTCCCCAAGGCCTAGGCTAGGGTACCCCTAGGCCTAGGCTAGGGCTCCCCTAGGCCTAGGCTAGGGCACCATTAGGCATAGGCTAAGGCACCCCTAGGCCATGGATAGGGCTCCCCTAGGCGTAAGCTTGGGCACCCCTAGGCCAAGGCTAGAGCTCCCCTAGGCCTAGGGTAGGGCACTCCTAGGCCAAGGCTAGGGCTCTCCTAAGGCCTAGGCTATGGCACCCCTAGGCCTAGGCTAGGGCTCCCCTAGGCCAAGGCTAGGGCTCCCCTTGGCCTAGGCTAGGGCACCCCTAGGCCTAGGCTAGGGCACCCCTACGCCAAGGAGGGCTCCCCTACGCCTAGGCTAGGCACCCCTAGGCCTTGGCCTCGATCCCCTAGGCCAAAGCTAGGGCTCCACTAGGCCTAGGCTAGGGCACACCTAGGCCTAGGCTAGGGCACCCCTAGGCCAAGGCTAGGGTATCCCTAGGCCTAGGCTAAGGCACCCCTAGGCCAAGGATAGGGCTCCCCTAGGCCTAGGCTAGGTCACCCCTTAGCCTAGGTAAGGGCACCCCTAGGCCAAGGCTAGGGCTATCCTAGGCTTAGGGTAGGGCACCCTTAGGCTGAGGCTAGGGCACCCCTAGGCCAAGGCTAAGGCTCCCCTAGGCCAAGGCTAGAGCTCCCCTAGGCCTAGGGTAGGGCACTCCTAGGCCAAGGCTAGGGCTCTCCTAAGGCCTAGGCTATGGCACCCCTAGGCCTAGGCTAGGGCTCCCCTAGGCCAAGGCTAGGCCTCCCCTAGGCCTAGGCTAGGGCACCACTAGGCCAAGGCTAAGGCACCCCTAGGCCATGGATATGGCTCCCCTAGGCCTAGGCTTGGGCACTCCTAGGCCAAGGCTAGGGCTCTCCTAAGGCCTAGGCTATGGCACCCCTAGGCCTAGGCTAGGGTTCCCCTAGTCGAAGGCTAGGGCTCCCCTAGGCCTAGGCTAGGGATCCCCTAGGCCTAGGCTAGGGCACCTCTTGGCCTAGGCTAGGGCACCCCTACGCCAAGGAGGGCTCCCTTACGCCTAGGCTAGGCACCCCTAAGCCTAGGCCGGGATCCCCTAGGCCAAAGCTAGGGCTCCACTAGGCCTAGGCTAGGGCACCCCTTGGCCTAGGCTAGGGCACCCCTAGGCCAAGGCTAGGGCTCCCCTAGGCCTAGGCTAGGGCACCCCTATACTAAGGTTGGGGCTCCCCTAGGCCTAGGCCAGGGCACCCCTAGATTAAAGTTGGGGCTCCACTAGGCCTAGACTAGGGCACCCCTAGGCTTATCTAGGGCACCCCTAGGCCAAGGCTATTGCTCCCCTAGGCCTAGGCTAGGGCACCAGAAGACCAAGGCTAGGGCACCCCTAAGCCTATGATAGGGCACTCTTAGGCCAAGGCTACGGCTCCCCTAGGCCTAGGCTAGGGCTCCCCAAGCCTAGGCTAGGGCACCCCTAGGCCAAGGCTAAGGTACCCCTAGGCCTAGGCTATGGCTCCCCTAGGCCTAGGCTAGGGCACCCCTAGGCCTAGGCTAGGGCTCCCCTAGGCCTAGGCTAGGGCTCCACTAGTCCTAGGCAGGGCACCCCTAGTCCAAGGCCTGGGCACCACTAGGTCAAGGCTAGGACTCCCCTAGGACTAGGCTAGGGCACCCCTAGACCTAGGCTAGGGCATCCCAGGGCAATGCTATGGCTCCTCTAGGCCTAGGGTAGGGCATCCCTAGGCCAAGGCTATGGCTCCTCTAGGCCTTGGCTAGGGCACGCCTAGGCCAAGGCTAGGGCTCCGCTTGGCCTAGGCTAGGACACCCCTAGGCCAAGGCTAGGGCTCCCCTATGCCTAGGCTAGGGCACCCCTAGACCTAGGCTAGGGCTCCCCTAGGCCTATGCTAGGGCACCCCTAGGCCTAGGCTAGGGTACCCCTAGGCCAAGGCTAATGCTCCCCTAGGCCTAGGCTAGGGCTCCCCTAGGCCTAGGCTAGGGCACCCCTAGGCCAAGGCTAGGGCTCCCCTATGCCTAGGCTAAGGTACCCCTAGGCCAAGGCTAGGACACCCCTGGGCCAAGGCTAGGGCTCCCCTAGGCCCAGGCTAGGGCACCATTAGGCCTAGGCAAGGGCACCCCTAGTCCAAGGCTAGGGTTCCCCTAGACCTTGGCTAGGACACCCCTAGACCTAGGCTAGGGCACCATTAGGCCAAGCGTAGGGCTCTCGTAGGCCTTGGCTATGGAACCCCTAGGCCTAGGTTAGGGCACCCCTAGGCCAAGGTTAGGGCACCCCTAGGCCTAGGCTAGGGCACCCCTAGGCCTAAGGTAGGGCTCCCCTAGGCCTAGGCTACGGCACTCCTAGGCCAACACTAGTGCTCCCCAAGGTCTAGGCTAGGGAACCCCTAGGCCTAGGCTAGGGCACCCCTAGGCCTAGGCTAAGGCACCACTAGGCCTAGGCTAAGGCACCACTAGGCCATGGATAGGGCTCCCCTAGGCCTAGGTTTGGTCACCCCTAGGCCAAGGCTAGAGCTCCCCTAGGCCTAGGGTAGGGCACTCCTAGGCCAAGGCTAGGGCTCCCCTAGGCCTAGGCTAGGGCACCCCTAGACTAAGGTTGGGGCTCCCCTAGGCCTAGGCAAGGGCACCCCTAGACTAAAGTTGGGGCTCCCCTACGCCTAGGCTAGGGCACCCCTAGGCTTATCTAGGGCACCTCTAGGCCAAGGCTATTGCTCGCCTAGGCCTAGGCTAGGGTACCCCTAGGCCAAGGCTATGGCTCCCCTAGGTCTAGGCTAGGGCACCCCTAGGCCTAGGCTAGGGCTCCCCTAGGCCTAGGCTAGGGCACCCCTAGGCCTAGGCTAGGGCTCCACTAGTCCTAGGCAGGGCACCCCTAGTCCAAGGCCTGGGCACCACTAGGCCAAGTCAAGGACTCCCCTAGGACTAGGCTAGGGCACCCCTAGAACTAGGCTAGGGCACCCCAGGGCAATGCTATGGCTCCTCTAGGCTTAGGGTAGGGCATCCCTAGGCCAAGGCGATGGCTCCTATTGGCCTTGGGTAGGGCACGCCTAGGCCAAGGCTAGGGCTCCCCTTGGCCTAGGCTAGGACACCCCTAGACCTAGGCTAGGGCTCCCCTAGGCCTAGGCTAGGGCTCCCCTAGGCCTAGGCAAGGGCACCCCTAGGCTTAGGCTAGGGTACCCCTAGACCAAGGCTAATGCTCCCCTAGGCCTAGGCTAGGGCTCCCCTAGGCCTAGGGTAGGGCTCCCCTAGGCCTAGGCTAGGGCACTCCTAGGCCAACACTAGTGCTCTCCAAGGTCTAGGCTAGGGCACCCCTAGGCTTAGGCTAGGGCACCCCTAGGCCTAGGCTAGGGCACCACTAGGCCTGGGCTAAGGCACCCCTAGGCCATGGATTGGGCTCCCCTAGGCCTAGGCTTGGTCACCCCTAGGCCAAGGCTAGAGCTCCCCTGGGCCAAGGTTAGGGCTCCCCTAGGCCCAGGCTAGGGCACCATTAGGCCTAGGCAAGGGCACCCCTAGTCCAAGGCTAGGGCTCCCCTAGACCTAGGCTAGGACACCCCTAGACCTAGGCTAGAGCACCATTAGGCCAAGCCTAGGGCTCCCGTAGGCCTTGGCTATGGCACCCCTAGGCCTAGGTTAGGGCATCCCTAGGCCTAGGGTAGGGTACCCCTAGGCCAAGGCTAATGCTCCCCTAGGCCTAGGCTAGGGCTCCCCTAGGCCTAGGCTAGGTCACCCCTTAGCCTAGGTAAGGGCACCCCTAGGCCAAGGCTAGGGCTATCCTAGGCTTAGGGTAGGGCACCCTTAGGCTGAGGCTAGGGCACCCCTAGGCCAAGGCTAAGGCTCCCCTAGGCCAAGGCTAGAGCTCCCCTAGGCCTAGGCTAGGGCACTCCTAGGCCAACACTAGTGCTCCCCAAGGTCTAGGCTAGGGAACCCCTAGGCCTAGGCTAGGGCACCCCTAGGCCTAGGCTAAGGCACCACTAGGCCTAGGCTAAGGCACCCCTAGGCCATGGATAAGGCTCCCCTAGGCCTAGGCTTGGTCACCCCTAGGCCAAGGCTAGAGCTCCCCTAGGCCTAGGGTAGGGCACTCCTAGGCCAAGGCTAGGGCTCCCCTAGGCCTAGGCTAGGGCACCCCTAGACTAAGGTTGGGGCTCCCCTAGGCCTAGGCCAGGGCACCCCTAGACTAAAGTTGGGGCTCCCCTACGCCTAGGCTAGGGCACCCCTAGGCTTATCTAGGGCACCCCTAGACCAAGGCTATGGCTCCCCTAGGCCTAGGCTAGGGCACCCCTAGGCCTAGGCTAGGGCTCCCCTAGGCCTAGGCTAGGGCACCCCTAGGCCTAGGCTAGGTCTCCCCTAGGCCTAGACTAGGGCACCCCTAGGCCTAGGCTAGGGCTCCACTAGTCCTAGGCAGGGCACCCCTAGTCCAAGGCCTGGGCACCACTAGGCCAAGTCTAGGACTCCCCTAGGACTAGGCTAGGGCACCCCTAGACCTAGGCTAGGGCACCCCAGGGCAATGCTATGGCTCCTCTAGGCCTAGGGTAGGGCATCCCTAGTCCAAGGCTATGGCTCCTCTAGGCCTTGGGTAGGGCACTCCTAGGCCAAGGCGAGGGCTCCCCTTGGCCTAGGCTAGGACACCCCTAGGCCAAGGCTAGGGCTCCCCTATGCCTAGGCTAGGGCACCCCTAGACCTAGGCTAGGGCTCCCCTAGGCCTAGGCTAGGGCTCCCCTAGGCCTAGGCTAGGGCGCCCCTAGGCCTAGGCCAGGGTACCCCTAGACCAAGGCTAATGATCCCCTAGGCCTAGGCTAGGGCTCCCCTAGGCCTAGGGTAGGGCTCCCCTAGGCCTAGGCTAGGGCACTCCTAGGCCAACACTAGTGCTCCCCAAGGTCTAGGCTAGGGCACCCCTAGGCCTAGGCTAAGGCACCCCTAGGCCATGGATTGGGCTCCCCTAGGCCTTGGCTTGGTCACCCCTAGGCCAAGGCGAGAGCTCCCCTGGGCCAAGGTTAGGGCTCCCCTAGGCCCAGGCTAGGGCACCATTAGGCCTAGGCAAGGGCACCCCTAGTCCAAGGCTAGGGCTCCCCTAGACCTAGGCTAGGACACCCCTAGACCTAGGCTAGAGCACCATTAGGCCAAGCCTAGGGCTCCCGTAGGCCTTGGCTATGGCACCCCTAGGCCTAGGTTAGGGCATCCCTAGGCCAAAGTTAGGGCACC
Organism: Tenrec ecaudatus; assembly: GCF_050624435.1. Lineage (NCBI taxonomy): Eukaryota > Metazoa > Chordata > Mammalia > Afrosoricida > Tenrecidae > Tenrec > Tenrec ecaudatus. The sequence continues at coordinate 1,308,104 of NW_027457666.1, read as the reverse complement.
CCTAGGCCTAGGCTAGGGTACCCCTAGGCCAAGGCTAATGCTCCCCTAGGCCTAGGCTAGGGCTCCCCTAGGCCTAGGGTAGGGCTCCCCTAGGCCTAGGCTAGGGCACTCCTAGGCCAACACTAGTGCTCCCCAAGGTCTAGGCTAGGGCACCCCTAGGCCTAGGCTAGGGCACCCCCAGGCCTAGGCTCGGGCACCACTAGGCCTAGGCTAAGGCACCCCTAGGCCATGGATAGGGCTCCCCTAGGCCTAGGCTTGGTCACCCCTAGGCCAAGGCTAGAGCTCCCCTAGGCCTAGGGTAGGGCACTCCTAGGCCAAGGCTAGGGTTCCCCTAGGCCTAGGCTAGGGCACCACTAGGCCAAGGCTAAGGCACCCCTAGGCCATGGATAGGGCTCCCCTAGGCCTAGGCTTGGGCACTCCTAGGCGAAGGCTAGGTCTCTCCTAAGGCCTAGGCTATGGCACCCCTAGGCCTAGGCTAGGGTTCCCCTAGTCCAAGGCTAGGGCTCCCCTAGGCCTAGGCTAGGGATACCCTAGGCCTAGGCTAGGGCACCCCTAGGCCTAGGCTAGGGCACCCCTACGCCAAGGAGGGCTCCCCTACGCCTAGGCTAGGCACCCCTAGGCCTAGGCCGGGATCCCCTAGGCCAAAGCTAGGGCTCCACTAGGCCTAGGCTAGGGCACCCCTAGACCTAGGCTAGGGCACCCCTAGGCCAAGGCTAGGGCTCCCCTAGGCCTAGGCTAGGGCACCCCTAGACTAAGGTTGGGGCTCCCCTAGGCCTAGGCCAGGGCACCCCTAGATTAAAGTTGGGGCTCCCCTACGCCTAGACTAGGGCACCCCTAGGCTTATCTAGGGCACCCCTAGGCCAAGGCTATTGCTCCCCTAGGCCTAGGCTAGGGCACCACTAGGCCAAGGCTAGGGCACCCCTAAGCCTATGATAGGGCACTCTTAGGCCAAGGCTACGGCTCCCCTAGGCCTAGGCTAGGGCTCCCCAAGCCTAGGCTAGGGCACCCCTAGGCCAAGGCTAGGGTACCCCTAGGCCAAGGCTATGGCTCCCGTAGCCCTAGGCTAGGGCACCCCTAGGCCTAGCCTAGGGCTCCCCTAGGCCTAGGCTAGGGCACCCCTAGGCCTAGGCTAGGGCTCCACTAGTCCTAGGCAGGGCACCCCTAGTCCAAGGCCTGGGTACCACTAGGCCAAGGCTAGGACTCCCCTAGGACTAGGCTAGGGCACCCCTAGACCTAGGCTAGGGCACCCCAGGGCAATGCTATGGCTCCTCTAAGCCTAGGGTAGGGCATCCCTAGGCCAAGGCTATGGCTCCTCTAGGCCTTGGCTAGGGTACGCCTAGGCCAAGGCTAATGTTCCCCTAGGCCTAGGCTAGGGCTCCACTAGGCCTAGGCTAGGGCACCCCTAGGCCAAGGCTAGGGCTCCCCTATGCCTAGGCTAAGGCACCCCTAGGCCAAGGCTAGGACACCCCTGGGCCAAGGCTAGGGCTCCCCTAGGCACAGGCTAGGGCACCATTAGGCCTAGGCAAGGGCACCCCTAGTCCAAGGCTAGGGCTCCCCTAGACCTAGGCTAGGACACCCCTAGACCTAGGCTAGGGCACCATTAGGCCAAGCCTAGGGCTCTCGTAGGCCTTGGCTATGGCACACCTAGGCCTAGGTTAGGGCACCTCAAGCCAAGGCTAGGGCACCCATAGGCCTAGGCTAGGGCACCCCAGAGCAATGCTATGGCTCCTCTAGGCCTAGGGTAGGGCATCCCTAGGCCAAGGCTATGGCTCCTCTTGGCCTTGGGTTGGGCACGCCTAGGCCAAGGCTAGGGCTCCCCTTGGCCTAGGCTATGACACCCCTAGGCCAAGGCTAGGGCTCCCCTATGCCTAGGCTAGGGCACCCCTAGACCTAGGCTAGGGCACCCCTAGGCCTAGGCTAGGGTAACCCTAGACCAAGGCTAATGCTCCCCTAGGCCTAGGCTAGGGCTCCCCTAGGCTTAGGCTAGGGCACCCCTAGGCCTAGGCTAGGGCACCACTAGGCCTAGGCTAAGGCACCCCTAGGCCATGGATTGGGCTCCCCTAGGCCTAGGCTTGGTCACCCCTAGGTCAAGGCTAGAGCTCCCCTGGGCCAAGGTTAGGGCTCCCCTAGGCCCAGGCTAGGGCAACACTAGGCCTAGGCAAGGGCACCCCTAGTCGAAGGCTAGGGCTCCCCTAGACCTAGGCTAGGACACCCCTAGACCTAGGCTAGAGCACCATTAGGCCAAGCCTACGGCTCCCGTAGGCCTTGGCTATGGCACCCCTAGGCCTAGGTTAGGGCATCCCTAGGCCAAAGTTAGGGCACCCCTAGGCCTAGGCTAGGGTACCCCTAGGCCAAGGCTAATGCTCCCCTAGGCCTTGGCTAGGGTTCCCCTAGGCCTAGGGTAGGGCTCCCCTAGGCCTAGGCTAGGGCACTCCTAGGCCAACACTAGTGCTCTCCATGGTCTAGGCTAGGGCACCCCTAGGCCTAGGCTAGGGCACCCCCAGGCCTAGGCTCGGGCACCACTAGGCCTAGGCTAAGGCACCCCTAGGCCATGGATAGGGCTCCCCTAGGCCTAGGCTTGGTCACCCCTAGGCCAAGGCTAGAGCTCCCCTAGGCCTAGGGTAGTGCACTCCTAGGCCAAGGCTAGGGCTCCCCTAGGCCTAGGCTAGGGCACCACTAGGCCAAGGCTAAGGCACCCCAAGCCATGGATAGGGCTCCCCTAGGCCTAGGCTTGGGCACTCCTAGGCCAAGGCTAGGGCTCTCCTAAGGCCTAGGCTATGGCACCCCTAGGCATAGGCTAGGGTTCCCCTAGTCCAAGGCTAGGGCTCCCCTAGGCCTAGGCAAGGGATCCCCTAGGCCTAGGCTAGGGCACCACTAGGCCTAGGCTAAGCCACCCCTACGCCAAGGAGGGCTCCCCTACGCCTAGGCTAGGCACCCTAGGCCTAGGCCGGGATCCCCTAGGCCAAAGCTAGGGCTCCACTAGGCCTAGGCTAGGGCACCCCTTGGCCTAGGCTAGGGCACCCCTAGGCCAAGGCTAGGGCTCCCCTAGGCCTAGGCTAGGGCACCCCTAGACTAAGGTTGGGGCTCCCCAAGGCCTAGGCCAGGGCACACCTAGATTAAAGTTGGGGCTCCCCTACGCCTAGACTAGGGCACCCCTAGGCTTATCTAGGGCACCCCTAGGCCAAGGCTATTGCTCCCCTAGGCCTAGGCTAGGACACCACTAGGCCAAGGCTAGGGCACCCCTAAGCCTATGATAGGGCACTCTTAGGCCAAGGCTACGGCTCCCCTAGGCCTAGGCTAGGGCTCCCCAAGCCTAGGCTAGGGCACCCCTAGGCCATGGCTTGGGTACCCCTAGGCCAAGGCTATGGATCCCCTAGGCCTAGGCTAGGGCACCCCTAGGCCTAGGCTAGGGCTCCCCTAGACCTAGGCTAGGGCACCCCTAGACCTAGGCTAGGGCACCCCAGGGCAATGCTATGGCTCCTCTAGGCCTAGGGTAGGGCATGCCTAGGCCAAGGCTATGGCTCCTCTAGGCCTTGGCTAGGGCACGCCTAGGCCAAGGCTAGGGCTCCGCTTGGCCTAGGCTAGGACACCCCTAGGCCAAGGCTATGGCTCCCCTATGCCTAGGCTAGGGCACCCCTAGAACTAGGCTAGGGCTCCCCTAGGCCTATGCTAGGGCACCCCTAGGCCTAGGCTAGGGTACCCCTAGGCCAAGGCTAATGCTCCCCTAAGCCTAGGCTAGGGCTCCCCTAGGCCTAGGCTAGGGCACCCCTAGGCCAAGGCTAGGGCTCCCCTATGCCTAGGCTAAGGCACCCCTAGGCCAAGGTTAGGACACCCCTGGGCCAAGGCTAGGGCTCCCCTAGGCCCAGGCTAGGGCACCATTAGGCCTAGGCAAGGGCACCCCTAGTCCAAGGCTAGGGCTCCCCTAGACCTTGGCTAGGACACCCCTAGACCTAGGCTAGGGCACCATTAGGCCAAGCCTAGGGCTCTCGTAGGCCTTGGCTATGGCACCCCTAGGCCTAGGTTAGGGCACCCCTAGGCCAAGGTTAGGGCACCCCTAGGCCTAGGCTAGGGCACCCCTAGGCCTAGGGTAGGGCTCCCCTAGGCCTAGGCTAGGGCACTCCTAGGCCAACACTAGTGCTCCCCAAGGTCTAGGCTAGGGAACCCCTAGGCCTAGGCTAGGGCACCCCTAGGCCTAGGCTAAGGCACCACTAGGCCTAGGCTAAGGCACCCCTAGGCCATGGATAGGGCTCCCCTAGGCCTAGGCTTGGTCACCCCTAGGCCAAGGCTAGAGCTCCCCTAGGCCTAGGGTAGGGCACTTCTAGGCCAAGGCTAGGGCTCCCCTAGGCCTAGGCTAGGGCACCCCTAGACTAAGGTTGGGGCTCCCCTAGGCCTAGGCCAGGGCACCCCTAGACTAAAGTTGGGGCTCCCCTACGCCTAGGCTAGGGCACCCCTAGGCTTATCTAGGGCACCCCTAGGCCAAGGCTATTGTTCCCCTAGGCCTAGGCTAGGGTACCCCTAGACCAAGGCTATGGCTCCCCTAGGCCTACGCTAGGGCACCCCTAGGCCTAGGCTAGGGCTCCCCTAGGCCTAGGCTAGGGCACCCCTAGGCCTAGGCTAGGGCTCCACTAGTCCTAGGCAGGGCACCCCTAGTCCAAGGCCTGGGCACCACTAGGCCAAGTCTAGGATTCCCCTAGGACTAGGCTAGGGCACCCCTAGACCTAAGCTAGGGCACCCCAGGGCAATGCTATGGCTCCTCTAGGCCTAGGGTAGGGCATCCCTAGGCCAAGGCTATGGCTCCTCTAGGCCTTGGGTAGGGCACTCCTAGGCCAAGGCGAGGGCTCCCCTTGGCCTAGGCTAGGACACCCCTAGGCCAAGGCTAGGGCTCCCCTATGCCTAGGCTAGGTCACCCCTAGACCTAGGCTAGGGCTCCCCTAGGCCTAGGCTAGGGCTCCCCTATGCCTAGGCTAGGGCGCCCCTAGGCCTAGGCTAGGGTACCCCTAGACCAAGGCTAATGATCCCCTAGGCCTAGGCTAGGGCTCCCCTAGGCCTAGGGTAGGGCTCCCCTAGGCCTAGGCTAGGGCACTCCTAGGCCAACACTAGTGCTCCCCAAGGTCTAGGCTAGGGCACCCCTAGGCCTAGGCTAAGGCACCCCTAGGCCATGGATTGGGCTCCCCTAGGCCTAGGCTTAGTCACCCCTAGGCCAAGGCGAGAGCTCCCCTGGGCCAAGGTTAGGGCTCCCCTAGGCCAAGGCTAAGGCACCATTAGGCCTAGGCAAGGGCACCCCTAGTCCAAGGCAAGGGCTCCCCTAGACCTAGGCTAGGACACCCCTAGACCTAGGCTAGAGCACCATTAGGCCAAGCCTAGGGCTCCCGTAGGCCTTGGCTATGGCACCCCTAGGCCTAGGTTAGGGCATCCCTAGGCCAAAGTTAGGGCACCCCTAGGCCTAGGCTAGGGTACCCCTAGGCCAAGGCTAATGCTCCCCTAGGCCTAGGCTAGGGCTCCCCTAGGCCTAGGGTAGGGCTCCCCTAGGCCTAGGCTAGGGCACTCCTAGGCCAACACTAGTGCTCCCCATGGTCTAGGCTAGGGCACCTCTAGGCCTAGGCTAGGGCACCCCCAGGCCTAGGCTCGGGCACCACTAGGCCTAGGCTAAGGCACCCCTAGGCCATGGATAGGGCTCCCCTAGGCCTAGGCTTGGTCACCCCTAGGCCAAGGCTAGAGCTCCCCTAGGCCTAGGGTAGGGCACTCCTAGGCCAAGGCTAGGGCTCCCCTAGGCCTAGGCTAGGGCACCACTAGGCCAAGGCTAAGGCACCCCTAGGCCATGGATAGGGCTCCCCTAGGCCTAGGCTTGGGCACTCCTAGGCGAAGGCTAGGTCTCTCCTAAGGCCTAGGCTATGGCACCCCTAGGCCTAGGCTAGGGTTCCCTTAGTCCAAGGCTAGGGCTCCCCTAGGCCTAGGCTAGGGATACCCTAGGCCTAGGCTAGGGCACCCCTAGGCCTAGGCTAGGGCACCCCTACGCCAAGGAGGGCTCCCCTACGCCTAGGCTAGGCACCCCTAGGCCTAGGCCGGGATCCCCTAGGCCAAAGCTAGGGCTCCACTAGGCTTAGGCTAGGGCACCCCTAGACCTAGGCTAGGGCACCCCTAGGCCAAGGCTAGGGCTCCCCTAGGCCTAGGCTAGGGCACCCCTAGACTAAGGTTGGGGCTCCCCTAGGCCTAGGCCAGGGCACCCCTAGATTAAAGTTGGGGCTCCCCTACGCCTAGACTAGGGCACCCCTAGGCTTATCTAGGGCAGCCCTAGGCCAAGGCTATTGCTCCGCTAGGCCTAGGCTAGGGCACCACTAGGCCAAGGCTAGGGCACCCCTAAGCCTATGATAGGGCACTCTTAGGCCAAGGCTACGGCTCCCCTAGACCTAGGCTAGGGCTCCCCAAGCCTAGGCTAGGGCACCCCTAGGCCAAGGCTAGGGTACCCCTAGGCCAAGGCTATGGCTCCCGTAGCCCTAGGCTAGGGCACCCCTAGGCCTAGCCTAGGGCTCCCCTAGGCCTAGGCTAGGGCACCCCTAGGCCTAGGCTAGGGCTCCACTAGTCCTAGGCAGGGCACCCCTAGTCCAAGGCCTGGGCACCACTAGGCCAAGGCTAGGACTCCCCTCGGACTAGGCTAGGGCACCCCTAGACCTAGGCTAGGGAACCCCAGGGCAATGCTATGGCTCCTCTAGGCCTAGGGTAGGGCATCCCTAGGCCAAGGCTATGGCTCCTCTAGGCCTTGGCTAGGGCACGCCTAGGCCAAGGCTAATGCTCCCCTAGGCCTAGGCTAGGGCTCCACTAGGCCTAGGCTAGGGCACCCCTAGGCCAAGGCTAGGGCTCCCCTATGCCTAGGCTAAGGCACCCCTAGGCCAAGGCTAGGACACCCCTGGGCCAAGGCTAGGGCTCCCCTAGGCCCAGGCTAGGGCACCATTAGGCCTAGGCAAGGGCACCCCTATTCCAAGGCTAGGGCTCCCCTAGACCTAGGCTAGGACACCCCTAGACCTAGGCTAGGGCACCATTAGGCCAAGCCTAGGGCTCTCGTAGGCCTTGGCTATGGCACACCTAGGCCTAGGTTAGGGCACCTCAAGCCAAGGCTAGGGCACCCCTAGGCCTAGGCTAGGGCACCCCTAGGCCTAGGGTAGGGCTCCCCTAGGCCTAGGCTAGGGCACTCCTAGGCCAACACTAGTGCTCCCCAAGGTCTAGGCTACAGAACCCCTAGGCCTAGGCTAGGGCACCCCTAGGCCTAGGCTAAGGCACCACTAGGCCTAGGCTAAGGCACCCCTAGGCCATGGATAGGGCTCCCCTAGGCCTAGGCTTGGTCACCCCTAGTCAAGGCTAGAGCTCCCCTAGGCCTAGGGTAGGGCACTCCTAGGCCAAGGCTAGGGCTCCCCTAGGCCTAGGGTAGGGCACCCCTAGGCCAAGGCTAGGGCTCCCGTATGCCTAGGCTAAGGCAACCCTAGGCCAAGGCTAGGGCACACCTAGGCCTAGGCTAGGGCACCACTAGGCCTAGGCTAAGGCACACCTAGGCCATGGATAGGGCTCCCCTAGGCCTAGGCTTGGGCACCCCTAGGCCTAGGCTAGGGCACCCCTAGACTAAGGTTGGGGCTCCCCTAGGACTAGGGTATGGCACCCCTAGGCCTATCTAGGGCACCCCTAGGCCAAGGCTATGGCTCCTCTAGGCATAGGCTAGGGCAGCCTAGGCCAAGGCTATTGCTCCCCTATTCCTAGGCTAGGGCACCACTAGGCCAAGGCTAGGGCACCCCTAAGCCTATGAAAGGGCACTCTTAGGCCAAGGCTACGGCTCCCCTAGGCCTAGGCTAGGGCTCCCCAAGCCTAGGCTAGGGCACCCCTAGGCCAAGGCTAGGGTACCCCTAGGCCAATGCTACGGCTCCCCTAGGCCTAAGCTAGGGCAGCCCTAGGCCTAGGCTATGGCTCCCCTAGGCCTAGGCTAGGGCACCCCTAGGCCAAGGCTAGGGCTCCCCTATGCCTAGGCTAGGGCACCCCTAGAACTAGGCTAGGGCTCCCCTAGGCCTATGCTAGGGCACCCCTAGGCCTAGGCTAGGGTACCCCTAGGCCAAGGCTAATGCTCCCCTAGGCCTAGACTAGGGCTCCCCTAGGCCTAGGCTAGGGCACCCCTAGGCCAAGGCTAGGGCTCCCCTATGCCTAGGCTAAGGCACCCCTAGGCCAAGGTTAGGACACCCCTTGGCCAAGGCTAGGGCTCCCCTAGGCCCAGGCTAGGGCACCATTAGGCCTAGGCAAGGGCACCCCTAGTCCAAGGCTAGGGCTCCCCTAGACCTTGGCTAGGACACCCCTAGACCTAGGCTAGGGCACCATTAGGCCAAGCCTAGGGCTCTCGTAGGCCTTGGCTATGGCACCCCTAGGCCTAGGTTAGGGTACCCCTAGGCCAAGGCTATGGCTCCCATAGGCCTAGGCTAGGGCACCCCTAGGCCTAGCCTAGGGCTCCCCTAGGCCTAGGCTAGGGCACCCCTAGGCCTAGGCTAGGGCTCCACTAGTCCTAGGCAGGGCACCCATAGTCCAAGTCCTGGGCACCACTAGGCCAAGGCTAGGACTCCCCTAGGACTAGGCTAGGGCACCCCTAGACCTAGGCTAGGGAACCCCACGGCAATGCTATGGCTCCTCTAGGCCTAGGGTAGGGCATCCCTAGGCCAAGGCTATGGCTCCTCTAGGCCTTGGCTAGGGCACGCCTAGGCCAAGGCTAATGCTCCCCTAGGCCTAGGCTAGGGCTCCACTAGGCCTAGGCTAAGGCACCCCTAGGCCAAGGCTAGTACACCCCTGGGCCAAGGCTAGGGCTCCCCTAGGCCCAGGCTAGGGCACCATTAGGCCTAGGCAAGGGCACCCCTAGTCCAAGGCTAGGGCTCCCCTAGACCTAGGCTAGGACAACCCTAGACCTAGGCTAGGGCACCATTAGGCCAAGCCTAGGGCTCTCGTAGGCCTTGGCTATGGCACACCTAGGCCAAGGCTAGGGCACCCCTAAGCCTATGAAAGGGCACTCTTAGGCCAAGGCCACGGCTCCCCTAGGCCTAGGCTAGGGCTCCCCAAGCCTAGGCTAGGGCACCCCTAGGCCAAGGCTAGGGTACCCCTAGGCCAATGCTACGGCTCCCCTAGGCCTAGGCTAGGGCAGCCCTAGGCCTAGGCTATGGCTCCCCTAGGCCTAGGCTAGGGCACCCCTAGGCCAAGGCTAGGGCTCCCCTATGCCTAGGCTAGGGCACCCCTAGAACTAGGCTAGGGCTCCCCTAGGCCTATGCTAGGGCACCCCTAGGCCTAGGCTAGGGTACCCCTAGGCCAAGGCTAATGCTCCCCTAGGCCTAGGCTAGGGCTCCCCTAGGCCTAGGCTAGGGCACCCCTAGGCCAAGGCTAGGGCTCCCCTATGCCTAGGCTAAGGCACCCCTAGGCCAAGGTTAGGACACCCCTGGGCCAAGGCTAGGGCTCCCCTAGGCCCAGGCTAGGGCACCATTAGGCCTAGGCAAGGGCACCCCTAGTCCAAGGCTAGGGCTCCCCTAGACCTTGGCTAGGACGCCCCGAGACCTAGACTAGGGCACCATTAGGCCAAGCCTAGGGCTCTCGTAGGCCTTGGCTATGGCACCCCTAGGCCTAGGTTAGGGCACCCCTAGGCCAAGGTTAGGGCACCCCTAGGCCTAGGCTAGGGCACCCCTAGGCCTAGGGTAGGGCTCCCCTAGGCCTAGGCTAGGGCACTCCTAGGCCAACACTAGTGCTCCCCAAGGTCTAGGCTAGGGAACCCCTAGGCCTAGGCTAGGGCACGCCTAGGCCTAGGCTAAGGCACCACTAGGCCTAGGCTAAGGCACCCCTAGGCCATGGATAGGGCTCCCCTAGGCCTAGGCTTGGTCACCCCTAGGCCAAGGCTAGAGCTCCCCTAGGCCTAGGGTAGGGCACTCCTAGGCAAAGGCTAGGGCTCCCCTAGGCCTAGGCTAGGGCACCCCTAGACTAAGGTTGGGGCTCCCCTAGGCCTAGGCCAGGGCACCCCTAGACTAAAGTTGGGGCTCCCCTACGCCTAGGCTAGGGCACCCCTAGGCTTATCTAGGGCACCCCTAGGCCAAGGCTATTGCTCCCCTAGGCCTAGGCTAGGGTACCCCTAGACCAAGGCTATGGCTCCCCTAGGCCTAGGCTAGGGCACCCCTAGGCCTAGGCTAGGGCTCCCCTAGGCCTAGGCTAGGGCACCCCTAGGCCTAGGCTAGGGCTCCACTAGTCCTAGGCAGGGCAACCCTAGTCCAAGTCCTGGGCACCACTAGGCCAAGTCTAGGACTCCCCTAGAACTAGGCTAGGGCACCCCTAGACCTAGGCTAGGGCACCCCAGGGCAATGCTATGGCTCCTCTAGGCCTAGGGTAGGGCATCCCTAGGCCAAGGCTATGGCTCCTCTAGGCCTTGGGTAGGGCACGCCTAGGCCAAGGCGAGGGCTCCCCTTGGCCTAGGCTAGGACACCCCTAGGCCAAGGCTAGGGCTCCCCTATGCCTAGGCTAGGGCTCCCCTAGGCCTAGGCTAGGGCGCCCCTAGGCCTAGGCTAGGGTACCCCTAGACCAAGGCTAATGCTCCCCTAGGCCTAGGCTAGGGCTCCCCTAGGCCTAGGGTAGGGCTCCCCTAGGCCTAGGTTAGGGCACTCCTAGGCCAACACTAGTGCTCCCCAAGGTCTAGGCTAGGGCACCCCTAGGCTTAGGCTAGGGCACCCCTAGGCCTAGGCTAGGGCACCTCTAGGCCTAGGCTAAGGCACCCCTAGGCCATGGATTGGGCTCCCCTAGGCCTAGGCTTGGTCACCCCTAGGCCAAGGCGAGAGCTCCCCTGGGCCAAGGTTAGGGCTCCCCTAGGCCCAGGCTAGGGCACCATTAGGCCTAGGCAAGGGCACCCCTAGTCCAAGGCTAGGGCTCCCCTAGACCTAGGCTAGGACACCCCTAGACCTAGGCTAGAGCACCATTAGGCCAAGCCTTGGGCTCCCGTAGGCCTTTGCTATGGCACCCCTAGGCCTAGGTTAGGGCATCCCTAGTCGAAAGTTAGGGCACCCCTAGGCCTAGGCTAGGGTACCCCTAGGCCAAGGCTAATGCTCCCCTAGGCCTAGGCTAGGGCTCCCCTAGGCCTAGGGTAGGGCTCCCCTAGGCCTAGGCTAGGGCACTCCTGTCCAACACTAGTGCTCCCCATGGTCTAGGCTAGGGCACCCCTAGGCCTAGGCTACGGCACCCCCAGGCCATGGATAGGGCTCCCCTAGGCCTAGGCTTGGTCACCCCTAGGCCAAGGCTAGAGCTCCCCTAGGCCTAGGGTAGGGCACTCCTAGGCCAAGGCTAGGGCTCCCCTCGGCCTAGGCTAGGGCACCACTAGGCCAAGGCTAAGGCACCCCTAGGCCATGGATAGGGCTCCCCTAGGCCTAGGCTTAGGCACTCCTAGGCGAAGGCTAGGTCTCTCCTAAGGCCTAGGCTATGGCACCCCTAGGCCTAGGCTAGGGTTCCCCTAGTCCAAAGCTAGGGCTCCCCTAGGCCTAGGCTAGGGATCCCCTAGGCCTAGGCTAGGGCACCCCTAGGCCTAGGCTAGGGCCCCCCTACGCCAAGGAGGGCTCCCCTACGCCTAGGCTAGGCACCCCTAGGCCTAGGCCGGGATCCCCTAGGCCAAAGCTAGGGCTCCACTAGGCCTAGTCTAGGGCACCCCTAGACCTAGGCTAGAGCACCCCTAGGCCAAGGCTAGGGCTCCCCTAGGCCTAGGCTAGGGCACCCCTCGACTAAGGTTGGGGCTCCCCTAGGCCTAGGCCAGGGCACCCCTAGATTAAAGTTGGGGCTCCCCTACGCCTAGACTAGGGCACCCCTAGGCTTATCTAGGGCACCCCTAGGCCAAGGCTATTGCTCCCCTAGGTCTAGGCTAGGGCACCACTAGGCCAAGGCTAGGGCACCCCTAAGCCTATGATAGGGCACTCTTAGGCCAAGGCTACGGCTCCCCTAGGCCTAGGCTAGGGCTCCCCAAGCCTAGGCTAGGGCACCCCTAGGCCAAGGCTAGGGTACCCCTAGGCCAAGGCTATGGCTCCCGTAGGCCTAGGCTAGGGCACCCCTAGGCCAAGCCTAGGGCTCCCCTAGGCCTAGGCTAGGGCACCCCCAGGCCTAGGCTAGGGCTCCACTAGTCCTAGGCAGGGCACCCCTAGTCCAAGGCCTGGGCACCACTAGGCCAAGGCTAGGACTCCCCTAGGACTAGGCTAGGGCACCCCTAGACCTAGGCTAGGGCACCCCAGGGCAATGCTATGGCTCCTCTAGGCCTAGGGTTGGGCATCCCTAGGCCAAGGCTATGGCTCCTCTAGGCCTTGGCTAGGGCACGCCTAGGCCAAGGCTAATGCTCCCCTAGGCCTAGGCTAGGGCTCCACTAGGCCTAGGCTAGGGCACCCCTAGGCCAAGGCTAGGGCTCCCCTATGCCTAGGCTAAGGCACCCCTAGGCCAAGGCTAGGACACCCCTGGGCCAAGGCTAGGGCTCCCCTAGGCCCAGGCTAGGGCACCATTAGGCCTAGGCAAGGGCACCCCTAGTCCAAGGCTAGGGCTTCCCTAGACCTAGGCTAGGACACCCCTAGACCTAGGCTAGGGCACCATTAGGCCAAGCCTAGGGCTCTCGTAGGCCTTGGCTATGGCACACCTAGGCCTAGGTTAGGGCACCTCAAGCCAAGGCTAGGGCACCCCTAGGCCTAGGCTAGGGCACCCCTAGGCCTAGGGTAGGGCTCCCCTAGGCCTAGGCTAGGGCACTCCTAGGCCAACACTAGTGCTCCCCAAGGTCTAGGCTAGGGAACCCCTAGGCCTAGGCTAGGGCACCCCTAGGCCTAGGCTAAGGCACCACTAGGCCTAGGCTAAGGCACCCCTAGGCCATGGATAGGGCTCCCCTAGGCCTAGGCTTCGTCACCCCTAGGCCAAGGCTAGAGCTCCCCTAGGCCTAGGGTAGGGCACTCCTAGGCCAAGGCTAGGGCTCCCCTAGGTCTAGGGTAGGGCACCCCTAGGCCAAGGCTAGGGCTCCCGTATGCCTAGGCTAAGGCAACCCTAGGCCAAGGCTAGGGCACACCTAGGCCTAGGCTAGGGCACCACTAGGCCTAGGCTAAGGCACACCTAGGCCATGGATAGGGCTCCCCTAGGCCTAGGCTGGGCACCCCTAGGCCTAGGCTAGGGCACCCCTAGACTAAGGTTGGGGCTCCCCTAGGACTAGGGTATGGCACCCCTAGGCCTATCTAGGGCACCCCTAGGCCAAGGCTATGGCTCCTCTAGGCATAGGCTAGGGCAGCCTAGGCCAAGGCTATTGCTCCCCTATTCCTAGGCTAGGGCACCCCTAGGCCTAGGCTAGGGCTCCACTAGTCCTAGGCAGGGCACCCTTAAGCCAAGGCCTGGGCACCACTAGGCCAAGGCTAGGACTCCCCTAGGACTAGGCTCGGGCACCCCTTGGCCAAGGCTAGGGCACCCCAGGGCAATGCTATGGCTCCTCTAGGCCTAGGGTAGGGCATCCCTAGGCCAAGGCTATGGCTCCTCTAGGCCTTGGGCAGGGCACGCCTAGGCCAAGGCTAGGGCTCCCCTTGTCCTAGGCTAGGACACCCCTAGGCCAAGGCTAGGGCTCCCCTAGGCCTAGGCTAGGGCACCCCTAGGCCTAGGCTAGGGCTCCCCTAGGCCTAGGCTAGGGCACCCCTAGGCCAAGGTTAGGGCACCACTAGGCCTAGGCTAGGGCACCCCTAGGCCTAGGCTAGGGCTCCCCTAGGCCTAGGCTAGGGCTCCCCTAGGCCTAGGCTAGGGCACTCCTAGGCCAACACTAGTGCTCCCCAAGGCCTAGGCTAGGGCACCCCTAGGCCTAGGCTAGGGCTCCCCTAGGCCAAGGTTAGGGCACCAATAGGCCTAGGCTAGGGCACCCCTAGGCCTAGGCCAGGGCACCCCTAGATTAAAGTTGGGGCTCCCCTACGCCTAGGCTAGGGCACCCCTAGGCTTATCTAGGGCACCCTTAGGCCAAGGCTATTGCTCCCCTAGGCCTAGGCTAAGGCAACCCTAGGCCAAGGCTAGGGCACACCTAGGCCTAGGCTAGGAAACCACTAGGCCTAGGCTAAGGCACACCTAGGCCATGGATAGGGCTCCCCTAGGCCTAGGCTTGGGCACCCCTAGGCTTAGGCTAGGGCACCCCTAGACTAAGGTTGGGGCTCCCCTAAGACTAGGGTATGGCACCCCTAGTCTTATCTAGGGCACCCCTAGGCCAAGGCTATTGCTCCCCTAGGCCTAGGCTAGGGCTCCCCTAGGCCTAGGCTAGGGCACCCCTAGGCCTAGGTTAGGGCTCCACTATTCCTAGGCAGGGCACCCTAGTCCAAGGCCTGGGCACCACTAGGCCAAGTCTAGGACTCCCCTAGAACTAGGCTAGGGCACCCCTAGACCTAGGCTAGGGCACCCCAGGGCAATGCTATGGCTCCTCTAGGCCTAGGGTAGGGCATCCCTAGGCCAAGGCTATGGCTCCTCTAGGCCTTGGGTAGGGCACGCCTAGGCCAAGGCTAGGGTTCCCCTTGGCCTAGGCTAGGACACCCCTAGGCCAAGGCTAGGGCTCCCCTATGCCTAGGCTAGGGCACCCCTAGACTAAGGTTGGGGCTCCCCTAGGCCTAGGCCAGGGCACCCCTAGATTAAAGTTGGGGCTCCACTACGCCTAGACTAGGGCACCCCTAGGCTTATCTAGGGCACCCCTAGGTCAAGGCTATTGCTCCCCTAGGCCTAGGCTAGGGCACCACTAGGCCAAGGCTAGGGCACCCCTAAGCCTATGATAGGGCACTCTTAGGCCAAGGCTACGGCTCCCCTAGGCCTCGGCTAGGGCTCCCCAAGCCTAGGCTAGGGCACCCCTAGGCCAAGGCTAGGGTACCCCTAGGCCAAGGCTATGGCTCCCCTAGGCCTAGGCTAGGGCACCCCAGGCCTAGGCTAGGGCTCCCCTAGGCCTAGGCGAGGGCACCCCTAGGCCTAGGCTAGGGCTCCACTAGTCCTAGGCAGGGCACCCCTAGTCCAAGGCCTGGGCACCACTAGGCCAAGGCTAGGACTCCCCTAGGACAAGGCTAGGGCACCCCTAGACCTAGGCTATAGCACCCCAGGGCAATGCTATGGCTCCTCTAGGCCTAGGGTAGGGCATCCCTAAGCCAAGGCTATGGCTCCTCTAGGCCTTGGGTAGGGCACGCCTAGGCCAAGGCTAGGGCTCCCCTTGGCCTAGGCTAGGACACCCCTAGGCCAAGCTAGGGCTCCCCTATGCCTAGGCTAGGGCACCCCTAGACCTAAGCTAGGGCTCCCCTAGGCCTAGGCTAGGGCACCACTAGAACTAGGCTAGGGCTCCCCTAGGCCTATGCTAGGGCACCCCTAGGCCAAGGCTAGGGCTCCCCTATGCCTAGGCTAGGGTACCCCTAGGCCAAGGCTAATGCACCCCTAGGCCTAGGCTAGGGCTCCCCTATGCCTAGGCTAAGGCACCCCTAGGCCAAGGCTAGGACACCCCTGGGCCAAGACTAGGGCTCCCCTAGGCCCAGGCTAGGGCACCATTAGGCATAGGCAAGGGCACCCCTAGTCCAAGGCTAGGGCTCCCCTAGACCTTGGCTAGGACACCCCTAGACCTAGGCTAGGGCACCATTAGGCCAAGCCTAGGGCTCTCGTAGGCCTTGGCTATGGCACCCCTAGGCCTAGGTTAGGGTACCCCTAGGCCAAGGCTATGGCTCCCGTAGGCCTAGGCTAGGGCACCCCTAGGCCTAGCCTAGGGTTCCCCTAGGCCTAGGCTAGGGCACCCCTAGGCCTAGGCTAGGGCTCCACTAGTCCTAGGCAGGGCACCCCTAGTCCAAGGCCTGGGCACCACTAGGTCAAGGCTAGGACTCCCCTAGGACTAGGCTCGGGCACCCCTAGACCTAGGCTAGGGAACCCCAGGGCAATGCTATGGCTCCTCTAGGCCTAGGGTAGGGCATCCCTAGGCCAAGGCTATGGTTCCTCTAGGCCTTGGCTAGGGCACGCCTAGGCCAAGGCTAATGCTCCCCTAGGCCTAGGCTAGGGCTCCACTAGGCCTAGGCTAGGGCACCCCTAGGCCAAGGCTAGGGCTCCCCTATGCCTAGGATAAGGCACCCCTAGGCCAAGGCTAGTACACCCCTGGGCCAAGGCTAGGGCTCCCCTAGGCCCAGGCTAGGGCACCATTAGGCCTAGGCAAGGGCACCCCTAGTCCAAGGCTAGGGCTCCCCTAGACCTAGGCTAGGACAACCCTAGACCTAGGCTAGGGCACCATTAGGCCAAGCCTAGGGCTCTCGTAGGCCTTGGCTATGGCACACCTAGGCCAAGGCTAGGGCACCCCTAAGCCTATGAAAGGGCACTCTTAGGCCAAGGCCACGGCTCCCCTAGGCCTAGGCTAGGGCTCCCCAAGCCTAGGCTAGGGCACCCCTAGGCCAAGGCTAGGGTACCCCTAGGCCAATGCTACGGCTCCCCTAGGCCTAGGCTAGGGCAGCCCTAGGCCTAGGCTATGGTTCCCCTAGGCCTAGGCTAGGGCACCCCTAGGCCAAGGCTAGGGCTCCCCTATGCCTAGGCTAGGGCACCCCTAGAACTAGGCTAGGGCTCCCCTAGGCCTATGCTAGGGCACCCCTAGGCCTAGGCTAGGGTACCCCTAGGCCAAGGCTAATGCTCCCCTAGGCCTAGGCTAGGGCTCCCCTAGGCCTAGGCTAGGGCACCCCTAGGCCAAGGCTAGGGCTCCCCTATGCCTAGGCTAAGGCACCCCTCGGCCAAGGTTAGGACACCCCTGGGCCAAGGCTAGGGCTCCCCTAGGGCCAGGCTAGGGCACCATTAGGCCTAGGCAAGGGCACCCCTAGTCCAAGGCTAGGGCTCCCCTAGACCTTGGCTAGGACACCCCTAGACCTAGGCTAGGGCACCATTAGGCCAAGCCTAGGGCTCTCATAAGCCTTGGCTATGGCACCCCTAGGCCTAGGTTAGGGCACCCCTAGGCCAAGGTTAGGGCACCCCTAGGCCTAGGCTAGGGCACCCCTAGGCCTAGGGTAGGGCTCCCCTAGGCCTAGGCTAGGGCACTCCTAGGCCAACACTAGTGCTCCCCAAGGTCTAGGCTAGGGAACCCCTAGGCCTAGGCTAGGGCACGCCTAGGCCAAGGCTAAGGCACCACTAGGCCTAGGCTAAGGCACCCCTAGGCCATGGATAGGGCTCCCCTAGGCCTAGGCTTGGTCACCCCTAGGCCAAGGCTAGAGCTCCCCTAGGCCTAGGGTAGGGCACTCCTAGGCAAAGGCTAGGGCTCCCCTAGGCCTAGGGCTAGGGCACCCCTAGACTAAGGTTGGGGCTCCCCTAGGCCTAGGCCAGGGCACCCCTAGACTAAAGTTGGGGCTCCCCTACGCCTAGGCTAGGGCACCCCTAGGCTTATCTAGGGCACCCCTAGGCCAAGGCTATTGCTCCCCTAGGCCTAGGCTAGGGTACCCCTAGACCAAGGCTATGGCTCCCCTAGGCCTAGGCTAGGGCACCCCTAGGCCTAGGCTAGGGCTCCCCTAGGCCTAGGCTAGGGCACCCCTAGGCCTAGGCTAGGGCTCCACTAGTCCTAGGCAGGGCACCCCCTAGTCCAAGGCCTGGGCACCACGAGGCCAAGTCTAGGACTCCCCTAGGACTAGGCTAGGGCACCCCTAGACCTAGGCTAGGGCACCCCAGGGCAATGCTATGGCTCCTCTAGGCCTAGGGTAGGGCATCCCTAGGCCAAGGCTATGGCTCCTCTAGGCCTTGGGTAGGGCACGCCTAGGCCAAGGCGAGGGCTCCCCTTGGCCTAGGCTAGGACACCCCTAGGCCAAGGCTATTGCTCCCCTAGGTCTAGGCTAGGGCACCACTAGGCCAAGGCTAGGGCACCCCTAGGCCTAGGCTAGGGGCACCCCTAGGCCAAGGTTAGGGCACCACTAGGCCTAGGCTAGGGCACCCCTAGGCCTAGGCTAGGGCTCCCCTAGGGCTAGGCTAGGGCTCCCCTAGGCCTAGGCTAGGGCACTCCTAGGCCAACACTAGTGCTCCCCAAGGCCTAGGCTAGGGCACCCCTAGGCCTAGGCTAGGGCACCCCTAGGCCTAGGCTAGGGCACCAATAGGCCTTTGGTAAGGCACCCCTAGGCCATGGATAGGGCTCCCCTAGGCCTAGGCTTGGGCACCCCTAGGTCAAGGCTAGAGCTCCCCTAGGCCTAGGGTTGGGCACTCCTAGGCCTAGGCTAGGGCTCCCCTAGGCCTAGGCTAGGGCACCCCTAGGCCTAGGCTAGGGGTCCACTAGTCCTAGGCAGGGCACCCCTAGTCCAAGGCCTGGGCACCACGAGGCCAAGTCTAGGACTCCCCTAGGACTAGGCTAAGGCACCCCTAGACCTAGGCTAGGGCACCCCAGGGCAATGCTATGGCTCCTCTAGGCCTAGGGTAGGGCATCCCTAGGCCAAGGCTATGGCTCCGCTAGGCCTTGGGTAGGGCACGCCTAGGCCAAGGCGAGGGCTCCCCTTGGCCTAGGCTAGGACACCCCTAGGCCAAGGCTAGGGCTCCCCTATGCCTAGGCTAGGGCTCCCCTAGGCCTAGGCTAGGGCGCCCCTAGGCCTAGGCTAGGGTACCCCTAGACCAAGGCTAATGCTCCCCTAGGCCTAGGCTAGGGCTCCCCTAGGCCTAGGGTAGGGCTCCCCTAGGCCTAGGCTAGGGCACTCCTAGGCCAACACTAGTGCTCCCCAAGGTCTAGGCTAGGGCACCCCTAGGCTTAGGCTAGGGCACCCCTAGGCCTAGGCTAGGGCACCACTAGGCCTAGGCTAAGGCACCCCTGGGCCATGGATTGGGCTCCCCTAGGCCTAGGCTTGGTCACCCCTAGGCCAAGGCGAGAGCTCCCCTGGGCCAAGGTTAGGGCTCCCCTAGGCCCAGGCTAGGGCACCATTAGGCCTAGGCAAGGGCACCCCTAGTCCAAGGCTAGGGCTCCCCTAGACCTAGGCTAGGACACCCCTAGACCTAGGCTAGAGCACCATTAGGCCAAGCCTTGGGCTCCCGTAGGCCTTGGCTATGGCACCCCTAGGCCTAGGTTAGGGCATCCCTAGGCCAAAGTTAGGGCACCCCTAGGCCTAGGCTAGGGTACCCCTAGGCCAAGGCTAATGCTCCCCTAGGCCTAGGCTAGGGCTCCCCTAGGCCTAGGCTAGGGCTCCCCTAGGCCTAGGCTAGGACACTCCTATCCAACACTAGTGCTCCCCATGGTCTAAGCTAGGGCACCCCTAGGCCTAGGCTAGGGCACCCCCAGGCCATGGATAGGGCTCCCCTAGGCCTAGGCTTGGTCACCCCTAGGCCAAGGCTAGAGCTCCCCTAGGCCTAGGGTAGGGCACTCCTAGGCCAAGGCTAGGGCTCCCCTCGGCCTAGGCTAGGGCACCACTAGGCCAAGGCTAAGGCACCCCTAGGCCATGGATAGGGCTCCCCTAGGCCTAGGCTTGGGCACTCCTAGGCGAAGGCTAGGTCTCTCCTAAGGCCTAGGCTATGGCACCCCTAGGCCTAGGCTAGGATTCCCCTAGTCCAAGGCTAGGGCTCCCCTAGGCCTAGGCTAGGGATCCCCTAGGCCTAGGCTAGGGCACCTCTAGGCCTAGGCTAGGGCCCCCCTACGCCAAGGAGGGCTCCCCTACGCCTAGGCTAGGCACCCCTAAGCCTAGGCCGGGATCCCCTAGGCCAAAGCTAGGGCTCCACTAGGCCTAGTCTAGGGCACCCCTAGACCTAGGCTAGAGCACCCCTAGGCCAAGGCTAGGGCTCCCCTAGGCCTAGGCTAGGGCACCCCTAGACTAAGGTTGGGGCTCCCCTAGGCCTAGGCTAGGGCACCCCTAGATTAAAGTTGGGGCTCCCCTACGCCTAGACTAGGGCACCCCTAGGCTTATCTAGGGCACCCCTAGGCCAAGGCTATTGCTCCCCTAGGTCTAGGCTAGGGCACCACTAGGCCAAGGCTAGGGCACCCCTAAGCCTATGATAGGGCACTCTTAGGCCAAGGCTACGGCTCCCCTAGGCCTAGGCTAGGGCTCCCCAAGCCTAGGCTAGGGCACCCCTAGGCCAAGGCTAGCTTACCCCTAGGCCAAGGCTATGGCTCCCGTAGGCCTAGGCTAGGGCACCCCTAGGCCTAGCCTAGGGCTCCCCTAGGCCTAGGCTAGGGCACCCCCAGGCCTAGGCTAGGGCTCCACTAGTCCTAGGCAGGGCACCCCTAGTCCAAGGCCTGGGCACCACTAGGCCAAGGCTAGGACTCCCCTAGGACTAGGCTAGGGCACCCCTAGACCTAGGCTAGGGAACCCCAGGGCAATGCTATGGCTCCTCTAGGCCTAGGGTAGGGCATCCCTAGGCCAAGGCTATGGCTCCTCTAGGTCTTGGCTAGGGCACGCCTAGGCCAAGGCTAATGCTCCCCTAGGCCTAGGCTAGGGCTCCACTAGGCCTAGGCTAGGGCACCCCTAGGCCAAGGCTAGGGCTCCCCTATGCCTAGGCTAAGGCACCCCTAGGCCAAGGCTAGGACACCCCTGGGCCAAGGCTAGGGCTCCCCTAGGCCCAGGCTAGGGCACCATTAGGCCAAGCCTAGGGCTCTCGTAGGCCTTGGCTATGGCACACCTAGGCCTAGGTTAGGGCACCTCAAGCCAAGGCTAGGGCACCCCTAGGCCTAGGCTAGGGCACCCCTAGGCCTTGGGTAGGGCTCCCCTAGGCCTAGGCTAGGGCACTCCTAGGCCAACACTAGTGCTCCCCAAGGTCTAGGCTAGGGAACCCCTAGGCCTAGGCTAGGGCACCCCTAGGCCTAGGCTAAGGCACCACTAGGCCTAGGCTAAGGCACCCCTAGGCCATGGATAGGGCTCCCTTAGGCCTAGGCTTGGTCACCCCTAGGCCAAGGCTAGAGCTCCCCTAGGCCTAGGGTAGGGCACTCCTAGGCCAAGGCTAGGGCTCCCCTAGGCCTAGGGTAGGGCACCCCTAGGCCAAGGCTAGGGCTCCCGTATGCCTAGGCTAAGGCAACCCTAGGCCAAGGCTAGGGCACACCTAGGCCTAGGCTAGGGCACCACTAGGCCTAGGCTAAGGCACACCTAGGCCATCGATAGGGCTCCCCTAGGCCTAGGCTGGGCACCCCTAGGCCTATCTAGGGCACCCCTAGGCCAAGGCTATGGCTCCTCTAGGCATAGGCTAGGGCAGCCTAGGCCAAGGCTATTGCTCCCCTATTCCTAGGCTAGGGCACCACTAGGCCAAGGCTAGGGCACCCCTAAGCCTATGAAAGGGCACTCTTAGGTCAAGGCTACGGCTCCCCTAGGCCTACGCTAGGGCTCCCCAAGCCTAGGCTAGGGCACCCCTAGGCCAAGGCTAGGGTACCCCTAGGCCAATGCTACGGCTCCCCTAGGCCTAGGCTAGGGCAGCCCTAGGCCTAGGCTAGGGCTCCCCTAGGCCTAGGCTAGGGCACCCCTAGGCCTAGGCTAGGGCTCCACTAGTCCTAGGCAGGGCACCCTTAAGCCAAGGCCTGGGCACCACTAGGCCAAGGCTAGGACTCCCCTAGGACTAGGCTAGGGCACCCCTTGGCCAAGGCTAGGGCACCCCAGGGCAATGCTATGGCTCCTCTAGGCCTAGGGTAGGGCATCCCTAGGCCAAGGCTATGGCTCCTCTAGGCCTTGGGCAGGGCACGCCTAGGCCAAGGCTAGGGCTCCCCTTGGCCTAGGCTAGGACACCCCTAGGCCAAGGCTAGGGCTCCCCTAGGCCTAGGCTAGGGCACCCCTAGGCCTAGGCTAGGGCTCCCCTAGGCCTAGGCTAGGGCACCCCTAGGCCAAGGTTAGGGCACCACTAGGCCTAGGCTAGGGCACCCCTAGGCCTAGGCTAGGGCTCCCCTAGGCCTAGGCTAGGGCTCCCCTAGGCCTAGGCTAGGGCACTCCTAGGCCAACACTAGTGCTCCCCAAGGCCTAGGCTAGGGCACCCCTAGGCCTAGGCTAGGGCTCCCCTAGGCCAAGGTTAGGGCACCAATAGGCCTAGGCTAGGGCACCCCTAGGCCTAGGCCAGGGCACCCCTAGATTAAAGTTGGGGCTCCCCTACGCCTAGGCTAGGGCACCCCTAGGCTTATCTAGGGCACCCTTAGGCCAAGGCTATTGCTCCCCTAGGCCTAGGCTAAGGCGACCCTAGGCCAAGGCTAGGGCACACCTAGGCCTAGGCTAGGAAACCACTAGGCCTAGGCTAAGGCACACCTAGGCCATGGATAGGGCTCCCCTAGGCCTAGGCTTGGGCACCCCTAGGCTTAGGCTAGGGCACCCCTAGACTAAGGTTGGGGCTCCCCTAAGACTAGGGTATGGCACCCCTAGGCCTAGGCCAGGGCACCCCTAGACTAAAGTTGGGGCTCCCCTATGCCTAGGCTAGGGCACCCCTAGGCCTATCTAGGGCACCCCTAGGCCAAGGCTAGGGCTCCCCTAGGACTAGGCTAGGGCACCCCTAGGCCTAGGCTAGGGCTCCCCTAGGCCTAGGCTAGGGCACCCCTAGGCCTAGGCTAGGGCACCCCTAGGCCAAGGTTAGGGCACCACTAGGCCTAGGCTAGGGCACCCCTAGGCCTAGGCTAGGGCTCCCCTAGGGCTAGGCTAGGGCTCCCCTAGGCCTAGGCTAGGGCACTCCTAGGCCAACACTAGTGCTCCCCAAGGCCTAGGCTAGGGCACCCCTAGGCCTAGGCTAGGGCACCCCTAGGCCTAGGCTAGGGCACCAATAGGCCTTTGGTAAGGCACCCCTAGGCCATGGATAGGGCTCCCCTAGGCCTAGGCTTGGGCACCCCTAGGTCAAGGCTAGAGCTCCCCTAGGCCTAGGGTTGGGCACTCCTAGGCCAAGGCTAGGGCTCTCCTAAGGCCTAGGCTATGGCACCCCTAGGCCTAGGCTAGGGCTCCCCTAGGCCAAGGCTAGGGCTCCCCTAGGCCTAGGCTAGAGCACCCCTAGGCCTAGGCTAGGACACCCCTACGTCAAGGAGGGCTCCCCTACGCCTAGGCTAGGCACCCCTAGACCTAGGTCGGAATCCCCTAGACCAAAGCTAGGGCTCCACTATGCCTAGGCTAGGGAACACCTAGGCCTAGGCTAGGGCACCCCTAGGCCAAGGCTAGGGCTCCCCTAGGCCTAGGCTAGGGCACCCCTAGACTAAGGTTGGGGCTCCCCTAGGCCTAAGCCAGGGCACCCCTAGACTAAAATTGGGGCTCCCCTACGCCTAGGCTAGGGCACCCGTAGGCTTATCTAGGGCACCCCTAGGCCAAGGCTATTGCTCCCCTAGGCCTAGGCTAGGGCTCCCCTAGGCCTAGGCTAGGGCACCCCTAGGCCTAGGCTAGGGCTCCACTAGTCCTAGGCAGGGCACCC
Source organism: Tenrec ecaudatus (assembly GCF_050624435.1). NCBI lineage: Eukaryota > Metazoa > Chordata > Mammalia > Afrosoricida > Tenrecidae > Tenrec > Tenrec ecaudatus. Next base: position 1,284,785 of record NW_027457666.1, on the reverse strand, counting down.
CTAGTCCAAGGCCTGGGCACCACTAGGCCAAGTCTAGGACTCCCCTAGAACTAGGCTAGGGCACCCCTAGACCTAGGCTAGGGCACCCCAGGGCAATGCTATGGCTCCTCTAGGCCTAGGGTAGGGCATCCCTAGGCCAAGGCTATGGCTCCTCTAGGCCTTGGGTAGGGTACGCCTAGGCCAAGGCTAGGGTTCCCCTTGGCCTAGGCTAGGACACCCCTAGGCCAAGGCTAGGGCTCCCCTATGCCTAGGCTAGGGCACCCCTAGACTAAGGTTGGGGCTCCCCTAGGCCTAGGCCAGGGCACCCCTAGATTAAAGTTGGGGCTCCACTACGCCTAGACTAGGGCACCCCTAGGCTTATCTAGGGCACCCCTAGGTCAAGGCTATTGCTCCCCTAGGCCTAGGCTAGGGCACCCCTAGGCCAAGGCTAGGGTACCCCTAGGCCAAGGCTATGGCTCCCCTAGGCCTAGGCTAGGGCACCCCAGGCCTAGGCTAGGGCTCCCCTAGGCCTAGGCTAGGGCACCCCTAGGCCTAGGCTAGGGCTCCACTAGTCCTAGGCAGGGCACCCCTAGTCCAAGGCCTGGGCACCACTAGGCCAAGGCTAGGACTCCCCTAGGACAAGGCTAGGGCACCCCTAGACCTAGGCTATAGCACCCCAGGGCAATGCTATGGCTCCTCTAGGCCTAGGGTAGGGCATCCCTAGGCCAAGGCTATGGCTCCTCTAGGCCTTGGCTAGGGCACGCCTAGGCCAAGGCTAGGGCTCCGCTTGGCCTAGGCTAGGACACCCCTAGGCCAAGGCTAGGGCTCCCCTATGCCTAGGCTAGGGCACCCCTAGACCTAGGCTAGGGCTCCCCTAGGCCTAGGCTAGGGCACCCCTAGGCCTAGGCTAGGGTACCCCTAGGCCAAGGCTAATGCTCCCCTAGGCCTAGGCTAGGGCTCCCCTAGGCCTAGGCTAGGGCACCCCTAGGCCAAGGCTAGGGCTCCCCTATGCCTAGGCTAAGGCACCCCTAGGCCAAGGCTAGGACACCCCTGGGCCAAGGCTAGGGCTCCCCTAGGCCCAGGCTAGGGCACCATTAGGCCTAGGCAAGGGCATCCCTAGTCCAAGGCTAGGGCTCCCCGAGACCTAGGCTAGGACACCCCTAGACCTAGGCTAGGGCACCATTAGGCCAAGCCTAGGGCTCTCGTAGGCCTTGGCTATGGCACCCCTAGGCCTAGGTTAGGGCACCTCTAGGCCTAGGCTAGGGCACCCCTAGGCCTAGAGTAGGGCTCCCCTAGGCCTAGGCTAGGGCACTCCTAGGCCAACACTAGTGCTCCCCAAGGTCTAGGCTAGGGAACCCCTAGGCCTAGGCTAGGGCACCCCTAGGCCTAGGCTAAGGCACCACTAGGCCTAGGCTTAGGCACCCCTAGGCCATGGATAGGGCTCCCCTAGGCCTAGGCTTGGTCACCCCTAGGCCAAGGCTAGAGCTCCCCTAGAACTAGGGTAGTGCACTCCTAGGCCAAGGCTAGGGCTACCCTAGACCTAGGGTAGGGCACCCCTAGGCCAAGGCTAGGGCTCCCGTATGCCTAGGCTAAGGCAACCCTAGGCCAAGGCTAGGGCACACCTAGGCCTAGGCTAGGGCACCACTAGGCCTAGGCTAAGGCACACCTAGGCCATGGATAGGGCTCCCCTAGGCCTAGGCTTGGGCACCCCTAGGCCTAGGCTAGGGCACACCTAGACTAAGGTTGGGGCTCCCCTAGGACTAGGGTATGGCACCCCTAGGCCTAGGCCAGGGCACCCCTAGACTAAAATTGGGGCTCCCCTATGCCTAGGCTAGGGCACCCCTAGGCCTATCTAGGGCACCCCTAGGCCAAGGCTATGGCTCCTCTAGGCATATTCTAGGGCAGCCTAGGCCAAGGCTATTGCTCCCCTATTCCTAGGCTAGGGCACCACTAGGCCAAGGCTAGGGCACCCCTAGGCTTCGGCTAGGGCACCCCTAGACTAAGGTTGGGGCTCCCCTAGGACTAGGGTATGGCACCCCTAGGCCTAGGCCAGGGCACCCCTAGACTAAAGTTAGGGCTCCCCTATGCCTAGGCTAGGGCACCCTTAGGCCTATCTAGGGCACCCCTAGGCCAAGGCTATGGCTCCTCTAGGAATAGGCTAGGGCAGACTAGGCCAAGGCTATTGCTCCCCTATTCCTAGGCTAGGGCACCACTAGGCCAAGGCTAGGGCACCCCTAAGCCTATGAAAGGGCACTCTTAGGCCAAGGCTACGGCTCCCCTAGGCCTAGGCTAGGGCTCCCCAAGCCTAGGCTAGGGCACCCCTAGGCCAAGGCTAGGGTACCCCTAGGCCAATGCTACGGCTCCCCTAGGCCTAGGCTAGGGCAGCCCTAGGCCCAGGCTAGGGCTCCCCTAGGCCTAGGCTAGGGCACCCCTAGGCCTAGGCTAGGGCTCCACTAGTCCTAGGCAGGGCACCCCTAAGCCAAGGCCTGGGCACCACTAGGCCAAGGCTAGGACTCCCCTAGGTCTAGGCTAGGGCACCCCTTGGCCAAGGCTAGGGCACCCCAGGGCAATGCTATGGCTCCTCTAGGCCTAGGGTAGGGCATCCCTAGGCCAAGGCTATGGCTCCTCTAGGCCTTGGCTAGGGCATGCCTAGGCCAAGGCTAGGGCTCCCCTATGCCTAGGCTAAGGCACCCCTAGGGCAAGCTAGGGCACCCCTGGGCCAAGGCTAGGGCTCCCCTAGGCCCAGACTAGGGCACCATTAGGCCTAGGCAAGGGCACCCCTAGTCCAAGGCTAGGGCTCCCCTAGGCCTAGTCTAGGACACCCCTAGACCAAGGCTAGGGCACCCATATGCCAAGCCTAGGGCTCCCGTAGGCCTTGGCTAGGGCACCCCAAGCCTATGTTAGGGCACCCCTAGGCCAAGGTTAGGGCACCCCTAGGCCTAGGCTAGGGCACCCCTAGGCCTAGTCTAGGGCTCCCCTAGGCCTAGGCTAGGTCACTCCTAGGCAAACACTAGTGCTCCCCAAGGCCTAGGCCAGGGCACCACTAGGCCTAGGCTAGGGCACCCGTAGGCCTAGGCTAGGGCACCACTAGGCCTAGGCTAAGGCACCCATAGGCCATGGATAGGGCTCCCGTAGGCCTAGGCTTGGGCACCCATAGGCCAAGGCTTGAGCTCCCCTAGGCCTAGTGTAGGGCACTCCTAGGCCAAGGCTAGGGCACCCCATGCCAAGCCTAGGGCTCCCCTAGGCCCAGGCTAGGGCACCCCTAGGCCTAGTCTAGGGTACCCCTAGGCCAAGGCTAATGCTCCCCTAGGCCTAGGCTAGGGCTCTCCTAGGCCTAGGCTTGGGCAGCCCTAGGCCAAGGCTTGAGCTCCCCTAGGCCTACTGTAGGGCACTCCTAGGCCAAGGCTAGGGCACCCCATGCCAAGCCTAGGGCTCCCCTAGGCCCAGGCTAGGGCACCCCTAGGCCTAGTCTAGGGTACCCCTAGGCCAAGGCTAATGCTCCCCTAGGCCTAGGCTAGGGCTCTCCTAGGCCTAGGCTAGGGCACCCCTAGGCCAAGGCTAGGACTCCCCTATGCCTAGGCTAAGGCACCCCTAGGGAAAGGCTAGGGCACCCCTGGGCCAAATCTAGGGCTCCCCTAGGCCTAGGCTAGGGCACCATTAGGCCTAGGCAAGGGCACCCCTAGTCCAAAGCTAGGGCTCCCCTAGGCCTAGGCTAGCACACCCCTAGACCTAGGCTAGGGCACCCTTAGGCCAAGCCTAGGGCTCCCTTAGGCCTTGGCTAGGGCACCCCCAAGCGTAGGCTAGGGCTCCCCTAGGCCTAGGCTAGGGCACTCCTAGGCCAACACTAGTGCTCCCCAAGGCCTAGGCTAGGGTACCCCTAGGCCTAGGCTAGGGCTCCCCTAGGCCTAGGCTAGGGCACCATTAGGCCTAGGCTAAGGCACCCCTAGGCCATGGATAGGGCTCCCCTAGGTGTAAGCTTGGGCACCCCTAGGCCAAGGCTAGAGCTCCCCTAGGCCTAGGGTAGGGCACTCCTAGGCCAAGGCTATGGCTCCTCTAGGCCTTGGGTAGGGCACGCCTAGGCCAAGGCGAGGGCTCCCCTTGGCCTAGGCTAGTACACCCCTAGGCCAAGGCTAGGTCTCCCCTATGCCTAGGCTAGGGCACCCCTAGACCTAGGCTAGGGCTCCCCTAGGCCTAGGCTAGGGCACCCCTAGGCCTAGGCTAGGGTACCACTAGACCAAGGCTAATGCTCCCCTAGGCCTAGGCTAGGGCTCCCCTAGGCCTAGGGTAGGGCTCCCCTAGGCCTAGGCTAGGGCACTCCTAGGCCAACACTAGTGCTCCCCAAGGTCTAGGCTAGGGCACCCCTAGGCTTAGGCTAGGGACCCCCTAGGCCTAGGCTAGGGCACCACTAGGCCTAGGCTAAGGCACCCCTAGGCCATGGATTGGGCTCCCCTAGGCCTAGGCTTGGTCACCCCTAGGCCAAGGCTAGAGTTCCCCTGGGCCAAGGTTAGGGCTCCCTTAGGCCCAGGCTAGGGCACCATTAGGCCTAGGCAAGGGCACCCCTAGTCCAAGGCTAAGGCTCCCCTAGACCTAGGCTAGGACACCCCTAGACCTAGGCTAGAGCACCATTAGGCCAAGCCTAGGGCTCTCGTAGGCCTTGGCTATGGCACCCCTAGGCCTAGGTTAGGGCATCCCTATGCCAAAGTTAGGGCACCCCTAGGCCTAGGATAGGGTACCACTAGGCCAAGGCTAATGCTCCCCTAGGCCTAGGCTAGGGCTCCCCTAGGCCTAGGGTAGGGCACCCCTAGGCCTAGGCTAGGGCACTCCTAGGATAACACTAGTGCTCCCCAAGGTCTAGGCTAGGGCACCCCTAGGCCTAGGCTAGGGCACCCCCAGGCCTAGGCTAGTGCACCACTAGGCCTAGGCTAAGGCACCCCTAGGCCATGGATAGGGCTCCCCTAGGCCTAGGCTTGGTCACCCCTAGGCCAAGGCTAGAGCTCCCCTAGGCCTAGGGTAGGGCAGTCCTAGGCCAAGGCTAGGGCTCCCCTAGGCCTAGGCTAGGGCACCACTAGGCCAAGGCTAAGGCACCCCTAGGCCATGGATAGGGCTCCTCTAGGCCTAGGCTTGGGCACTCCTAGGCCAAGGCTAGGGCTCTCCTAAGGCCTAGGCTATGGCACCCCTAGGCATAGGCTAGGGTTCCCCTAGTCCAAGGCTAGGGCTCCCCTAGGCCTAGGCTAGGGCACCCCTAGGCCTAGGCTAGGGCATCCCTAGGCCTAGGCTAGGGCACCCCTACGCCAAGGAGGGCTCCCCTACGCCTAGGCTAGGCACCCCTAGGCCTAGGCGGGGATCCCCTAGGCCAAAGCTAGGGCTCCTCTAGGCCTAGGCTAGGGCACCCCTTGGCCTAGGCTGGGGCACCCCTAGGCCAAGGCTAGGGCTCCCCTAGGCCTAGGCTAGGGCACCCCTAGACTAAGGTTGTGGCTCCCCTAGGCCTAGGCCAGGGCACCCCTAGATTAAAGTTGGGGCTCTCCTATGCCTAGACTAGGGCACCCCTAGGCTTATCTAGGGCACCCCTAGGCCAAGGCTATTGCTCGCCTAGGCCTAGGCTAGGGCACCACTAGGCCAAGGCTAGGGTACCCCTAAGCCTATGATAGGGCACTCTTAGGCCAAGGCTACGGCTCCCCTAGGCCTAGGCTAGGACTCCCCAAGCCTAGGCTAGGGCACCCCTAGGCCAAGGCTAGGGTACCCTAGGCCAAGGCTATGGCTCCCCTAGGCCTAGGCTAGGGCAACCCTAGGCCTATGCTTGGGCTCCCCTAGGCCTAGGCTAGGGCACCCCTAGGCCTAGGCTAGGGCTCCACTAGTCCTAGGCAGGGCACCCCTAGTCCAAGGCCTGGGCACCACTAGGCCAAGGTTAGGACTCCCCTAGGACTAGGCTAGTGCACCCCTAGACCTAGGCTAGGGCACCCCAGGGCAATGCTATGGCTCCTCTAGGCCTAGGGTAGGGCATCCCTAGGCCAAGGCTATGGCTCCTCTAGGCCTTGGCTAGGGCACGCCTAGGCCAAGGCTAATGCTCCCCTAGGCCTAGACTAGGGCTCCCCTAGGCCTAGGCTAGGGCACCCCTAGGCCAAGGCTAGGGCTCCCCTATGCCTAGGCTAAGGCACCCCTAGGCAAAGGCTAGGACACCCCTGGGCCAAGGCTAGGGCTCCCCTAGGCCCAGGCTAGGGCACCATTAGGCCTAGGCAAGGGCTCCCCTAGTCCAAGGCTAGGGCTCCCCTAGACCTAGGCTAGGACACCCCTAGACCTAGGCTAGGGCACCATTAGGCCAAGCCTAGGGCTCTCGTAGGCCTTGGCTATGGCACCCCTAGGCCTAGGTTAGGACACCCCTAGGCCAAGGCTAGGGCACCCCTAGGCCTAGGCTAGGGCACCCCTAGGCCTAGGGTAGGGCTCCCCTAGGCCTAGGCTAGGGCACTCCTAGGCCAACACTAGTGCTCCCCAAGGTCTAGGCTAGGGAACCCCTAGGCCTAGGCTAGGGCACCCCTAAGGCACCCCTAGGCCATGGATAGGGCTCCCCTAGGCCTAGGCTTGGGCACCCCTAGGCCTAGGCTAGGGCACCCCTAGACTAAGGTTGGGGCTACCCTAGGACTAGGGTATGGCACCCCTAGGCCTATCTAGGGCACCCCTAGGCCAAGGCTATGGCTCCTCTAGGCATAGGCTAGGGCAGCCTAGGCCAAGGCTATTGCTCCCCTATTCCTAGGCTAGGGCACCACTAGGCCAAGGCTAGGGCACCCCTAAGCCTATGAAAGGGCACTCTTAGGCCAAGGCTACGGCTCCCCTAGGCCTAGGCTAGGGCTCCCCAAGCCTAGGCTAGGGCACCCCTAGGCCAAGGCTAGGGTACCCCTAGGCCAATGCTACGGCTCCCCTAGGCCTAGGCTAGGGCAGCCCTAGGCCTAGGCTAGGGCTCCCCTAGGCCTAGGCTAGGGCACCCCTAGGCCTAGGCTAGGGCTCCACTAGTCCTAGGCAGGACACCCCTAAGCCAAGGCCTGGGCACCACTAGGCCAAGGCTAGGACTCCCCTAGGACTAGGCTAGGGTACCCCTTGGCCAAGGCTAGGGCACCCCAGGGCAATGCTATGGCTCCTCTAGGCCTAGGGTAGGGCATCCCTAGGCCAAGGCTATGGCTCCTCTAGGCCTTGGGCAGGGCACGCCTAGGCCAAGGCTAGGGCTCCCCTTGGCCTAGGCTAGGACACCCCTAGACCAAGGCTAGGGCTCCCCTAGGCCTAGGCTAGGGCACCCCTAGGCCTAGGCTAGGGCTCCCCTAGGCCTAGGCTAGGGCACCCCTAGGCCTAGGGTAGGGCACCCCTAGGCCAAGGTTAGGGCACCACTAGGCCTAGGCTAGGGCACCACTAGGCCTAGGCTAGGGCTCCGCTAGGCCTAGGCTAGGGCTCCCCTAGGCCTAGGCTAGGGCACTCCTAGGCCAACACTAGTGCTCCCCAAGGCCTAGGCTAGGGCACCCCTAGGACTAGGCTAGGGCTCCCCTAGGCCTAGGCTAGGGCACCCCTAGGCCTAGGCTAGGGCACCCGTAGGCCAAGGTTAGGGCACCACTAGGCCTAGGCTAGGGCACCCCTAGGCCTAGGCCAGGGCACCCCTAGATTAAAATTGGGGCTCCCCTAGGCCTAGGCTTGGGCACCCCTAGGCCAAGGCTAGAGCTCCCCTAAGCCTAGGGTAGGGCACTCCTAGGCCAAGGCTAGGGCTCTCCTAAGGCCTAGGCTATGGCACCCCTAGGCCTATGCTAGGGCTCCCCTAGGCCAAGGCTAGGGCTCCTCTAGGCCTTGGCTAGGGCACGCCTAGGCCAAGGCTAGGGCTCTGCTTGGCCTAGGCTAGGACACCCCTAGGCCAAGGCTAGGGCTCCCCTATGCCTAGGCTAGGGCACCCCTAGACCTAGGCTAGGGCTCCCCTAGGCCTAAGCTAGGGCTCCCCTAGGCCTAGGCTAGTGCATCCCTAGGCCTAGGCTAGGGTACCCCTAGGCCAAGGCTAATGCTCCCCTAGGCCTAGGTTAGGGCTCCCCTAGGCCTAGGCTAGGGCACCCCTAGGCCAAGGCTTGGGCTCCCCTATGCCTAGGCTAAGGCTCCCCAGGCCAAGGCTAGGACACCCCTGGGCCAAGGCTAGGGCTCCCCTAGGCCCAGGCTAGGGCACCATTAGGCCTAGGCAAGGCACCCCTAGTCCAAGGCTAGGGCTCCCCTAGACCTAGGCTAGGACACCCCTAGATTGGGGTAGGGCACCATTAGGCCAAGCCTAGGGCTCTCGTAGGCCTTGGCTATGGCACCCCTAGGCCTAGGTTAGGGTACCCCTAGGCCAAGGTTAGGGCACCCCTAGGCCTAGGCTAGGGCACCACTAGGCCTAGGCTAAGGCTCCCCTAGGCCTAGGCTAGGGCACTCCTAGGCCAACACTAGTGCTCCCCAAGGCCTAGGCTAGGGCACCCCTAGGCCTAGGCTAGGGCTCCCCTAGGCCTAGGCTAAGGCACCCCTAGGCCTAGGCTAGGGCACCCCTAGGCCAAGGTTAGGGCACCACTAGGCCTAGGCTAGGGCACCCCTAGGCCTAGGCCAGGGCACCCCTAGATTAAAGTTGGGGCTCCCCTACGCCTAGGCTAGGGCACCCCTAGGCTTATCTAGGGCACCCCTAGGACAAGGCTATTGCTCCCCTAGGCCTAGGCTAAGGCAACCCTAGGCCAAGGCTAGGGCACACCTAGGCCTAGGCTAGGAAACCACTAGGCCTAGGCTAAGGCACACCTAGGCCATGGATAGGGCTCCCCTAGGCCTAGGCTTGGGCACCCCTAGGCTTCGGCTAGGGCACCCCTAGACTAAGGTTGGGGCTCCCCTAGGACTAGGGTATGGCACCCCTAGGCCTAGGCCAGGGCACCCCTAGACTAAAGTTAGGGCTCCCCTATGCCTAGGCTAGGGCACCTTTAGGCCTATCTAGGGCACCCCTAGGCCAAGGCTATGGCTCCTCTAGGCATAGGCTAGGGCAGCCTAGGCCAAGGCTATTGCTCCCCTATTCCTAGGCTAGGGCACCACTAGGCCAAGGCTAGGGCACCCCTAAGCCTATGAAAGGGCACTCTTAGGACAAGGCTACGGCTCCCCTAGGCCTAGGCTAGGGCTCCCCAAGCCTAGGCTAGGGCACCCCTAGGCCAAGACTAGGGTACCCCTAGGCCAATGCTACGGCTCTCCTAGGCCTAGGCTAGGGCAGCCCTAGGCCTAGGCTAGGGCTCCCCTAGGCCTAGGCTAGGGCACCCCTAGGCCTAGGCTAGGGCTCCACTAGTCCTAGGCAGGGCACCCCTAAGCCAAGGCCTGGGCACCACTAGGCCAAGGCTAGGACTCCCCTAGGACTAGGCTAGAGCACCCCTTGGCCAAGGCTAGGGCACCCCAGGGCAATGCTATGGCTCCTCTAGGCCTAGGGTAGGGCATCCCTAGGCCAAGGCTATGGCTCCTCTAGGCCTTGGGTAGGGCACGCCTAGGCCAAGGCTAGGGCTCCCCTTGGCCTAGGCTAGGACACCCCTAGGCCAAGGCTAGGGCTCCCCTAGGCCTAGGATAGGGTACCCTTGGCCAAGGATAATGCTCCCCTAGGCCTAGGCTAGGGCTCCCCTAGGCCTAGGGTAGGGCTCCCCTAGGCCTAGGCTAGGGCACTCCTAGGATAACACTAGTGCTCCCCAAGGTCTAGGGTAGGGCACCCCTAGGCCTAGGCTAGGGCACCCCCAGGCCTAGGCTAGGGCACCACTAGGCCTAGGCTAAGGCACCCCTAGGCCATGGATAGGGCTCCCCTAGGCCTAGGCTTGGTCACCCCTAGGCCAAGGCTAGAGCTCCCCTAGGCCTAGGGTAGGGCAGTCCTAGGCCAAGGCTAGGGCTCCCCTAGGCCTAGGCTAGGGCACCACTAGGCCAAGGCTAAGGCACCCCTAGGCCATGGATAGGGCTCCCCTAGGCCTAGGCTTGGGCACTCCTAGGCCAAGGCTAGGGCTCTCCTAAGGCCTAGGCTATGGCACCCCTAGGCATAGGCTAGGGTTCCCCTAGTCCAAGCCTAGGGCTCCCCTAGGCCTAGGCTAGGGCACCCCTAGGCCTAGGCTAGGGCATCACTAGGCCTAGGCTAGGGCACCCCTACGCCAAGGAGGGCTCCCCTACGCCTAGGCTAGGCACCCCTAGGCCTAGGCCGGGATCCCCTAGGCCAAAGCTAGGGCTCCTCTAGGCCTAGGCTAGGGCACCCCTTGGCCTAGGCTGGGGCACCCCTAGGCCAAGGCTAGGGCTCCCCTAGGCCTAGGCTAGGGCACCCCTAGACTAAGGTTGTGGCTCCCCTAGGCCTAGGCCAGGGCACCCCTAGATTAAAGTTGGGGCTCTCCTACGCCTAGACTAGGGCACCCCTAGGCTTATCTAGGGCACCCCTAGGCCAAGGCTATTGCTCCCCTAGGCCTAGGCTAGGGCACCACTAGGCCAAGGCTAGGGTACCCCTAAGCCTATGATAGGGCACTCTTAGGCCAAGGCTACGGCTCCCCTAGGCCTAGGCTAGGGCTCCCCAAGCCTAGGCTAGGGCACCCCTAGGCCAAGGCTAGGGTACCCTAGGCCAAGGCTATGGCTCCCCTAGGCCTAGGCTAGGGCAACCCTAGGCCTATGCTTGGGCTCCCCTAGGCCTAGGCTAGGGCACCCCTAGGCCTAGGCTAGGGCTACACTAGTCCTAGGCAGGGCACCCCTAGTCCAAGGCCTGGGCACCACTAGGCCAAGGTTAGGACTCCCCTAGGACTAGGCTAGTGCACCCCTAGACCTAGGCTAGGGCACCCCAGGGCAATGCTATGGCTCCTCTAGGCCTAGGGTAGGGCATCCCTAGGCCAAGGCTATGGCTCCTCTAGGCCTTGGCTAGGGCACGCCTAGGCCAAGGTTAATGCTCCCCTAGGCCTAGGCTAGGGCTCCCCTAGGCCTAGGCTAGGGCACCCCTAGGCCAAGGCTAGGGCTCCCCTATGCCTAGGCTAAGGCACCCCTAGGCAAAGGCTAGGACACCCCTGGGCCAAGGCTAGGGCTCCCCTAGGCCAAGGCTAGGGCACCATTAGGCCTAGGCAAGGGCACCCCTAGTCCAAGGCTAGGGCTCCCCTAGACCTAGGCTAGGACACCCCTAGACCTAGGCTAGGGCACCATTAGGCCAAGCCTAGGGCTCTCGTAGGCCTTGGCTATGGCACCCCTAGGCCTAGGTTAGGACACCCCTAGGCCAAGGCTAGGGCACCCCTAGGCCTAGGCTAGGGCACCCCTAGGCCTAGGGTAGGGCTCCCCTAGGCCTAGGCTAGGGCACTCCTAGGCCAACACTAGTGCTCCCCAAGGTCTAGGCTAGGGAACCCCTAGGCCTAGGCTAGGGCACCCCTAGGCCTAGGCTAAGGCACCACTAGGCCTAGGCTAAGGCACCCCTAGGCCATGGATAGGGCTCCCCTAGGCCTAGGCTTGGTCACCCAAGGCTAGGGCTCCCCTAGGCCTAGGATAGGGCACCCCTAGGCCAAGGCTAGGGCTCCCGTATGCCTAGGCTAAGGCAACCCTAGGCCAAGGCTAGGGCACACCTAGGCCTAGGCTAGGGCACCACTAGGCCTAGGCTAAGGCACACCTAGGCCATGGATAGGGCTCCCCTAGGCCTAGGCTTGGGCACCCCTAGGCCTAGGCTAGGGCACCCCTAGACTAAGGTTGGGGCTACCCTAGGACTAGGGTATGGCACCCCTAGGCCTATCTAGGGCACCCCTAGGCCAAGGCTATGGCTCCTCTAGGCATAGGCTAGGGCAGCCTAGGCCAAGGCTATTGCTCCCCTATTCCTAGGCTAGGGCACCACTAGGCCAAGGCTAGGGCACCCCTAAGCCTATGAAAGGGCACTCTTAGGCCAAGGCTACGGCTCCCCTAGGCCTAGGCTAGGGCTCCCCAAGCCTAGGCTAGGGCACCCCTAGGCCAAGGCTAGGGTACCCCTAAGCCAATGCTACGGCTCCCCTAGGCCTAGGCTAGGGCAGCCCTAGGCCTAGGCTAGGGCTCCCCTAGGCCTAGGCTAGGGCACCCCTAGGCCTAGGCTAGGGCTCCACTAGTCCTAGGCAGGGCACCCCTAAGCCAAGGCCTGGGCACCACTAGGCCAAGGCTAGGACTCCCCTAGGACTAGGCTAGGGTACCCCTTGGCCAAGGCTAGGGCACCCCAGGGCAATGCTATGGCTCCTCTAGGCCTAGGGTAGGGCATCCCTAGGCCAAGGCTATGGCTCCTCTAGGCCTTGGGCAGGGCACGCCTAGGCCAAGGCTAGGGCTCCCCTTGGCCTAGGCTAGGACACCCCTAGGCCAAGGCTAGGGCTCCCCTAGGCCTAGGCTAGGGCACCCCTAGGCCTAGGCTAGGGCTCCCCTAGGCGTAGGCTAGGGCACCCCTAGGCCTAGGGTAGGGCACCCCTAGGCCAAGGTTAGGGCACCACTAGGCCTAGGCTAGGGCACCACTAGGCCTAGGCTAGGGCTCCGCTAGGCCTAGGCTAGGGCTCCCCTAGGCCTAGGCTAGGGCACTCCTAGGCCAACACTAGTGCTCCCCAAGGCCTAGGCTAGGGCACCCCTAGGACTAGGCTAGGGCTCCCCTAGGCCTAGGCTAGGGCACCCCTAGGCCTAGGCTAGGGCACCCGTAGGCCAAGGTTAGGGCACCACTAGGCCTAGGCTAGGGCACCCTTAGGCCTAGGCCAGGGCACCCCTAGATTAAAGTTGGGGCTCCCCTAGGCCTAGGCTTGGGCACCCCTAGGCCAAGGCTAGAGCTCCCCTAAGCCTAGGGTAGGGCACTCCTAGGCCAATGCTAGGGCTCTCCTAAGGCCTAGGCTATGGCACCCCTAGGCCTATGCTAGGGCTCCCCTAGGCCAAGGCTAGGGCTCTGCTTGGCCTAGGCTAGGACACCCCTAGGCCAAGGCTAGGGCTCCCCTATGCCTAGGCTAAGGCACCCCTAGACCTAGGCTAGGGCTCCCCTAGACCTAAGCTAGGGCTCCCCTAGGCCTAGGCTAGTGCACCCCTAGGCCTAGGCTAGGGTACCCCTAGGCCAAGGCTAATGCTCCCCTAGGCCTAGGTTAGGGCTCCCCTAGGCCTAGGCTAGGGCACCCCTAGGCCAAGGCTTGGGCTCCCCTATGCCTAGGATAAGGCTCCCCAGGCCAAGGCTAGGACACCCCTGGGCCAAGGCTAGGGCTCCCCTAGGCCCAGGCTAGGGCACCATTAGGCCTAGGCAAGGGCACCCCTAGTCCAAGGCTAGGGCTCCCCTAGACCTAGGCTAGGACACCCCAAACCTGGGGTAGGGCACCATTAGGCCAAGCCTAGGGATCTCGTAGGCCTTGGCTATGGCACCCCTAGGCCTAGGTTAGGGTACCCCTAGGCCAAGGTTAGGGCACCCCTAGGCCTAGGCTAGGGCACCACTAGGCCTAGGCTAAGGCTCCCCTAGGCCTAGGCTAGGGCACTCCTAGGCCAACACTAGTGCTCCCCAAGGCCTAGGCTAGGGCACCCCTAGGCCTAGGCTAGGGCACCCCTAGGCCAAGGTTAGGGCACCAGTAGGCGTAGGCTAGGGCACCCCTAGGCCTAGGCCAGGGCACCCCTAGATTAAAGTTGGGGCTCCCCTACGCCTAGGCTAGGGCACCCCTAGGCTTATCTAGGGCACCCCTAGGACAAGGCTATTGCTCCCCTAGGCCTAGGCTAAGGCAACCCTAGGCCAAGGCTAGGGCACACCTAGGCCTAGGCTAGGAAACCACTAGGCCTAGGCTAAGGCACACCTAGGCCATGGATAGGGCTCCCCTAGGCCTAGGCTTGGGCACCCCTAGGCTTCGGCTAGGGCACCCCTAGACTAAGGTTGGGGCTCCCCTAGGACTAGGGTATGGCACCCCTAGGCCTAGGCCAGGGCACCCCTAGACTAAAGTTAGGGCTCCCCTATGCCTAGGCTAGGGCACCTTTAGGCCTATCTAGGGCACCCCTAGGCCAAGGCTATGGCTCCTCTAGGCATAGGCTAGGGCAGCCTAGGCCAAGGCTATTGCTCCCCTATTCCTAGGCTAGGGCACCACTAGGCCAAGGCTAGGGCACCCCTAAGCCTATGAAAGGGCACTCTTAGGACAAGGCTACGGCTCCCCTAGGCCTAGGCTAGGGCTCCCCAAGCCTAGGCTAGGGCACCCCTAGGCCAAGACTAGGGTACCCCTAGGCCAATGCTACGGCTCCCCTAGGCCTAGGCTAGGGCAGCCCTAGGCCTAGGCTAGGGCTCCCCTAGGCCTAGGCTAGGGCACCCCTAGGCCTAGGCTAGGGCTCCACTAGTCCTAGGCAGGGCACCCCTAAGCCAAGGCCTGGGCAAAACTAGGCCAAGGCTAGGACTCCTCTAGGACTAGGCTAGAGCACCCCTTGGCCAAGGCTAGGGCACCCCAGGGCAATGCTATGGCTCCTCTAGGCCTAGGGTAGGGCACCCCTAGGCCTAGGCCAGGGCACCCCTAGATTAAAGTTGGGGCTCCCCTAGGCCTTGGCTAGGGCACCCCTAGGCCTAGGCTAGGGCACCCCTAGGCCAAGGTTAGGGCACCACTAGGCCTAGGCTAGGGCACCCCTAGGCCTAGGTTAGGGCTCCCCTAGGCCTAGGCTAGGGCTCCCCTAGGCCTAGGCTAGGGCACTCCTAGGCCAACACTAGTGCTCCCCAAGGCCTAGGCTAGGGCACCCCTAGGCCTAGGCAAGGTACCCATAGGCCTAGGCTAGGGCACCACTAGGCCTAGGCTAAGGCACCTCTAGGCCATGGATAGGGCTCCCCTAGGCCTAGGCTTGGGCACCCCTAGGCCAAGGCTAGAGCTCCCCTAGGCCTAGGGTAGGGCACTCCTAGGCCAAGGCTAGGGCTCTCCTAAGGCCTAGGCTATGGCACCCCTAGGCCTAGGCTAGGGCTCCCCTAGGCCAAGGCTAGGGCTCCTCTAGGCCTTGGCTAGGGCACTCCTAGGCCAAGGCTAGGGCTCCGCTTGGCCTAGGCTAGGACACCCCTAGGCCAAGGCTAGGGCACCCCTATGCCTAGGCTAGAGCACCCCTAGACCTAGGCTAGGGCTCCCCTAGGCCTAAGCTAGGGCTCCCCTAGGCCTAGGCTAGGGCACCCCTAGGCCTAGGCTAGGGTACCCCTAGGCCAAGGCTAATGCTCCCCTAGGCCTAGGCTAGGGCTCCCCTAGGCCTAGGCTAGGGCACCCCTAGGCCAAGGCTAGGGCTCCCCTATGCCTAGGCTAAGGCACCCCTAGGCCAAGGCTAGGACACCCCTGGGCCAAGGCTAGAGCTCCCCTAGGCCCAGGCTAGGGCACCATTAGGCCTAGGCAAGGGCACCCCTAGTCCAAGGCTAGGGCTCCCCTAGACCTAGGCTAGGACACCCCTAGACCTGGGGTAGGGCACCATTAGGCCAAGCCTAGGGCTCTCGTAGGCCTTGGCTATGGCACCCCTAGGCCTAGGTTAGGGTACCCCTAGGCCAAGGTTAGGGCACCCCTAGGCCTAGGCAAGGGCACCACTAGGCCTAGGGTAGGGCTCCCCTAGGCCTAGGCTAGGGCACTCCTAGGCCAACACTAGTGCTCCCCAAGGTCTAGGCTAGGGCACCCTTAGGCCTAGGCTAGGGCACCCCTAGGCCTAGGCTAAGGCACCAGTAGGCCTAGGCTAAGGCACCCCTAGGCCATGGATAGGGCTTCCCTAGGCCTAGGCTTGGTCACCCCTAGGCCAAGGCTAGAGCTCCCCTAGGCCTAGGGTAGGGCACCCCATGCCAAGCCTAGGGCTCCCCTAGGCCGAGGCTAGGGCACCCCTAGGCATAGTCTAGGGTACCCCTTGGCCACGGCTAATGCTCCCCTAGGCCTAGGCTAGGGCTCCCCTAGGCCTAGGCTAGGCCACCCCTAGGCGAAGGCTAGGGCTCCCATATGCCTAGGCTAAGGCAACCCTAGGCCAAGGCTAGGGCACACCTAGGCCTAGGTTAGGGCACCACTAAGCCTAGGCTAAGGCACACCTAGGCCATGGATAGGGCTCCTCTAGGCCTAGGCTTGGGCACCCCTAGGCCTAGGCTAGGGCACCCCTAGACTAAGGTTGGGGCTCCCCTAGGACTAGGGTATGGCACGCCTAGGCCTAGGCCAGGGCACCCCTAGACTAAAGTTGTGGCTCACCTATGCCTAGGCTAGGGCACCCCTAGGCCTATCTAGGGCACCCCTAGGCCAAGGCTATGGCTCCTCTAGGCATAGGCTAGGGCAGCCTAGGCCAAGGCTATTGCTCCCCTTTTCCTAGGCTAGGGCACCACTAGGCCAAGGCTAGGGCACCCCTAAGCCTATGATAGGGCACTCTTAGGCCAAGGCTACGGCTCCCCTAGGCCTAGGCTAGGGCTCCCCAAGCCTAGGCTAGGGCACCCCTAGGCCAAGCCTAAGGTACCCCTAGGCCAATGCTACGGCTCCCCTAGGCCTAGGCTAGAGCAGTCCTAGGCCTAGGCTAGGGCTCCCCTAGGCCTAGGCTAGGGCACCCCTAGGCCTAGGCTAGGGCTCCACTAGTCCTAGGCAGGGCACCCCTAAGCCAAGGCCTGGGCACCACTAGGCCAAGGCTCGGACTCCCCTAGGACTAGGCTAGGGCACCCCTTGGCCAAGGCTAGGGCACCCCAGGGCAATGCTATGGCTCCTCTAGGCCTAGGGTAGGGCATCCCTAGGCCAAGGCTATGGCTCCTCTAGGCCTTGGCTAGGGCACGCCTAGGCCAAGGCTAGGGCTCCCCTTGGCCTAGGCTAGGACACCCCTAGGCCAAGGCTAGGGCTCCCCTTTGCCTAGGCTAGGGCACCCCTAGGCCTAGGCTAGGGCTCCCCTAGGCCTAGGCTAGGGCACCCCTAGGCCTAGGCTAGGGTACCCCTAGGCCAAGGCTAATGCTCCCCTAGGCCTAGGCGAGGGCTCCCCTAGGCTTAAGCAGGGCACCCCTAGGCCAAGGCTAGGGCTCCCCTATGCCTAGGCTAAGGCACCCCTAGGGCAAGCTAGGGCACCCCTGGGCCAAGGCAAGGGCTCCCCTAGGCCCAGACTAGGGCACCATTCGGCCTAGGCAAGGGCACCCCTAGTCCAAGGCTAGGGCTCCCCTAGGCCTAGGCTAGGACACCCCTAGACCTAGGCTAGGGCACCCTTATGCCAAGCCTCGGGCTCCCGTAGGCCTTGGCTAGGGCACCCCAAGGCCTATGTTAGGGCACCCCTAGGCCAAGGTTAGGGCACCCCTAGGCCTAGGCTAGCGCACCCCTAGGCCTAAGCTAGGGCTCCCCTAGGCCTAGGCTAGGGCACTCCTAGGCAAACACTAGTGTTCCCCAAGGCCTAGGCTAGGGCACCCCTAGGCCTAGGCTAGGGCACCCATAGGCCTAGGCTAGGGCACCACTAGGCCTAGGCTAAGGCACCCATAGGCCATGGATAGGGCTCCCGTAGGCCTAGGCTTGGGCACCCCTAGGCCAAGGCTAGAGCTCCCCTAGGCCTAGGGTAGGACACTCCTAGGCCAAGGCTAGGGCACCCCATGCCAAGCCTAGGGCTCCCCTAGGCCTAGGCTAGGGCACCCCTAGGCCTAGGCTAGGGCACCACTAGGCCTAGGCTAAGGCACCCCTAGGCCATGGATAGGGCTCCCCTAGGCCTAGGCTTGGTCACCCCTAGTCCAAGGCTAGAGCTCCCCTAAGGCTAGGGTAGGGCACTCCTAGGCCAAGGCTAGGGCTCCCCTAGGCCTAGGCTAGGGCACCACTAGGCCAAGGCTAAGGCACCCCTAGGCCATGGATAGGGCTCCCCTAGGCCTAGGCTTGGGCACTCCTAGGCCAAGGCTAGGGCTCTCCTAAGGCCTAGGCTATGGCACCCCTAGGCCTAGGCTAGGGTTCCCCTAGTCCAAGGCTAATGCACCCCTAGGCCTAGGCTAGGGCTCCCCTATGCCTAGGCTAAGGCACCCCTAGGCCAAGGCTAGGACACCCCTGGGCCAAGACTAGGGCTCCCCTAGGCCCAGGCTAGGGCACCATTAGGCATAGGCAAGGGCACCCCTAGTCCAAGGCTAGGGCTCCCCTAGACCTTGGCTAGGACACCCCTAGACCTAGGCTAGGGCACCATTAGGCCAAGCCTAGGGCTCTCGTAGGCCTTGGCTATGGCACCCCTAGGCCTAGGTTAGGGTACCCCTAGGCCAAGGCTATGGCTCCCGTAGGCCTAGGCTAGGGCACCCCTAGGCCTAGCCTAGGGCTCCCCTAGGCCTAGGCTAGGGCACCCCTAGGCCTAGGCTAGGGCTCCACTAGTCCTAGGCAGGGCACCCCTAGTCCAAGGCCTGGGCACCACTAGGCCAAGGCTAGGACTCCCCTAGGACTAGGCTAGGGCACCCCTAGACCTAGGCTAGGGAACCCCAGGGCAATGCTATGGCTCCTCTAGGCCTAGGGTAGGGCATCCCTAGGCCAAGGCTATGGTTCCTCTAGGCCTTCGCTAGGGCACGCCTAGGCCAAGGCTAATGCTCCCCTAGGCCTAGGCTAGGGCTCCACTAGGCCTAGGCTAGGGCACCCCTAGGCCAAGGCTAGGGCTCCCCTATGCCTAGGATAAGGCACCCCTAGGCCAAGGCTAGTACACCCCTGGGCCAAGGCTAGGGCTTCCCTAGGCCCAGGCTAGGGCACCATTAGGCCTAGGCAAGGGCACCCCTAGTCCAAGGCTAGGGCTCCCCTAGACCTAGGCTAGGACAACCCTAGACCTAGGCTAGGGCACCATTAGGCCAAGCCTATGGCTCTCGTAGGCCTTGGCTATGGCACACCTAGGCCAAGGCTAGGGCACCCCTAAGCCTATGAAAGGGCACTCTTAGGCCAAGGCCACGGCTCCCCTAGGCCTAGGCTAGGGCTCCCCAAGCCTAGGCTAGGGCACCCCTAGGCCAAGGCTAGGGTACCCCTAGGCCAATGCTACGGCTCCCCTAGGCCTAGGCTAGGGCAGCCCTAGGCCTAGGCTATGGCTCCCCTAGGCCTAGGCTAGGGCACTCCTAGGCCTAGGCTAGGGCACCCCTAGGCCAAGGCTAGGGCTCCCCTATGCCTAGGCTAAGGCACCCCTCGGCCAAGGTTAGGACACCCCTGGGCCAAGGCTAGGGCTCCCCTAGGCCCAGGCTAGGGCACCATTAGGCCTAGGCAAGGGCACCCCTAGTCCAAGGCTAGGGCTCCCCTAGACCTTGGCTAGGACACCCCTAGACCTAGGCTAGGGCACCATTAGGCCAAGCCTAGGGCTCTCATAGGCCTTGGCTATGGCACCCCTAGGCCTAGGTTAGGGCACCCCTAGGCCAAGGTTAGGGCACCCCTAGGCCTAGGCTAGGGCACCCCTAGGCCTAGGGTAGGGCTCCCCTAGGCCTAGGCTAGGGCACTCCTAGGCCAACACTAGTGCTCCCCAAGGTCTAGGCTAGGGAACCCCTAGGCCTAGGCTAGGGCACGCCTAGGCCAAGGCTAAGGCACCACTAGGCCTAGGCTAAGGCACCCCTAGGCCATGGATAGGGCTCCCCTAGGCCTAGGCTTGGTCACCCCTAGGCCAAGGCTAGAGCTCCCCTAGGCCTAGGGTAGGGCACTCCTAGGCAAAGGCTAGGGCTCCCCTAGGCCTAGGCTAGGGCACCCCTAGACTAAGGTTGGGGCTCCCCAAGGCCTAGGCCAGGGCACCCCTAGACTAAAGTTGGGGCTCCCCTACGCCTAGGCTAGGGCACCCCTAGGCTTATCTAGGGCACCCCTAGGCCAAGGCTATTGCTCCCCTAGGCCTAGGCTAGGGTACCCCTAGACCAAGGCTATGGCTCCCCTAGGCCTAGGCTAGGGCACCCCTAGGCCTAGGCTAGGGCTCCCCTAGGCCTAGGCTAGGGCACCCCTAGGCCTAGGCTAGGGCTCCACTAGTCCTAGGCAGGGCACCCCTAGTCCAAGGCCTGGGCACCACGAGGCCAAGTCTAGGACTCCCCTAGGACTAGGCTAAGGCACCCCTAGACCTAGGCTAGGGCACCCCAGGGCAATGCTATGGCTCCTCTAGGCCTAGGGTAGGGCATCCCTAGGCCAAGGCTATGGCTCCTCTAGGCCTTGGGTAGGGCACGCCTAGGCCAAGGCGAGGGCTCCCCTTGGCCTAGGCTAGGACACCCCTAGGCCAAGGCTAGGGCTCCCCTATGCCTAGGCTAGGGCTCCCCTAGGCCTAGGCTAGGGCGCCCCTAGGCCTAGGCTAGGGTACCCCTAGACCAAGGCTAATGCTCCCCTAGGCCTAGGCTAGGGCTCCCCTAGGCCTAGGGTAGGGCTCCCCTAGGCCTAGGCTAGGGCACTCCTAGGCCAACACTAGTGCTCCCCAAGGTCTAGGCTAGGGCACCCCTAGGCTTAGGCTAGGGCACCCCTAGGCCTAGGCTAGGGCACCACTAGGCCTAGGCTAAGGCACCCCTAGGCCATGGATTGGGCTCCCCTAGGCCTAGGCTTGGTCACCCCTAGGCCAAGGCTAGAGCTCCCCTGGGCCAAGGTTAGGGCTCCCCTAGGCCCAGGCTAGGGCACCATTAGGCCTAGGCAAGGGCACCCCTAGTCCAAGGCTAGGGCTCCCCTAGACCTAGGCTAGGACACCCCTAGACCTAGGCTAGAGCACCATTAGGCCAAGCCTTGGGCTCCCGTAGGCCTTGGCTATGGCACCCCTAGGCCTAGGTTAGGGCATCCCTAGGCCAAAGTTAGGGCACCCCTAGGCCTAGGCTAGGGTACCCCTAGGCCAAGGCTAATGCTCCCCTAGGCCTAGGCTAGGGCTCCCCTAGGCCTAGGGTAGGGCTCCCCTAGGCCTAGGCTAGGACACTCCTATCCAACACTAGTGCTCCCCATGGTCTAAGCTAGGGCACCCCTAGGCCTAGGCTAGGGCACCCCCAGGCCATGGATAGGGCTCCCCTAGGCCTAGGCTTGGTCACCCCTAGGCAAAGGCTAGAGCTCCCCTAGGCCTAGGGTAGGGCACTCCTAGGCCAAGGCTAGGGCTCCCCTCGGCCTAGGCTAGGGCACCACTAGGCCAAGGCTAAGGCACCCCTAGGCCATGGATAGGGCTCCCCTAGGCCTAGGCTTGGGCACTCCTAGGCGAAGGCTAGGTCTCTCCTAAGGCCTAGGCTATGGCACCCCTAGGCCTAGGCTAGGATTCCCCTAGTCCAAGGCTAGGGCTCCCCTAGGCCTAGGCTAGGGATCCCCTAGGCCTAGGCTAGGGCACCTCTAGGCCTAGGCTAGGGCCCCCCTACGCCAAGGAGGGCTCCCCTACGCCTAGGCTAGGCACCCCTAAGCCTAGGCCGGGATCCCCTAGGCCAAAGCTAGGGCTCCACTAGGCCTAGTCTAGGGCACCCCTAGACCTAGGCTAGAGCACCCCTAGGCCAAGGCTAGGGCTCCCCTAGGCCTAGGCTAGGGCACCCCTAGACTAAGGTTGGGGCTCCCCTATGCCTAGGCTAGGGCACCCCTAGATTAAAGTTGGGGCTCCCCTACGCCTAGACTAGGGCACCCCTAGGCTTATCTAGGGCACCCCTAGGCCAAGGCTATTGCTCCCCTAGGTCTAGGCTAGGGCACCACTAGGCCAAGGCTAGGGCACCCCTAAGCCTATGATAGGGCACTCTTAGGCCAAGGCTACGGCTCCCCTAGGCCTAGGCTAGGGCTCCCCAAGCCTAGGCTAGGGCACCCCTAGGCCAAGGCTAGGGTACCCCTAGGCCAAGGCTATGGCTCCCGTAGGCCTAGGCTAGGGCACCCCTAGGCCTAGCCTAGGGCTCCCCTAGGCCTAGGCTAGGGCACCCCCAGGCCTAGGCTAGGGCTCCACTAGTCCTAGGCAGGGCACCCCTAGTCCAAGGCCTGGGCACCACTAGGCCAAGGCTAGGACTCCCCTAGGACTAGGCTAGGGCACCACTAGACCTAGGCTAGGGAACCCCAGGGCAATGCTATGGCTCCTCTAGGCCTAGGGTAGGGCATCCCTAGGCAAAGGCTATGGCTCCTCTAGGCCTTGGCTAGGGCACGCCTAGGCCAAGGCTAATGCTCCCCTAGGCCTAGGCTAGGGCTCCACTAGGCCTAGGCTAGGGCACCCCTAGGCCAAGGCTAGGGCTCCCCTATGCCTAGGCTAAGGCACCCCTAGGCCAAGGCTAGGACACCCCTGGGCCAAGGCTAGGGCTCCCCTAGGCCCAGGCTAGGGCACCATTAGGCCTAGGCAAGGGCATCCCTAGTCCAAGGCTAGGGCTCCCCTAGACCTAGGCTAGGACACCCCTAGACCTAGGCTAGGGCACCATTAGGCCAAGCCTAGGGCTCTCGTAGGCCTTGGCTATGGCACACCTAGGCCTAGGTTAGGGCACCTCAAGCCAAGGCTAGGGCACCCCTAGGCCTAGGCTAGGGCACCCCTAGGCCTAGGGTAGGGCTCCCCTAGGCCTAGGCTAGGGCACTCCTAGGCCAACACTAGTGCTCCCCAAGGTCTAGGCTAGGGAACCCCTAGGCCTAGGCTAGGGCACCCCTAGGCCTAGGCTAAGGCACCACTAGGCCTAGGCTAAGGCACCCCTAGGCCATGGATAGGGCTCCCTTAGGCCTAGGCTTGGTCACCCCTAGGCCAAGGCTAGAGCTCCCCTAGGCCTAGGGTAGGGCACTCCTAGCCCAAGGCTAGGGCTCCCCTAGGCCTAGGGTAGGGCACCCCTAGGCCAAGGCTAGGGCTCCCGTATGCCTAGGCTAAGGATCCCTAGGCCAAGGCTAGGGCACACCTAGGCCTAGGCTAGGGCACCACTAGGCCTAGGCTAAGGCACACCTAGGCCATCGATAGGGCTCCCCTAGGCCTAGGCTGGGCACCCCTAGGCCTATCTAGGGCACCCCTAGGCCAAGGCTATGGCTCCTCTAGGCATAGGCTAGGGCAGCCTAGGCCAAGGCTATTGCTCCCCTATTCCTAGGC
Source organism: Tenrec ecaudatus (assembly GCF_050624435.1). Classification (NCBI taxonomy): domain Eukaryota; kingdom Metazoa; phylum Chordata; class Mammalia; order Afrosoricida; family Tenrecidae; genus Tenrec; species Tenrec ecaudatus. The sequence goes on along the minus strand of NW_027457666.1, from coordinate 1,261,952 downwards.
TAGGGCACCACTAGGCCAAGGCTAGGGCACCCCTAAGCCTATGAAAGGGCACTCTTAGGTCAAGGCTACGGCTCCCCTAGGCCTACGCTAGGGCTCCCCAAGCCTAGGCTAGGGCACCCCTAGGCCAAGGCTAGGGTACCCCTAGGCCAATGCTACGGCTCCCCTAGGCCTAGGCTAGGGCAGCCCTAGGCCTAGGCTAGGGCTCCCCTAGGCCTAGGCTAGGGCACCCCTAGGCCTAGGCTAGGGCTCCACTAGTCCTAGGCAGGGCACCCTTAAGCCAAGGCCTGGGCACCACTAGGCCAAGGCTAGGACTCCCCTAGGACTAGGCTAGGGCACCCCTTGGCCAAGGCTAGGGCACCCCAGGGCAATGCTATGGCTCCTCTAGGCCTAGGGTAGGGCATCCCTAGGCCAAGGCTATGGCTCCTCTAGGCCTTGGGCAGGGCACGCCTAGGCCAAGGCTAGGGCTCCCCTTGGCCTAGGCTAGGACACCCCTAGGCCAAGGCTAGGGCTCCCCTAGGCCTAGGCTAGGGCACCCCTAGGCCTAGGCTAGGGCTCCCCTAGGCCTAGGCTAGGGCACCCCTAGGCCAAGGTTAGGGCACCACTAGGCCTAGGCTAGGGAACCCCTAGGCCTAGGCTAGGGCTCCCCTAGGCCTAGGCTAGGGCTCCCCTAGGCCTAGGCTAGGGCACTCCTAGGCCAACACTAGTGCTCCCCAAGGCCTAGGCTAGGGCACCCCTAGGCCTAGGCTAGGGCTCCCCTAGGCCAAGGTTAGGGCACCAATAGGCCTAGGCTAGGGCACCCCTAGGCCTAGGCCAGGGCACCCCTAGATTAAAGTTGGGGCTCCCCTACGCCTAGGCTAGGGCACCCCTAGGCTTATCTAGGGCACCCTTAGGCCAAGGCTATTGCTCCCCTAGGCCTAGGCTAAGGCGACCCTAGGCCAAGGCTAGGGCACACCTAGGCCTAGGCTAGGAAACCACTAGGCCTAGGCTAAGGCACACCTAGGCCATGGATAGGGCTCCCCTAGGCCTAGGCTTGGGCACCCCTAGGCTTAGGCTAGGGCACCCCTAGACTAAGGTTGGGGCTCCCCTAAGACTAGGGTATGGCACCCCTAGGCCTAGGCCAGGGCACCCCTAGACTAAAGTTGGGGCTCCCCTATGCCTAGGCTAGGGCACCCCTAGGCCTATCTAGGGCACCCCTAGGCCAAGGCTAGGGCTCCCCTAGGCCTAGGCTAGGGCACCCCTAGGCCTAGGCTAGGGCTCCCCTAGGCCTAGGCTAGGGCACCCCTAGGCCTAGGCTAGGGCACCCCTAGGCCAAGGTTAGGGCACCACTAGGCCTAGGCTAGGGCACCCCTAGGCCTAGGCTAGGGCTCCCCTAGGGCTAGGCTAGGGCTCCCCTAGGCCTAGGCTAGGGCACTCCTAGGCCAACACTAGTGCTCCCCAAGGCCTAGGCTAGGGCACCCCTAGGCCTAGGCTAGGGCACCCCTAGGCCTAGGCTAGGGCACCAATAGGCCTTTGCTAAGGCACCCCTAGGCCATGGATAGGGCTCCCCTAGGCCTAGGCTTGGGCACCCCTAGGTCAAGGCTAGAGCTCCCCTAGGCCTAGGGTTGGGCACTCCTAGGCCAAGGCTAGGGCTCTCCTAAGGCCTAGGCTATGGCACCCCTAGGCCTAGGCTAGGGCTCCCCTAGGCCAAGGCTAGGGCTCCCCTAGGCCTAGGCTAGAGCACCCCTAGGCCTAGGCTAGGGCACCCCTACGCCAAGGAGGGCTCCCCTACGCCTAGGCTAGGCACCCCTAGACCTAGGTCGGAATCCCCTAGACCAAAGCTAGGGCTCCACTATGCCTAGGCTAGGGCACACCTAGGCCTAGGCTAGGGCACCCCTAGGCCAAGGCTAGGGCTCCCCTAGGCCTAGGCTAGGGCACCCCTAGACTAAGGTTGGGGCTCCCCTAGGCCTAAGCCAGGGCACCCCTAGACTAAAATTGGGGCTCCCCTACGCCTAGGCTAGGGCACCCCTAGGCTTATCTAGGGCACCCCTAGGCCAAGGCTATTGCTCCCCTAGGCCTAGGCTAGGGCTCCCCTAGGCCTAGGCTAGGGCACCCCTAGGCCTAGGCTAGGGCTCCACTAGTCCTAGGCAGGGCACCCTAGTCCAAGGCCTGGGCACCACTAGGCCAAGTCTAGGACTCCCCTAGAACTAGGCTAGGGCACCCTTAGACCTAGGCTAGGGCACCCCAGGGCAATGCTATGGCTCCTCTAGGCCTAGGGTAGGGCATCCCTAGGCCAAGGCTATGGCTCCTCTAGGCCTTGGGTAGGGTACGCCTAGGCCAAGGCTAGGGTTCCCCTTGGCCTAGGCTAGGACACCCCTAGGCCAAGGCTAGGGCTCCCCTATGCCTAGGCTAGGGCACCCCTAGACTAAGGTTGGGGCTCCCCTAGGCCTAGGCCAGGGCACCCCTAGATTAAAGTTGGGGCTCCACTACGCCTAGACTAGGGCACCCCTAGGCTTATCTAGGGCACCCCTAGGTCAAGGCTATTGCTCCCCTAGGCCTAGGCTAGGGCACCACTAGGCCAAGGCTAGGGCACCCCTAAGCCTATGATAGGGCACTCTTAGGCCAAGGCTACGGCGCCCCTAGGCCTCGGCTAGGGCTCCCCAAGCCTAGGCTAGGGCACCCCTAGGCCAAGGCTAGGGTACCCCTAGGCCAAGGCTATGGCTCCCCTAGGCCTAGGCTAGGGCACCCCAGGCCTAGGCTAGGGCTCCCCTAGGCCTAGGCTAGGGCACCCCTAGGCCTAGGCTAGGGCTCCACTAGTCCTAGGCAGGGCACCCCTAGTCCAAGGCCTGGGCACCACTAGGCCAAGGCTAGGACTCCCCTAGGACAAGGCTAGGGCACCCCTAGACCTAGGCTATAGCACCCCAGGGCAATGCTATGGCTCCTCTAGGCCTAGGGTAGGGCATCCCTAGGCCAAGGCTATGGCTCCTCTAGGCCTTGGCTAGGGCACGCCTAGGCCAAGGCTAGGGCTCCGCTTGGCCTAGGCTAGGACACCCCTAGGCCAAGGCTAGGGCTCCCCTATGCCTAGGCTAGGGCACCCCTAGACCTAGGCTAGGGCTCCCCTAGGCCTAGGCTAGGGCACCCCTAGGCCTAGGCTAGGGTACCCCTAGGCCAAGGCTAATGCTCCCCTAGGCCTAGGCTAGGGCTCCCCTAGGCCTAGGCTAGGGCACCCCTAGGCCAAGGCTAGGGCTCCCCTATGCCTAGGCTAAGGCACCCCTAGGCCAAGGCTAGGACACCCCTGGGCCAAGGCTAGGGCTCCCCTAGGCCCAGGCTAGGGCACCATTAGGCCTAGGCAAGGGCATCCCTAGTCCAAGGCTAGGGCTCCCCGAGACCTAGGCTAGGACACCCCTAGACCTAGGCTAGGGCACCATTAGGCCAAGCCTAGGGCTCTCGTAGGCCTTGGCTATGGCACCCCTAGGCCTAGGTTAGGGCACCTCTAGGCCTAGGCTAGGGCACCCCTAGGCCTAGAGTAGGGCTCCCCTAGGCCTAGGCTAGGGCACTCCTAGGCCAACACTAGTGCTCCCCAAGGTCTAGGCTAGGGAACCCCTAGGCCTAGGCTAGGGCACCCCTAGGCCTAGGCTAAGGCACCACTAGGCCTAGGCTTAGGCACCCCTAGGCCATGGATAGGGCTCCCCTAGGCCTAGGCTTGGTCACCCCTAGGCCAAGGCTAGAGCTCCCCTAGAACTAGGGTAGTGCACTCCTAGGCCAAGGCTAGGGCTACCCTAGACCTAGGGTAGGGCACCCCTAGGCCAAGGCTAGGGCTCCCGTATGCCTAGGCTAAGGCAACCCTAGGCCAAGGCTAGGGCACACCTAGGCCTAGGCTAGGGCACCACTAGGCCTAGGCTAAGGCACACCTAGGCCATGGATAGGGCTCCCCTAGGCCTAGGCTTGGGCACCCCTAGGCCTAGGCTAGGGCACACCTAGACTAAGGTTGGGGCTCCCCTAGGACTAGGGTATGGCACCCCTAGGCCTAGGCCAGAGCACCCCTAGACTAAAATTGGGGCTCCCCTATGCCTAGGCTAGGGCACCCCTAGGCCTATCTAGGGCACCCCTAGGCCAAGGCTATGGCTCCTCTAGGCATAGGCTAGGGCAGCCTAGGCCAAGGCTATTGCTCCCCTATTCCTAGGCTAGGGCACCACTAGGCCAAGGCTAGGGCACCCCTAGGCTTCGGCTAGGGCACCCCTATACTAAGGTTGGGGCTCCCCTAGGACTAGGGTATGGCACCCCTAGGCCTAGGCCAGGGCACCCCTAGACTAAAGTTAGGGCTCCCCTATGCCTAGGCTAGGGCACCCTTAGGCCTATCTAGGGCACCCCTAGGCCAAGGCTATGGCTCCTCTAGGCATAGGCTAGGGCAGCCTAGGCCAAGGCTATTGCTCCCCTATTCCTAGGCTAGGGCACCACTAGGCCAAGGCTAGGGCACCCCTAAGCCTATGAAAGGGCACTCTTAGGCCAAGGCTACGGCTCCCCTAGGCCTAGGCTAGGGCTCCCCAAGCCTAGGCTAGGGCACCCCTAGGCCAAGGCTAGGGTACCCCTAGGCCAATGCTACGGCTCCCCTAGGCCTAGGCTAGGGCAGCCCTAGGCCCAGGCTAGGGCTCCCCTAGGCCTAGGCTAGGGCACCCCTAGGCCTAGGCTAGGGCTCCACTAGTCCTAGGCAGGGCACCCCTAAGCCAAGGCCTGGGCACCACTAGGCCAAGGCTAGGACTCCCCTAGGACTAGGCTAGGGCACCCCTTGGCCAAGGCTAGGGCACCCCAGGGCAATGCTATGGCTCCTCTAGGCCTAGGGTAGGGCATCCCTAGGCCAAGGCTATGGCTCCTCTAGGCCTTGGCTAGGGCATGCCTAGGCCAAGGCTAGGGCTCCCCTATGCCTAGGCTAAGGCACCCCTAGGGCAAGCTAGGGCACCCCTGGGCCAAGGCTAGGGCTCCCCTAGGCCCAGACTAGGGCACCATTAGGCCTAGGCAAGGGCACCCCTAGTCCAAGGCTAGGGCTCCCCTAGGCCTAGTCTAGGACACCCCTAGACCAAGGCTAGGGCACCCATATGCCAAGCCTAGGGCTCCCGTAGGCCTTGGCTAGGGCACCCCAAGCCTATGTTAGGGCACCCCTAGGCCAAGGTTAGGGCACCCCTAGGCCTAGGCTAGGGCACCCCTAGGCCTAGTCTAGGGCTCCCCTAGGCCTAGGCTAGGTCACTCCTAGGCAAACACTAGTGCTCCCCAAGGCCTAGGCCAGGGCACCACTAGGCCTAGGCTAGGGCACCCGTAGGCCTAGGCTAGGGCACCACTAGGCCTAGGCTAAGGCACCCATAGGCCATGGATAGGGCTCCCGTAGGCCTAGGCTTGGGCACCCATAGGCCAAGGCTTGAGCTCCCCTAGGCCTAGTGTAGGGCACTCCTAGGCCAAGGCTAGGGCACCCCATGCCAAGCCTAGGGCTCCCCTAGGCCCAGGCTAGGGCACCCCTAGGCCTAGTCTAGGGTACCCCTAGGCCAAGGCTAATGCTCCCCTAGGCCTAGGCTAGGGCTCTCCTAGGCCTAGGCTTGGGCAGCCCTAGGCCAAGGCTTGAGCTCCCCTAGGCCTAGTGTAGGGCACTCCTAGGCCAAGGCTAGGGCACCCCATGCCAAGCCTAGGGCTCCCCTAGGCCCAGGCTAGGGTACCCCTAGGCCTAGTCTAGGGTACCCCTAGGCCAAGGCTAATGCTCCCCTAGGCCTAGGCTAGGGCTCTCCTAGGCCTAGGCTAGGGCACCCCTAGGCCAAGGCTAGGACTCCCCTATGCCTAGGCTAAGGCACCCCTAGGGAAAGGCTAGGGCACCCCTGGGCCAAATCTAGGGCTCCCCTAGGCCTAGGCTAGGGCACCATTAGGCCTAGGCAAGGGCACCCCTAGTCCAAAGCTAGGGCTCCCCTAGGCCTAGGCTAGCACACCCCTAGACCTAGGCTAGGGCACCCTTAGGCCAAGCCTAGGGCTCCCTTAGGCCTTGGCTAGGGCACCCCCAAGCGTAGGCTAGGGCTCCCCTAGGCCTAGGCTAGGGCACTCCTAGGCCAACACTAGTGCTCCCCAAGGCCTAGGCTAGGGTACCCCTAGGCCTAGGCTAGGGCTCCCCTAGGCCTAGGCTAGGGCACCATTAGGCCTAGGCTAAGGCACCCCTAGGCCATGGATAGGGCTCCCCTAGGTGTAAGCTTGGGCACCCCTAGGCCAAGGCTAGAGCTCCCCTAGGCCTAGGGTAGGGCACTCCTAGGCCAAGGCTATGGCTCCTCTAGGCCTTGGGTAGGGCACGCCTAGGCCAAGGCGAGGGCTCCCCTTGGCCTAGGCTAGTACACCCCTAGGCCAAGGCTAGGTCTCCCCTATGCCTAGGCTAGGGCACCCCTAGACCTAGGCTAGGGCTCCCCTAGGCCTAGGCTAGGGCACCCCTAGGCCTAGGCTAGGGTACCACTAGACCAAGGCTAATGCTCCCCTAGGCCTAGGCTAGGGCTCCCCTAGGCCTAGGGTAGGGCTCCCCTAGGCCTAGGGTAGGGCACTCCTAGGCCAACACTAGTGCTCCCCAAGGTCTAGGCTAGGGCACCCCTAGGCTTAGGCTAGGGACCCCCTAGGCCTAGGCTAGGGCACCACTAGGCCTAGGCTAAGGCACCCCTAGGCCATGGATTGGGCTCCCCTAGGCCTAGGCTTGGTCACACCTAGGCCAAGGCTAGAGTTCCCCTGGGCCAAGGTTAGGGCTCCCCTAGGCCCAGGCTAGGGCACCATTAGGCCTAGGCAAGGGCACCCCTAGTCCAAGGCTAAGGCTCCCCTAGACCTAGGCTAGGACACCCCTAGACCTAGGCTAGAGCACCATTAGGCCAAGCCTAGGGCTCTCGTAGGCCTTGGCTATGGCACCCCTAGGCCTAGGTTAGGGCATCCCTATGCCAAAGTTAGGGCACCCCTAGGCCTAGGATAGGGTACCACTAGGCCAAGGCTAATGCTCCCCTAGGCCTAGGCTAGGGCTCCCCTAGGCCTAGGGTAGGGCACCCCTAGGCCTAGGCTAGGGCACTCCTAGGATAACACTAGTGCTCCCCAAGGTCTAGGCTAGGGCACCCCTAGGCCTAGGCTAGGGCACCCCCAGGCCTAGGCTAGTGCACCACTAGGCCTAGGCTAAGGCACCCCTAGGCCATGGATAGGGCTCCCCTAGGCCTAGGCTTGGTCACCCCTAGGCCAAGGCTAGAGCTCCCCTAGGCCTAGGGTAGGGCAGTCCTAGGCCAAGGCTAGGGCTCCCCTAGGCCTAGGCTAGGGCACCACTAGGCCAAGGCTAAGGCACCCCTAGGCCATGGATAGGGCTCCTCTAGGCCTAGGCTTGGGCACTCCTAGGCCAAGGCTAGGGCTCTCCTAAGGCCTAGGCTATGGCACCCCTAGGCATAGGCTAGGGTTCCCCTAGTCCAAGGCTAGGGCTCCCCTAGGCCTAGGCTAGGGCACCCCTAGGCCTAGGCTAGGGCATCCCTAGGCCTAGGCTAGGGCACCCCTACGCCAAGGAGGGCTCCCCTACGCCTAGGCTAGGCACCCCTAGGCCTAGGCCGGGATCCCCTAGGCCAAAGCTAGGGCTCCTCTAGGCCTAGGCTAGGGCACCCCTTGGCCTAGGCTGGGGCACCCCTAGGCCAAGGCTAGGGCTCCCCTAGGCCTAGGCTAGGGCACCCCTAGGCTAAGGTTGTGGCTCCCCTAGGCCTAGGCCAGGGCACCCCTAGATTAAAGTTGGGGCTCTCCTACGCCTAGACTAGGGCACCCCTAGGCTTATCTAGGGCACCCCTAGGCCAAGGCTATTGCTCGCCTAGGCCTAGGCTAGGGCACCACTAGGCCAAGGCTAGGGTACCCCTAAGCCTATGATAGGGCACTCTTAGGCCAAGGCTACGGCTCCCCTAGGCCTAGGCTAGGGCTCCCCAAGCCTAGGCTAGGGCACCCCTAGGCCAAGGCTAGGGTACCCTAGGCCAAGGCTATGGCTCCCCTAGGCCTAGGCTAGGGCAACCCTAGGCCTATGCTTGGGCTCCCCTAGGCCTAGGCTAGGGCACCCCTAGGCCTAGGCTAGGGCTCCACTAGTCCTAGGCAGGGCACCCCTAGTCCAAGGCCTGGGCACCACTAGGCCAAGGTTAGGACTCCCCTAGGACTAGGCTAGTGCACCCCTAGACCTAGGCTAGGGCACCCCAGGGCAATGCTATGGCTCCTCTAGGCCTAGGGTAGGGCATCCCTAGGCCAAGGCTATGGCTCCTCTAGGCTTTGGCTAGGGCACGCCTAGGCCAAGGCTAATGCTCCCCTAGGCCTAGACTAGGGCTCCCCTAGGCCTAGGCTAGGGCACCCCTAGGCCAAGGCTAGGGCTCCCCTATGCCTAGGCTAAGGCACCCCTAGGCAAAGGCTAGGACACCCCTGGGCCAAGGCTAGGGCTCCCCTAGGCCCAGGCTAGGGCACCATTAGGCCTAGGCAAGGGCTCCCCTAGTCCAAGGCTAGGGCTCCCCTAGACCTAGGCTAGGACACCCCTAGACCTAGGCTAGGGCACCATTAGGCCAAGCCTAGGGCTCTCGTAGGCCTTGGCTATGGCACCCCTAGGCCTAGGTTAGGACACCCCTAGGCCAAGGCTAGGGCACCCCTAGGCCTAGGCTAGGGCACCCCTAGGCCTAGGGTAGGGCTCCCCTAGGCCTAGGCTAGGGCACTCCTAGGCCAACACTAGTGCTCCCCAAGGTCTAGGCTAGGGAACCCCTAGGCCTAGGCTAGGGCACCCCTAGGCCTAGGCTAAGGCACCACTAGGCCTAGGCTAAGGCACCCCAAGGCCATGGATAGGGCTCCCCTAGGCCTAGGCTTGGGCACCCCTAGGCCTAGGCTAGGGCACCCCTAGACTAAGGTTGGGGCTACCCTAGGACTAGGGTATGGCACCCCTAGGCCTATCTAGGGCACCCCTAGGCCAAGGCTATGGCTCCTCTAGGCATAGGCTAGGGCAGCCTAGGCCAAGGCTATTGCTCCCCTATTCCTAGGCTAGGGCACCACTAGGCCAAGGCTAGGGCACCCCTAAGCCTATGAAAGGGCACTCTTAGGCCAAGGCTACGGCTCCCCTAGGCCTAGACTAGGGCTCCCCAAGCCTAGGCTAGGGCACCCCTAGGCCAAGGCTAGGGTACCCCTAGGCCAATGCTACGGCTCCCCTAGGCCTAGGCTAGGGCAGCCCTAGGCCTAGGCTAGGGCTCCCCTAGGCCTAGGCTAGGGCACCCCTAGGCCTAGGCTAGGGCTCCACTAGTCCTAGGCAGGACACCCCTAAGCCAAGGCCTGGGCACCACTAGGCCAAGGCTAGGACTCCCCTAGGACTAGGCTAGGGTACCCCTTGGCCAAGGCTAGGGCACCCCAGGGCAATGCTATGGCTCCTCTAGGCCTAGGGTAGGGCATCCCTAGGCCAAGGCTATGGCTCCTCTAGGCCTTGGGCAGGGCACGCCTAGGCCAAGGCTAGGGCTCCCCTTGGCCTAGGCTAGGACACCCCTAGGCCAAGGCTAGGGCTCCCCTAGGCCTAGGCTAGGGCACCCCTAGGCCTAGGCTAGGGCTCCCCTAGGCCTAGGCTAGGGCACCCCTAGGCCTAGGGTAGGGCACCCCTAGGCCAAGGTTAGGGCACCACTAGGCCTAGGCTAGGGCACCACTAGGCCTAGGCTAGGGCTCCGCTAGGCCTAGGCTAGGGCTCCCCTAGGCCTAGGCTAGGGCACTCCTAGGCCAACACTAGTGCTCCCCAAGGCCTAGGCTAGGGCACCCCTAGGACTAGGCTAGGGCTCCCCTAGGCCTAGGCTAGGGCACCCCTAGGCCTAGGCTAGGGCACCCGTAGGCCAAGGTTAGGGCACCACTAGGCCTAGGCTAGGGCACCCCTAGGCCTAGGCTAGGGCACCCCCAGGCCTAGGCTAGTGCACCACTAGGCCTAGGCTAAGGCACCCCTAGGCCATGGATAGGGCTCCCCTAGGCCTAGGCTTTGTCACCCCTAGGCCAAGGCTAGAGCTCCCCTAGGCCTAGGGTAGGGCAGTCCTAGGCCAAGGCTAGGGCTCCCCTAGGCCTAGGCTAGGGCACCACTAGGCCAAGGCTAAGGCACCCCTAGGCCATGGATAGGGCTCCCCTAGGCCTAGGCTTGGGCACTCCTAGGCCAAGGCTAGGGCTCTCCTAAGGCCTAGGCTATGGCACCCCTAGGCATAGGCTAGGGTTCCCCTAGTCCAAGCCTAGGGCTCCCCTAGGCCTAGGCTAGGGCACCCCTAGGCCTAGGCTAGGGCATCACTAGGCCTAGGCTAGGGCACCCCTACGCCAAGGAGGGCTCCCCTACGCCTAGGCTAGGCACCCCTAGGCCTAGGCCGGGATCCCCTAGGCCAAAGCTAGGGCTCCTCTAGGCCTAGGCTAGGGCACCCCTTGGCCTAGGCTGGGGCACCCCTAGGCCAAGGCTAGGGCTCCCCTAGGCCTAAGCTAGGGCACCCCTAGACTAAGGTTGTGGCTCCCCTAGGCCTAGGCCAGGGCACCCCTAGATTAAAGTTGGGGCTCTCCTACGCCTAGACTAGGGCACCCCTAGGCTTATCTAGGGCACCCCTAGGCCAAGGCTATTGCTCCCCTAGGCCTAGGCTAGGGCACCACTAGGCCAAGGCTAGGGTACCCCTAAGCCTATGATAGGGCACTCTTAGGCCAAGGCTACGGCTCCCCTAGGCCTAGGCTAGGGCTCCCCAAGCCTAGGCTAGGGCACCCCTAGGCCAAGGCTAGGGTACCCTAGGCCAAGGCTATGGCTCCCCTAGGCCTAGGCTAGGGCAACCCTAGGCCTATGCTTGGGCTCCCCTAGGCCTAGGCTAGGGCACCCCTAGGCCTAGGCTAGGGCTCCACTAGTCCTAGGCAGGGCACCCCTAGTCCAAGGCCTGGGCACCATTAGGCCAAGGTTAGGACTCCCCTAGGACTAGGCTAGTGCACCCCTAGACCTAGGCTAGGGCACCCCAGGGCAATGCTATGGCTCCTCTAGGCCTAGGGTAGGGCATCCCTAGGCCAAGGCTATGGCTCCTCTAGGCCTTTGCTAGGGCACGCCTAGGCCAAGGTTAATGCTCCCCTAGGCCTAGGCTAGGGCTCCCCTAGGCCTAGGCTAGGGCACCCCTAGGCCAAGGCTAGGGCTCCCCTATGCCTAGGCTAAGGCACCCCTAGGCAAAGGCTAGGACACCCCTGGGCCAAGGCTAGGGCTCCCCTAGGCCAAGGCTAGGGCACCATTAGGCCTAGGCAAGGGCACCCCTAGTCCAAGGCTAGGGCTCCCCTAGACCTAGGCTAGGACACCCCTAGACCTAGGCTAGGGCACCATTAGGCCAAGCCTAGGGCTCTCGTAGGCCTTGGCTATGGCACCCCTAGGCCTAGGTTAGGACACCCCTAGGCCAAGGCTAGGGCACCCCTAGGCCTAGGCTAGGGCACCCCTAGGCCTAGGGTAGGGCTCCCCTAGGCCTAGGCTAGGGCACTCCTAGGCCAACACTAGTGCTCCCCAAGGTCTAGGCTAGGGAACCCCTAGGCCTAGGCTAGGGCACCCCTAGGCCTAGGCTAAGGCACCACTAGGCCTAGGCTAAGGCACCCCTAGGCCATGGATAGGGCTCCCCTAGGCCTAGGCTTGGTCACCCAAGGCTAGGGCTCCCCTAGGCCTAGGATAGGGCACCCCTAGGCCAAGGCTAGGGCTCCCGTATGCCTAGGCTAAGGCAACCCTAGGCCAAGGCTAGGGCACACCTAGGCCTAGGCTAGGGCACCACTAGGCCTAGGCTAAGGCACACCTAGGCCATGGATAGGGCTCCCCTAGGCCTAGGCTTGGGCACCCCTAGGCCTAGGCTAGGGCACCCCTAGACTAAGGTTGGGGCTACCCTAGGACTAGGGTATGGCACCCCTAGGCCTATCTAGGGCACCCCTAGGCCAAGGCTATGGCTCCTCTAGGCATAGGCTAGGGCAGCCTAGGCCAAGGCTATTGCTCCCCTATTCCTAGGCTAGGGCACCACTAGGCCAAGGCTAGGGCACCCCTAAGCCTATGAAAGGGCACTCTTAGGCCAAGGCTACGGCTCCCCTAGGCCTAGGCTAGGGCTCCCCAAGCCTAGGCTAGGGCACCCCTAGGCCAAGGCTAGGGTACCCCTAAGCCAATGCTACGGCTCCCCTAGGCCTAGGCTAGGGCAGCCCTAGGCCTAGGCTAGGGCTCCCCTAGGCCTAGGCTAGGGCACCCCTAGGCCTAGGCTAGGGCTCCACTAGTCCTAGGCAGGGCACCCCTAAGCTAAGGCCTGGGCACCACTAGGCCAAGGCTAGGACTCCCCTAGGACTAGGCTAGGGTACCCCTTGGCCAAGGCTAGGGCACCCCAGGGCAATGCTATGGCTCCTCTAGGCCTAGGGTAGGGCATCCCTAGGCCAAGGCTATGGCTCCTCTAGGCCTTGGGCAGGGCACGCCTAGGCCAAAGCTAGGGCTCCCCTTGGCCTAGGCTAGGACACCCCTAGGCCAAGGCTAGGGCTCCCCTAGGCCTAGGCTAGGGCACCCCTAGGCCTAGGCTAGGGCTCCCCTAGGCGTAGGCTAGGGCACCCCTAGGCCTAGGGTAGGGCACCCCTAGGCCAAGGTTAGGGCACCACTAGGCCTAGGCTAGGGCACCACTAGGCCTAGGCTAGGGCTCCGCTAGGCCTAGGCTAGGGCTCCCCTAGGCCTAGGCTAGGGCACTCCTAGGCCAACACTAGTGCTCCCCAAGGCCTAGGCTAGGGCACCCCTAGGACTAGGCTAGGGCTCCCCTAGGCCTAGGCTAGGGCACCCCTAGGCCTAGGCTAGGGCACCCGTAGGCCAAGGTTAGGGCACCACTAGGCCTAGGCTAGGGCACCCCTAGGCCTAGGCCAGGGCACCCCTAGATTAAAGTTGGGGCTCCCCTAGGCCTAGGCTTGGGCACCCCTAGGCCAAGGCTAGAGCTCCCCTAAGCCTAGGGTAGGGCACTCCTAGGCCAAGGCTATGGCTCTCCTAAGGCCTAGGCTATGGCACCCCTAGGCCTATGCTAGGGCTCCCCTAGGCCAAGGCTAGGGCTCCTCTAGGCCTTGGCTAGGGCACGCCTAGGCCAAGGCTAGGGCTCTGCTTGGCCTAGGCTAGGACACCCCTAGGCCAAGGCTAGGGCTCCCCTATGCCTAGGCTAAGGCACCCCTAGACCTAGGCTAGGGCTCCCCTAGGCCTAAGCTAGGGCTCCCCTAGGCCTAGGCTAGTGCACCCCTAGGCCTAGGCTAGGGTACCCCTAGGCCAAGGCTAATGCTCCCCTAGGCCTAGGTTAGGGCTCCCCTAGGCCTAGGCTAGGGCACCCCTAGGCCAAGGCTTGGGCTCCCCTATGCCTAGGCTAAGGCTCCCCAGGCCAAGGCTAGGACACCCCTGGGCCAAGGCTAGGGCTCCCCTAGGCCCAGGCTAGGGCACCATTAGGCCTAGGCAAGGGCACCCCTAGTGCAAGGCTAGGGCTCCCCTAGACCTAGGCTAGGACACCCCTAGACCTGGGGTAGGGCACCATTAGGCCAAGCCTAGGGCTCTCGTAGGCCTTGGCTATGGCACCCCTAGGCCTAGGTTAGGGTACCCCTAGGCCAAGGTTAGGGCACCCCTAGGCCTAGGCTAGGGCACCACTAGGCCTAGGCTAAGGCTCCCCTAGGCCTAGGCTAGGGCACTCCTAGGCCAACACTAGTGCTCCCCAAGGCCTAGGCTAGGGCACCCCTAGGCCTAGGCTAGGGCACCCCTAGGCCAAGGTTAGGGCACCAGTAGGCGTAGGCTAGGGCACCCCTAGGCCTAGGCCAGGGCACCCCTAGATTAAAGTTGGGGCTCCCCTACGCCTAGGCTAGGGCACCCCTAGGCTTATCTAGGGCACCCCTAGGACAAGGCTATTGCTCCCCTAGGCCTAGGCTAAGGCAACCCTAGGCCAAGGCTAGGGCACACCTAGGCCTAGGCTAGGAAACCACTAGGCCTAGGCTAAGGCACACCTAGGCCATGGATAGGGCTCCCCTAGGCCTAGGCTTGGGCACCCCTAGGCTTCGGCTAGGGCACCCCTAGACTAAGGTTGGGGCTCCCCTAGGACTAGGGTATGGCACCCCTAGGCCTAGGCCAGGGCACCCCTAGACTAAAGTTAGGGCTCCCCTATGCCTAGGCTAGGGCACCTTTAGGCCTATCTAGGGCACCCCTAGGCCAAGGCTATGGTTCCTCTAGGCATAGGCTAGGGCAGCCTAGGCCAAGGCTATTGCTCCCCTATTCCTAGGCTAGGGCACCACTAGGCCAAGGCTAGGGCACCCCTAAGCCTATGAAAGGGCACTCTTAGGACAAGGCTACGGCTCCCCTAGGCCTAGGCTAGGGCTCCCCAAGCCTAGGCTAGGGCACCCCTAGGCCAAGACTAGGGTACCCCTAGGCCAATGCTACGGCTCCCCTAGGCCTAGGCTAGGGCAGCCCTAGGCCTAGGCTAGGGCTCCCCTAGGCCTAGGCTAGGGCACCCCTAGTCCTAGGCTAGGGCTCCACTAGTCCTAGGCAGGGCACCCCTAAGCCAAGGCCTGGGCACCACTAGGCCAAGGCTAGGACTCCCCTAGGACTAGGCTAGAGCACCCCTTGGCCAAGGCTAGGGCACCCCAGGGCAATGCTATGGCTCCTCTAGGCCTAGGGTAGGGCACCCCTAGGCCTAGGCCAGGGCACCCCTAGATTAAAGTTGGGGCTCCCCTAGGCCTTGGCTAGGGCACCCCTAGGACTAGGCTAGGGCACCCCTAGGCCAAGGTTAGGGCACCACTAGGCCTAGGCTAGGGCACCCCTAGGCCTAGGTTAGGGCTCCCCTAGGCCTAGGCTAGGGCTCCCCTAGGCCTAGGCTAGGGCACTCCTAGGCCAACACTAGTGCTCCCCAAGGCCTAGGCTAGGGCACCCCTAGGCCTAGGCTAGGGTACCCATAGGCCTAGGCTAGGGCACCACTAGGCCTAGGCTAAGGCACCTCTAGGCCATGGATAGGGCTCCCCTAGGCCTAGGCTTGGGCACACCTAGGCCAAGGCTAGAGCTCCCCTAGGCCTAGGGTAGGGCACTCCTAGGCCAAGGCTAGGGCTCTCCTAAGGCCTAGGCTATGGCACCCCTAGGCCTAGGCTAGGGCTCCCCTAGGCCAAGGCTAGGGCTCCTCTAGGCCTTGGCTAGGGCACTCCTAGGCCAAGGCTAGGGCTCCGCTTGGCCTAGGCTAGGACACCCCTAGGCCAAGGCTAGGGCACCCCTATGCCTAGGCTAGAGCACCCCTAGACCTAGGCTAGGGCTCCCCTAGGCCTAAGCTAGGGCTCCCCTAGGCCTAGGCTAGGGCACCCCTAGGCCTAGGCTAGGGTACCCCTAGGCCAAGGCTAATGCTCCCCTAGGCCTAGGCTAGGGCTCCCCTAGGCCTAGGCTAGGGCACCCCTAGGCCAAGGCTAGGGCTCCCCTATGCCTAGGCTAAGGCACCCCTAGGCCAAGGCTAGGACACCCCTGGGCCAAGGCTAGAGCTCCCCTAGGCCCAGGCTAGGGCACCATTAGGCCTAGGCAAGGGCACCCCTAGTCCAAGGCTAGGGCTCCCCTAGACCTAGGCTAGGACACCCCTAGACCTGGGGTAGGGCACCATTAGGCCAAGCCTAGGGCTCTCGTAGGCCTTGGCTATGGCACCCCTAGGCCTAGGTTAGGGTACCCCTAGGCCAAGGTTAGGGCACCCCTAGGCCTAGGCAAGGGCACCACTAGGCCTAGGGTAGGGCTCCCCTAGGCCTAGGCTAGGGCACTCCTAGGCCAACACTAGTGCTCCCCAAGGTCTAGGCTAGGGCACCCTTAGGCCTAGGCTAGGGCACCCCTAGGCCTAGGCTAAGGCACCAGTAGGCCTAGGCTAAGGCACCCCTAGGCCATGGATAGGGCTCCCCTAGGCCTAGGCTTGGTCACCCCTAGGCCAAGGCTAGAGCTCCCCTAGGCCTAGGGTAGGGCACCCCATGCCAAGCCTAGGGCTCCCCTAGGCCGAGGCTAGGGCACCCCTAGGCATAGTCTAGGGTACCCCTTGGCCACGGCTAATGCTCCCCTAGGCCTAGGCTAGGGCTCCCCTAGGCCTAGGCTAGGCCACCCCTAGGCCAAGGCTAGGGCTCCCATATGCCTAGGCTAAGGCAACCCTAGGCCAAGGCTAGGGCACACCTAGGCCTAGGTTAGGGCACCACTAAGCCTAGGCTAAGGCACACCTAGGCCATGGATAGGGCTCCTCTAGGCCTAGGCTTGGGCACCCCTAGGCCTAGGCTAGGGCACCCCTAGACTAAGGTTGGGGCTCCCCTAGGACTAGGGTATGGCACGCCTAGGCCTAGGCCAGGGCACCCCTAGACTAAAGTTGTGGCTCACCTATGCCTAGGCTAGGGCACCCATAGGCCTATCTAGGGCACCCCTAGGCCAAGGCTATGGCTCCTCTAGGCATAGGCTAGGGCAGCCTAGGCCAAGGCTATTGCTCCCCTTTTCCTAGGCTAGGGCACCACTAGGCCAAGGCTAGGGCACCCCTAAGCCTATGATTGGGCACTCTTAGGCCAAGGCTACGGCTCCCCTAGGCCTAGGCTAGGGCTCCCCAAGCCTAGGCTAGGGCACCCCTAGGCCAAGCCTAAGGTACCCCTAGGCCAATGCTACGGCTCCCCTAGGCCTAGGCTAGAGCAGTCCTAGGCCTAGGCTAGGGCTCCCCTAGGCCTAGGCTAGGGCACCCCTAGGCCTAGGCTAGGGCTCCACTAGTCCTAGGCAGGGCACCCCTAAGCCAAGGCCTGGGCACCACTAGGCCAAGGCTCGGACTCCCCTAGGACTAGGCTAGGGCACCCCTTGGCCAAGGCTAGGGCACCCCAGGGCAATGCTATGGCTCCTCTAGGCCTAGGGTAGGGCATCCCTAGGCCAAGGCTATGGCTCCTCTAGGCCTTGGCTAGGGCACGCCTAGGCCAAGGCTAGGGCTCCCCTTGGCCTAGGCTAGGACACCCCTAGGCCAAGGCTAGGGCTCCCCTTTGCCTAGGCTAGGGCACCCCTAGGCCTAGGCTAGGGCTCCCCTAGGCCTAGGCTAGGGCACCCCTAGGCCTAGGCTAGGGTACCCCTAGGCCAAGGCTAATGCTCCCCTAGGCCTAGGCGAGGGCTCCCCTAGGCTTAAGCAGGGCACCCCTAGGCCAAGGCTAGGGCTCCCCTATGCCTAGGCTAAGGCACCCCTAGGGCAAGCTAGGGCACCCCTGGGCCAAGGCTAGGGCTCCCCTAGGCCCAGACTAGGGCACCATTCGGCCTAGGCAAGGGCACCCCTAGTCCAAGGCTAGGGCTCCCCTAGGCCTAGGCTAGGACACCCCTAGACCTAGGCTAGGGCACCCTTATGCCAAGCCTCGGGCTCCCGTAGGCCTTGGCTAGGGCACCCCAAGGCCTATGTTAGGGCACCCCTAGGCCAAGGTTAGGGCACCCCTAGGCCTAGGCTAGCGCACCCCTAGGCCTAAGCTAGGGCTCCCCTAGGCCTAGGCTAGGGCACTCCTAGGCAAACACTAGTGTTCCCCAAGGCCTAGGCTAGGGCACCCCTAGGCCTAGGCTAGGGCACCCATAGGCCTAGGCTAGGGCACCACTAGGCCTAGGCTAAGGCACCCATAGGCCATGGATAGGGCTCCCGTAGGCCTAGGCTTGGGCACCCCTAGGCCAAGGCTAGAGCTCCCCTAGGCCTAGGGTAGGACACTCCTAGGCCAAGGCTAGGGCACCCCATGCCAAGCCTAGGGCTCCCCTAGGCCTAGGCTAGGGCACCCCTAGGCCTAGGCTAGGGCACCACTAGGCCTAGGCTAAGGCACCCCTAGGCCATGGATAGGGCTCCCCTAGGCCTAGGCTTGGTCACCCCTAGTCCAAGGCTAGAGCTCCCCTAAGGCTAGGTTAGGGCACTCCTAGGCCAAGGCTAGGGCTCCCCTAGGCCTAGGCTAGGGCACCACTAGGCCAAGGCTAAGGCACCCCTAGGCCATGGATAGGGCTCCCCTAGGCCTAGGCTTGGGCACTCCTAGGCCAAGGCTAGGGCTCTCCTAAGGCCTAGGCTATGGCACCCCTAGGCCTAGGCTAGGGTTCCCCTAGTCCAAGGCTAGGGCTCCCCTTGGCCTAGGCTAGGGCACCCCTAGATTAAAGTTGGGGCTCCCCAACGCCTAGACTAGGGCACCCCTAGGCTTATCTAGGGGACCCCTAGGCCAAGGCTATTGCTCCCCTAGGCCTAGTCTAGGGCACCACTAGGCCAAGGCTAGGGCACCCCTAAGCCTATGATAGGGCACTTTTAGGCCCAGCTACGGCTCCCCTAGGCCTAGGCTAGGGCTCCCCAAGCCTAGGCTAGGGCACCCCTAGGCCAAGGCTAGGGTACCCCTAGGCCAAGGCTATGGCTCCCCTAGGCCTAGGCTAGGGCACCCCTAGGCCTAGGCTAGGGCTCCACTAGTCCTAGGCAGTGCACCCCTAGTCCAAGGCCTGGTCACCCCTAGGCCAAGGCTAGAGCTCCCCTAGGCCTAGGGTAGGGCACTCCTAGGCCAAGGCTAGGGCTTCCCTAGGCCTAGGGTAGGGCACCCCTAGGCCAAGGCTAGGGCTCCCGTATGCCTAGGCTAAGGCAACCCTAGGCCAAGGCTAGGGCACACCTAGGCCTAGGCTAGGAAACCACTAGGCCTAGGCTAAGGCACACCTAGGCCATGGATAGGGCTCCCCTAGGCCTAGGCTTGGGCACCCCTAGGCCTATCTAGGGCACCCCTAGGCCAAGGCTATGGCTCCCCTAGGCATAGGCTAGGGCTCCCCAAGCCTAGGCTAGGGCACCCCTAGGCTAAGGCTAGGGTACCCCTAGGCCAATGCTACGGCTCCCCTAGGCCTAGGCTAGGGCAGCCCTAGACCTAGGCTAGGGCTCCCCTAGGCCTAGGCTAGGGCACCCCTAGGCCTAGGCTAGGGCTCCACTAGTCCTAGGCAGGGCACCCCTAAGCCAAGGCCTGGGCACCACTAGGCAAAGGCTAGGACTCCCCTAGGACTAGGCTAGGGCACCCCTTGGCCAAGGCTAGGGCACCCCAGGGCAATGCTATGGCTCCTCTAGGCCTAGGGTAGGGCATCCCTAGGCCAAGGCTATGGCTCCTCTAGGCCTACGCTAGGGCACGTCTAGGCCAAGGCTAGGGCTCCCCTTGGCCTAGGCTAGGACACCCCTAGGCCAAGGCTAGGGCTCCCCTATGCCTAGGCTAGGGCACCCCTAGGCCTAGGCTAGGGCTCCCCTAGGCCTAGTCTAGGGCTCCCCTAGGCCTAGGCTAGGGTACCCCTAGGCCAAGGCTAATGCTCCCCTTGGCCTAGACGAGGGCTCCCCTAGGCTTAGGCTAGGGCACCCCTAGGCCTAGGCTAAGGCACCCCTAGGGCAAGCTAGGGCACCCCTGGGCCAAGGCTAGGGCTCCCCTAGGCCCAGACTAGGGCACCATTAGGCCTAGGCAAGGGCACCCCTAGTCCAAGGCTAGGGCTCCCCTAGGCCTAGGCTAGGAAACCCCTAGACCTAGGCTAGGGCACCCTTATGCCAAGCCTAGGGCTCCCGTAGGCCTTGGCTAGGGCACCCCAAGCCTATGTTAGGGCACCCCTAGGCCAAGGTTAGGGCACCCTTAGGCCTAGGCTAGGGCACCCCTAGACCTAGGCTAGGGCTCCCCGAGGCCTAGGCTAGGGCACTCCTAGGCAAACACTAGTGCTCCCCAAGGCCTAGGCTAGGGTACCCCTAGGCCTAGGCTAGGGCTCCCCTAGGCCTAGGCTAGGGCACCATTAGGCCTAGGCTAAGGCACCCCTAGGCCATGGATAGGGCTCCCCTAGGTGTAAGCTTGGGCACCCCTAGGCCAAGGCTAGAGCTCCCCTAGGCGTAGGGTAGGGCACTCCTAGGCCAAGGCTAGGGCTCTCCTAAGGCCTAGGCTAGGGCTCCCCTAGGCCAAGGCTAGGGCTCCCCTAGGCCTAGGCTAGGGCACCCCTAGGCCTAGGCTAGGGCACCCCTACGCCAAGGAGGGCTCCCCTACGCCTA
This sequence comes from Tenrec ecaudatus, assembly GCF_050624435.1. Taxonomy (NCBI): domain Eukaryota; kingdom Metazoa; phylum Chordata; class Mammalia; order Afrosoricida; family Tenrecidae; genus Tenrec; species Tenrec ecaudatus. The sequence goes on along the minus strand of NW_027457666.1, from coordinate 1,241,976 downwards.
GGCTAGGCACCCCTAGGCCTAGGCCTCGATCCCCTAGGCCAAAGCTAGGGCTCCAGTAGGCCTAGGCTAGGGCACACCTAGGCCTAGGCTAAGGCACCCCTAGGCCAAGGCTAGGGTACCCCTAGGCCTAGGCTAAGGCACCCCTACGCCAAGGATAGGGCTCCCCTAGGCCTAGGCAAGGTCACCCCTTAGCCTAGGCTAGGGCACCCCTAGGCCAAGGCTAGGGCTATCCTAGGCTTAGGGTAGGGCACCCTTAGGCTGAGGCTAGGGCACCCCTAGGCCGAGGCTAAGGCTCTCCTAAGCCTCGGCTAGGGCACCCCTAGGCCGAGGCTAAGGAACCCCTAGGCCAAGGATAGGGCTCCCCTAGGCCTAGGCTAGGGCACCCCTAGGCCAAAGGTAGGGCTCCCCTAGGACTAGGCTAGGGCACCCCTAGACTAAGGTTGGGGCTCCCCCAGGCCTAGGCTAGGGCACCCCTCGGCCTTGGGTAGGGCACACCTAGACTAAGGTTGGGGATCCCCTACGCCTAGGCTAGGGCACCCCTAGGCCTATCTAGGGCACTCCTAGGCCAAGGCTATGGCTCCTCTAGTCCTAGGCTAGGGCACCCCTAGGCCTAGGCTAGGGCACCCCTAGGCCTAGGCTAGGGCACCCCTAGGCCAAGGCTAGGGCTCCCCTAGACCTAGGCCAAGGCACCCCTAGACTAAGTTTGGGGCTTCCCTAGGCCTAAGCCAGGGCACCCCTAGATTAAAGTTGGGGCTCCCCTACGCCTAGGCTAGGGCACCCCTAGGCTTATCTAGGGCACCCCTAGGCCAAGGCTATTGCTCCCCTAGGCCTAGGCTAGGGCACCACTAGGCCAAGGCTAGGGCACCCCTAAGCCTATGATAGGGCACTCTTAGGCCAAGGCTACGGCTCCCCTAGGCTTAGGCTAGGGCTCCCCAAGCCTAGGCTAGGGCACCCCTAGGCCAAGGCTAGGGTACCCATAGGCCAAGGCTATGGCTCCCCTAGGCCTAGGCTAGGGCTCCCCTAGGCCTAGGCTAGGGCACCCCTAGGCCTAGGCTAGGGCTCCACTAGTCCTAGGCAGGGCACCCCTAGTCCAAGGCCTGGGCACCACTAGGCCAAGGCTAGGACTCCCCTAGGACAAGGCTAGGGCACCCCTAGACCTAGGCTAGGGCACCCCAGGGCAATGCTATGGCTCCTCTAGGCCTTGGCTAGGGCACGCCTAGGCAAAGGCTAGGGCTCCCCTATGCCTAGGCTAGGGCACCCCTAGACCTAGGCTAGGGCTCCCCTAGGCCTAGGCTAGGGCTCCCCTAGGCCTAGGCTAGGGCACCCCTAGGCCTAGGCTAGGGTACCCCTAGGCCAAGGCTAATGCTCCCCTAGGCCTAGGCTAGGGCTCCCCTAGGCCTAGGCTAGGGCACCCCTAGGCCAAGGCTAGGGCTCCCCTATGCCTAGGCTAAGGCACCCCTAGGCCAAGGCTAGGACACCCCTGGGCCAAGGCTAGGGCTCCCCTAGGCCCAGGCTAGGGCACCATTAGGCCTAGGCAAGGGCACCCCTAGTCCAAGGCTATGGCTCCCCTAGACCTAGGCTAGGACACCCCTAGACCTAGGGTAGGGCACCATTAGGCCAAGCCTAGGGCTCTCATAGGCCTTGGCTATGGCACTCCTAGGCCTAGGTTAGGGTACCCCTAGGCCAAGGTTAGGGCACCCCTAGGCCTAGGCTAGGGCACCACTAGGCCTAGGGTAGGGCTACCCTAGGCCTAGGCTAGGGCACTCCTAGGCCAACACTAGTGTTCCCCAAGGTCTAGGCTAGGGCACCCCTAGGCCTAGGCTAGGGCACCCCTAGGCCTAGGCTAAGGCACCACTAGGCCTAGGCTAAGGCACCCCTAGGCCATGGATAGGGCTCCCCTAGGCCTAGGCTTGGTCACCCCTAGGCCAAGGCTAGAGCTCCCCTAGGCCTAGGGTAGGGCACTCCTAGGTCAAGGCTAGGGCACCCAATGCCAAGCCTAGGGCTCCCCCAGGCCTAGGCTAGGCACTCCTAGGCCTAGTCTAGGGTAGCCCTAGGCCAAGGCTAATGCTCCCCTAGGCCTAAGCTAGGGCTCCCCTAGGCCTAGGCTAGGCCACCCCTAGGCCAAGGCTAGGGCTCCCCTAGGCCTAAGCTAGGGCTCCCCTAGGCCTAGGCTAAGGCAACCCTAGGCCAAGGCTAGGGCACACCTAGGCCTAGGCTAGGGCACCACTAGGCCTAGGCTAAGGCACACCTAGGCCATGGATAGGGCTCCCCTAGGCCTAGGCTTGGGCACCCCTAGGCCTAGGCTAGGGCACCCCTAGTCTAAGGTTGGGGCTCCCCTAGGACTAGGGTATGGCACCCCTAGGCCTAGGGCAGGGCACACCTAGACTAAAGTTGTGGCTCACCTATGCCTAGGCTAGTGCACCCCTAGGCCTATCTAGGGCACCCCTAGGCCAAGGCTATGGCTCCTCTAGGCATAGGCTAGGGCAGCCTAGGCCAAGGCTATTGCTCCCCTATTCCTAGGCTAGGGCACCACTAGGCCAAGGCTAGGGCACCCCTAAGCCTATGATAGGGCACTCTTAGACCAAGGCTACGGCTCCCCTAGGCCTAGGCTAGGGCTCCCCAAGCCTAGGCTAGGGCACCCCTAGGCCAAGCCTAGCGTACCCCTAGGCCAATGCTACGGCTCCCCTAGGCCTAGGCTAGAGCAGTCCTAGGCCTAGGCTAGGGCTCCCCTAGGCCTAGGCTAGGGCACCCCTAGGCCTAGGCTAGGGCTCCACTAGTCCTAGGCAGGGCACCCCTAAGCCAAGGCCTGGGCACCACTAGGCCAAGGCTAGGACTCCCCTAGGACTAGGCTAGGGCACCCCTTGGCCAAGGCTAGGGCACCCCAGGGCAATGCTATGGCTCCTCTAGGCCTAGGGTAGGGCATCCCTAGGCCAAGGCTATGGCTCCTCTAGGCCTTGGCTAGGGCACGCCTAGGCCAAGGCTAGGGCTCCCCTTGGCCTAGGCTAGGACACCCCTAGGCCAAGGTTAGGGCTCCCCTTTGCCTAGGCTAGGGCACCCCTAGGTCTAGGCTAGGGCTCCCCTAGGCCTAGTCTAGGGCACCCCTAGGCCTAGGCTAGGGTACCCCTAGGCCAAGGCTAATGCTCCCCTAGGCCTAGGCGAGGGCTCCCCTAGGCTTAGGCTAGGGCACCCCTAGGCCAAGGCTAGGGCAACCCTATGCCTAGGCTAAGGCACCCCTAAGGCAAGCTAGGGCACCCCTGGGCCAAGGCTAGGGCTCCCCTAGGCCCAGACTAGGGCACCATTAGGCCTAGGCAAGGGCACCCCTAGTCCAAGGCTAGGGCTCCCCTAGGCCTAGGCTAGGACACCCCTAGACCTAGGCTAGGGCACCCTTATGCCAAGCCTCGGGCTCCCGTAGGCCTTGGCTAGGGCACCCCTAGGCCTATGTTAGGGCACCCCTAGGCCAAGGTTAGGGCACCCCTAGGCCTAGGCTAGGGCACCCCTAGGCCTAGGCTAGGGCTCCCCTAGGCCTAGGCTAGGGCACTCCTAGGCAAACACTAGTGCTCCCCAAGGCCTAGGCTAGGGCACCCCTAGGCCTAAGCTAGGGCACCCGTAGGCCTAGGCTAGGGCACCACTAGGCCTAGGCTAAGGCACCCATAGGCCATGGATAGGGCTCCCGTAGGCCTAGGTTTGGCCACCCCTAGGCCAAGGCTAGAGCTCCCCTAGGCCTAGGGTAGGGCACTCCTAGGCCAAGGCTAGGGCACCCCATGCCAAGCCTAGGGCTCCCCTAGGCCTAGGCTAGGGCACCCCGAGGCCTAGGGTAGGGCACTCCTAGGCCAAGGCTAGGGCACCCCATGCCAAGCCTAGGGCTCCCCTAGGCCTAGTCTAGGGTACCCCTAGGCCAAGGCTAATGCTCCCCTAGGCCTAAGCTAGGGCTCCCCTAGGCCTAGGCTATTGCTCCCCTAGGCCTAGGCTAGGGCACCCCTAGGCCAAGGCTAGGGTACCCATAGTCCAAGGCTATGGCTCCCCTATGCCTAGGCTAAGGCACCCCTAGGCCAAGGCTAGGACACCCCTGGGCCAAGGCTAGGGCTCCCCTAGGCCCAGGCTAGGGCACCATTAGGCCTAGGCAAGGGCACCCCTAGTCCAAGGCTAGGGCTCCCCTAGACCTAGGCTAGGACACCCCTAGACCTAGGGTATGGCACCATTAGGCCAAACCTAGGGCTCTCGTAGGCCTTGGCTATGGCACTCCTAGGCCTAGGTTAGGGTACCCCTTGGCCAAGGTTAGGGCACCCCTAGGCCTAGGCTAGGGCACCACTAGGCCTAGGGTAGGGCTCCCCTAGGCCTAGGCTAGGGCACTCCTTGGCCAACACTAGTGCTCCCCAAGGTCTAGGCTAGGGCACCCCTAGGCTTAGGCTAGGGCACCCCTAGGCCTAGGCTAAGGCACCACTAGGCCTAGGCTAAGGCACCCCTAGGCCATGGATAGGGCTCCCCTAGGCCTAGGCTTGGTCACCCCTAGGCCAAGGCTAGAGCTCCCCTAGGCCTAGGGTAGGGCACTCCTAGGCCAAGGCTAGGGCACCCCATGCCAAGCCTAGGGCTCCCCTAGGCCTAGTCTAGGGTACCCCTAGGCCAAGGCTAATGCTCCCCTAGGCCTAAGCTAGGGCTCCCCTAGGCCTAGGCTAGGCCACCCCTAGGCCAAGGCTAGGGCTCCCATATGCCTAGGCTAAGGCAACCCTAGGCCAAGGCTAGGGCACCCCTAGGCCTAGGCTAGGGCTCCACTAGTCCTAGGCAGGGCACCCCTAAGCCAAGGCCTGGGCACCACTAGGCCAAGGCTAGGACTCCCCTAGGACTAGGCTAGGGCACCCCTTGGCCAAGGCTAGGGCACCCCAGGGCAATGCTATGGCTCCTCTAGGCCTAGGGTAGGGCATCCCTAGGCCAAGGCTATGGCTCCTCTAGGCCTTGGCTAGGGCACGCCTAGGCCAAGGCTAGGGCTCCCCTTGGCCTAGGCTAGGACACCCCTAGGCCAAGGCTAGGGCTCCCCTAGGCCTAGGCTAGGGCACCCCTAGGCCTAGGCTAGGGCTCCCCTAGGCCTAGTCTAGGGCACCCCTAGGCCTAGGCTAGGGTACCCCTAGGCCAAGGCTAATGCTCCCCTAGGCCTAGGCGAGGGCTCCCCTAGGCTTAGGATAGGGCACCCCTAGGCCAAGGCTAGGGCTCCCCTATGCCTAGGCTAAGGCACCCCTAGGGCAAGCTAGGGCACCCCTGGGCCAAGGCTAGGGCTCCCCTAGGCCCAGACTAGGGCACCATTAGGCCTAGGCAAGGGCACCCCAGGTCCAAGGCTAGGGCTCCCTTAGGCCTAGGCTAAAACACCCCTAGACCTAGGCTAGGGCACCCTTATGCCAAGCCTAGGGCTCCCGTAGGCCTTGGCTAGGGCACCCCTAGGCCTATGTTAGGGCACCCCTAGGCCAAGGTTAGGGCACCCCTAGGCCTAGGCTAGGGCACCCCTAGGCCTAGGCTAGGGCTCCCCTAGGCCTAGGCTAGGGCACTCCTAGGCAAACACTAGTGCTCCCCAAGGCCTAGGCTAGGGCACCCCTAGGCCTAGGCTAGGGCACCCGTAGGCCTAGGCTAGGGCACCACTAGGCCTAGGCTAAGGCACCCATAGGCCATGGATAGGGCTCCCGTAGGCCTAGGCTTGGCCACCCCTAGGCCAAGGCTAGAGCTCCCCTAGGCCTAGGGTAGGGCACTCCTAGGCCAAGGCTAGGGCACCCCATGCCAAGCCTAGGGCTCCCCTAGGCCTAGGCTAGGGCACCCCTAGGCCTAGTCTAGGGTACCCCTAGGCCAAGGCTAATGCTCCCCTAGGCCTAGGCTTGGGCTCTCCTAGGCCTAGGCTAGGGCACCCCTAGGCCAAGGCTAGGGCTCCCCTATGCCTAGGCTAAGGCACCCCTAGGGCAAGGCTAAGGCACCCCTTGGCCAAAGCTAGGGCTCCCCTAGGCCTAGGCTAGGGCACCATTAGGGCTAGGCAAGGGCACCCCTAGTCCAAGGCTAGGGCTCCCCTAGGCCTAGGCTAGCACACCCCTATACCTAGGCTGGGCACTCTTAGGCCAAGCCTAGGGCTCCCTTAGGCCTTGGCTAGGGCACCCCCAAGCCTAGGCTAGGGCTCCCCTAGGCCTAGGCTAGGGCACTCCTAGGCCAACACTAGTGCTCCCCAAGGCCTAGGCTAGGGTACCCCTAGGCCTAGGCTAGGGCTCCCCTAGGCCTATGCTAGGGCACCCCTAGGCCAAGGTTAGGGCACCCCTAGGCCTAGGCTAGGGCACCCCTAGGCCTAGGCTAGGGCTCCCCTAGGCCTAGGCTAGGGCACTCCTAGGCAAACACTAGTGCTCCCCAAGGCCTAGGCTAGGGCACCCCTAGGCCTAGGCTAGGGCACCCGTAGGCCTAGGCTAGGGCACCACTAGGCCTAGGCTAAGGCACCCATAGGCCATGGATAGGGCTCCCGTAGGCCTAGGCTTGGCCACCCCTAGGCCAAGGCTAGAGCTCCCCTAGGCCTAGGGTAGGGCACTCCTAGGCCAAGGCTAGGGCACCCCATGCCAAGCCTAGGGCTCCCCTAGGCCTAGGCTAGGGCACCCCTAGGCCTAGTCTAGGGTACCCCTAGGCCAAGGCTAATGCTCCCCTAGGCCTAGGCTTGGGCTCTCCTAGGCCTAGGCTAGGGCACCCCTAGGGCAAGGCTAAGGCACCCCTAGGCCAAAGCTAGGGCTCCCCTAGGCCTAGGCTAGGGCACCATTAGGGCTAGGCAAGGGCACCCCTAGTCCAAGGCTAGGGCTCCCCTAGGCCTAGGCTAGCACACCCCTATACCTAGGCTGGGCACTCTTAGGCCAAGCCTAGGGCTCCCTTAGGCCTTGGCTAGGGCACCCCCAAGCCTAGGCTAGGGCTCCCCTAGGCCTAGGCTAGGGCACTCCTAGGCCAACACTAGTGCTCCCCAAGGCCTAGGCTAGGGTACCCCTAGGCCTAGGCTAGGGCTCCCCTAGGCCTATGCTAGGGTACCCCTAGGCCTAGGCTAGGGCTCCCCTAGGCCTATGCTAGGGCACCATTAGGCCTAGGCTAAGGCACCCTTAGGCCATGCATAGGGCTCCCCTAGGCGTAAGCTTGGGCACCCCTAGGAAAAGACTAGAGCTCCCCTAGGCCTAGGATAGGGCACTCCTAGGCCAAGGCTAGGGCTCTCCTAAGGCCTAGGCTATGGCACCCCTAGGCCTAGGCTAGGGCTCCCCTAGGCCAAGGCTAGGGCTCCCCTAGGCCTAGCCTAGGGCACCCCTTGGCCTAGGCTAGGGAAAAACTACGCCAAGGAGGGCTCCCCTACGCCTAGGCTAGGCACCCCTAGGCCTAGGCCTCGATCCCTTAGGCCAAAGCTAGTGCTCCACTAGGCCTAGGCTAGGGCACACCTAGGCCTAGGCTAGGGCACCCCTAGGCCAAGGCTAGGGTACCCCTAGGCCTAGGCTAAGGTACCCCTAGGCCAAGGATAGGGCTCCCCTAGGCCTAGGCTAGGTCACCCCTTAGCCTAGGCTAGGGCACCCCTAGGCCAAGGCTAGGGCTATCCTAGGCTTAGGGTAGGGCACCCTTAGGGTGAGGCTAGGGCACCCCTAGGCCGAGGCTAAGGAACCCCTAGGCCAAGGATAGGGCTCCCCTAGGCCTAGGCTAGGGCACCCCTAGGCCAAAGCTAGGGCTCCCCTAGTACTAGGCTAGGGCACCCCTAGACTAAGGTTGGGGCTCCCCTCGGCCTAGGCTAGGGCACCCCTCGGCCTAGGCTAGGGCACCCCTAGACTAAGGTTGGGGATCCCCTACGCCTAGGTTAGGCACCCCTAGGCCTAGGCCTCGATCCTCTAGGCCAAAGCTAGGGCTCCACTAGGCCTAGGCTAGGGCACACCTAGGCCTAGGCTAGGGCACCCCTAGGCCAAGGCTAGTGTACCCCTAGGCTAGGCTAAGGCACCCCTAGGCCAAGGATAGGGCTCCCCTAGGCCTAGGCTTGGGCACCCCTAGGACAAGGCTAGAGCTCCCCTAGGCCTAGGGTAGGGCACTCCTAGGCCAAGGCTAGGGCTCTCCTAAGGCCTAGGCTATGGCATCCCTAGGCCTAGGCTAGGGCTCCCCTAGGCCAAGGCTAGGGCTCCCCTAGGCCTAGGCTCGGGCACCCCTAGGCCTTGGCTAGGGCACCCCTACGCCAAGGAGGGCTCCCCTACGCCTAGGCTAGGCACCCCTAGGCCTAGGCCTCGATCCCCTAGGCCAAAGCTAGGGCTCCACTAGGCCTAGGCTAGGGCACACCCAGTCCTAGGCTAGGGCACCCCTAGGCCAAGGCTAGGGTACCCCTAGGCCTAGGCTAAGGCACCCCTAGGCCAAGGATAGGGCTCCCCTAGGCCTAGGCTAGGTCACTCCTTAGCCTAGGCTAGGGCACCCCTAGGCCATGGCTAGGGCTATCCTAGGCTTAGGGTAGGGCACCCTTAGTGTGAGGCTAGGGCACCCCTAGGCCGAGGCTAAGGAACCCCTAGGCCAAGGATAGGGCTCCCCTAGGCCTAGGCTAGGGCACCCCTAGGCCAAAGCTAGGGCTCCCCTAGGACTAGGCTAGGGCACCCCTAGACTAAGGTTGGGGCTCCCCTCGGCCTAGGCTAGGGCATCCCTCGGCCTAGGCTAGGGCACCCCTAGACTAAGGTTCGGGATCCCCTACGCCTAGGCTAGGGAACCCCTAGGCCTATCTAGGGCACTCCTAGGCCAAGGCTATGGCTCCTCTAATCCTAGGCTAGGGCAGCCTAGGCCAAGGCTATTGCTCCCCTAGGCCTAGGCTAGGGCACCCGTAGGCCAAGGCTAGTGTACCCCTCGGCCTAGGCTAGGGCAACCCTAGGCCAAGGCTACGGCTCCTCTAGGCCCAGGCTAGGGCACCCCTAGGCCTAGGTTAGGGTTCCCCTAGACCAAGGCTAGGGCACCCTTAGGGCTAGGCTAGGGCTCCCCTAGGCCTAGGCTAGGGCACCCCTATGCCTAGGCTAGGGCATCCCTAGTCCTAGGCAGGGCACCCCTAGGCCAAGGCTAGGGCACCACTAGTCCCAGGCTAGGATTCCCCTAGGACTTGGCTAGGGCACCCTAGACCTAGCCTAGGGCACCCTTAGGCCAAGGCTATGGCTCTTCTAGGCCTAGGCTAGGGCACCCCTAGGCCAAGGCTAGGGCTCCCCTATGCCTAGGCTAAGGCACCCCTAGGCCAAGGATAGGGCACCCCTGGTCCAAGGCTAAGGCTCCCCTAGGCCTAGGCTAGGGCACCATTAGGCCTAGGCAAGGGCACGCCTAGTCCAAGGCTAGGGCTCCTCTAGGCCTAGGATAGGACACCCCTAGATTTAGGCTAGGGCACCCTTAGGCCAATCCTAGGGCTCCCGTAGGCCTTGGCTAGGGCACCCCTAGCCCTAAGTTAGGGCACTCCTAGGCCAAGGTTAGGGCACCACTAGGCCTAGGCTAGGGCACCCCTAGGCCTAGGCTAGGGCTCCCCTAGGCCTAGGCTAGGGCTCCCCTAGGCCTAGGCTAGGGCACCCCTAGGCCTAGGCTAGGGCACCACTAGGCCTAGGCTAAGGCACCCCTAGGCCATGGATAGGGCTCCCCTAGGCCTAGGCTTGGGCACCCCTAGGACAAGGCTAGAGCTCCCCTAGGCCTAGGGTAGGGCATTCCTAGGCCAAGGCTAGGGCTCTCCTAAGGCCTAGGCTATGGCACCCCTAGGCCTAGGCTAGGGTTCCCCTAGGCCAAGGCTAGGGCTCCCCTAGGCCTAGGCTAGGGCTCCCTTAGGCCTAGGCTAGGGCACCCCTAGGCCTACGCTAAGGCACCCCTATGCCAAGGAGGGCTCCCCTACGCCTAGGCTAGGCACCCCTAGGCCTAGGCCGGGATCCCCTAAGCCAAAGCTAGCGCTCCACTAGGCCTAGGCTAGGGCACCCCTAGGCCTAGGCTAGGGCACCCCTAGGCCAAGGCTAGGGCTCCCCTAGGCCTAGGCTAGGGCACCCCTAGACTAAGGTTGGGGCTCCCCTAGGCCTAGGCCAGGACACCCCTAGGCTTATCTAGGGCACCCCTAGGCGAAGGCTATTGCTCCCTAGGCCTAGGCTAGGGCTCCCCAAGCCTAGGCTAGGGCAACCCTAGGCCAAGGCTAGGGTACCCCTTGACCAAGGCTATGGCTCCCCTAGGCCTAGGCTAGGGCACCCCTAGGCCTAGGCTAGGGCTCCCCTAGGCCTAGGCTAGGGCTCCCCTAGGCCTAGGCTAGGGCACCCCTAGGCCTAGGCTAGGGCTCCACTATTCCTAGGCAGGGCACCCCTAGTCCAAGGCCTGGGCACCACCTGGCCAAGGCTAGGACTCCCCTAGGACTAGGCTAGGGCACCCCTAGACCTAGGCTAGGGCACCCCAGGGCAATGCTATGGCTCCTCTAGGCCTAGGGTAGGGCATCCCTGGGCCAAGGCTATGGTTCCTCTAGGCCTTGGCTAGGGCACGCCTAGGCCAAGGCTAGGGCTCCCCTTGGCCTAGGCTAGGACACCCGTAGGCCAAGGCTAGGGCTCCCCTATGCCTAGGCTAGGGCACCCCTAGACCTAAGCTAGGGCTCCCCTAGGCCTAGGCTAGGGCTCCCCTAGGCCTAGGCTAGGGTACCCCTAGACCAAGGCTAATACTCCCCTAGGCCTAGGCTAGGGCTCCCCTAGGCCTAGGGTAGGGCTCCCCTAGGCCTAGGCTAGGGCACTCCTAGGCCAACACTAGTGCTCCCCAAGGTCTAGGCTAGGGCACCCCTAGGCCTAGGCTAGGGCACCCCTATTCCTAGGCTTGGTCACGCCTAGGCCAAGGCTAGAGCTCCCATGGGCCAAGGTTAGGGCTCCCCTAGGCCCAGGCTAGGGCACCATTAGGCCTAGGCAAGGGCACCCCTAGTCCAAGGCTAGTGCTCCCCTAGACCTAGGCTAGGACACCCCTAGACCTAGGCTAGAGCACCATTAGGCCAAGCCTAGGGCTCCCGTATGCCTTGGCTATGGCACCCCTAGGCCTAGGTTAGGGCATCCCTAGGCCAAAGTTAGGGCACCCCTAGGCCTAGGCTAGGGTACCCCTAGGCCAAGGCTAATCCTCCCCTAGGCCTAGGCTAGGGCTCCCCTAGGCCTAGGCTGGGGCTCCCCTAGGCCTAGGGTAGGGCTCCCCTAGGCCTAAGCTAGGGCACTCCTAGGCCAACACTAGTGCTCCCCAAGGTCTAGGCTAGGGCACCCCTAGGCCTAGGCTAGGGCACCCCTAGGCCTATGCTAGGGCACCACTAGGCCTAGGCTAAGGCACCTCTAGGCCATGGATAGGGCTCCCCTAGGCCTAGGCTTGGTCACCCCTAGGACAAGGCTAGAGCACCCCTAGGCCAAGCTAGGGCACTCCTAGGCCAAGGCTAGGGCTCCCCTAGGCCTAGGCTAGGGCACCACTAGGCCAAGGCTAAGGCACCCCTAGGCCATGGACAGGGCTCCCCTATTCCTAGGCTTGGGCACCCCTAGGCCAAGGCTAGAGATCCCCTAGGCGTAGGGTAGGGCACTCCTAGGCCAAGGCTAGGGCTCTCCTAAGGCCTAGGCTATGGCACCCCTAAGCCTAGGCTAGGGTTCCCATAGGCCAAGGCTAGGGCACCCCTAGTCCAAGGCTAGGGCTCCCCTAGGCCTAGGATAGGACACCCCTAGACCTAGGCTAGGGCACCCTTAGGCCAAGCCTAGGGCTCCCGTAGGCCTTGGCTAGGGCACCCCTAGGCCTAGGTTAGGGCACCCCTAGGCCAAGGTTAGGGCACCATTAGGCCTAGGCTAGGGCACCCCTAGTCCTAGGCTAGGGCTCCCCTAGGCCTAGGCTAGGGCTCCCCTAGGCCTAGGCTAGGGCACCACAAGGCCTAGGCTAAGGCACCCCTAGGCCATGGATAGGGCTCCCCTAGGCCTAGGGTAGGGCATTCCTAGGCCAAGGCTAGGGCTCTCCTAAGGCCTAGGCTATGGCACCCCTAGGCCTAGGCTAGGGTTCCCCTAGGCCAAGGCTAGGGCTCCCCTAGGCCTAGGCTAGGGCTCCCTTAGGCCTAGGCTAGGGCACCCCTAGGCCTAAGCTAAGGCACCCCTACGCCAAGGAGGGCTCCCCTACGCCTAGGCTAGGCACCCCTAGGCCTAGGCCGGGATCCCCTAAGCCAAAGCTAGGGCTCCACTAGGCCTAGGCTAGGGCACCCCTAGGCCTAGGCTAGGGCACCCCTAGGCCAAGGCTAGGGCTCCCCTAGGCCTAGGCTAGGGCACCCCTAGACTAAGGTTGGGGCTCCCCTAGGCCTAGGCCAGGGCACCCCTAGGCTTATCTAGGGCACCCCTAGGCGAAGGCTATTGCTCCCTAGGCCTAGGCTAGGGCTCCCCAAGCCTAGGCTAGGGCACCCCTAGGCCAAGGCTAGGGTACCCCTTGACCAAGGCTATGGCTCCCCTAGGCCTAGGCTAGGGCACCCCTAGGCCTAGGTTAGGGCTCCCCTAGGCCTAGGCTAGGGCTCCCCTAGGCCTAGGCTAGGGCACCCCTAGGCCTAGGCTAGGGCTCCACTATTCCTAGGCAGGGCACCCCTAGTCCAAGGCCTGGGCACCGCCTGGCCAAGGCTAGGACTCCCCTAGGACTAGGCTAGGGCACCCCTAGACCTAGGCTAGGGCACCCCAGGGCAATGCTATGGCTCCTCTAGGCCTAGGGTAGGGCATCCCTGGGCCAAGGCTATGGCTCCTCTAGGCCTTGGCTAGGGCACACCTAGGCCAAGGCTAGGGCTCCCCTTGGCCTAGGCTAGGACACCCGTAGGCCAAGGCTAGGGCTCCCCTATGCCTAGGCTAGGGCACCCCTAGACCTAAGCTAGGGCTCCCCTAGGCCTAGGCTAGGGCTCCCCTAGGCCTAGGCTAGGGTACCCCTAGACCAAGGCTAATACTCCCCTAGGCCTAGGCTAGGGCTCCCCTAGGCCTAGGGTAGGGCTCCCCTAGGCCTACGCTAGGGCACTCCTAGGCCAACACTAGTGCTCCCCAAGGTCTAGGCTAGGGCACCCCTAGGCCTAGGCTAGGGCACCCCTATTCCTAGGCTTGGTCACGCCTAGGCCAAGGCTAGAGCTCCCATGGGCCAAGGTTAGGGCTCCCCTAGGCCCAGGCTAGGGCACCATTAGGCCTAGGCAAGGGCACCCCTAATCCAAGGCTAGTGCTCCCCTAGACCTAGGCTAGGACACCCCTAGACCTAGGCTAGAGCACCATTAGGCCAAGCCTAGGGCTCCCGTATGCCTTGGCTATGGCACCCCTAGGCCTAGGTTAGGGCATCCCTAGGCCAAAGTTAGGGCACCCCTAGGCCTAGGCTAGGGTACCCCTAGGCCAAGGCTAATGCTCCCCTAGGCCTAGGGTAGGGCTCCCCTAGGCCTAAGCTAGGGCACTCCTAGGCCAACATTAGTGCTCCCCAAGGTCTAGGCTAGGGCACCCCTAGGCCTAGGCTAGGGCACCCCTAGGCCTATGCTAGGGCACCACTAGGCCTAGGCTAAGGCACCCCTAGGCCATGGATAGGGTTCCCCTAGGCCTAGGCTTGGTCACCCCTAGGCCAAGGCTAGAGCACCCCTAGGCCAAGCTAGGGCACTCCTACGCCAAGGCTAGGGCTCCCCTAGGCCTAGGCTAGGGCACCACTAGGCCAAGGCTAAGGCACCCCTAGGCCATGGACAGGGCTCCCCTATTCCTAGGCTTGGGCACCCCTAGGCCAAGGCTAGAGATCGCCTAGGCGTAGGGTAGGGCACTCCTAGGCCAAGGCTAGGGCTCTCCTAAGGCCTAGGCTATGGCACCCCTAGGCCTAGGCTAGGGTTCCCATAGGCCAAGGCTAGGGCTCCCCTAGGCCTAGGCTAGGGATCCCCTAGGCCTAGGCTAGGGCACCCCTAGTCCAAGGCTAGGGCTCCCCTAGGCCTAGGATAGGACACCCCTAGACCTAGGCTAGGGCACCCTTAGGTCAAGCCTAGGGCTCCCGTAGGCCTTGGCTAGGGCACCCCTAGGCCTAGGTTAGGGCACCCCTAGGCCAAGGTTAGGGCACCACTAGGCCTAGGCTAGGGCACCCCTAGGCCTAGGCTAGGGCTCCCCTAGGCCTAGGCTAGGGCTCCCCTAGGCCTAGGCTAGGGCACACCTAGTCCTAGGCTAGGGCACCACAAGGCCTAGGCTAAGGAACCCCTAGGCCATGGATAGGGCTCCCCTAGGCCTAGGGTAGGGCATTCCTAGGCCAAGGCTAGGGCTCTACTAAGGCCTAGGCTATGGCACCCCTAGGCCTAGGCTAGGGCTCCCCTAGGCCAAGGCTAGGGCTCCCCTAGGCCTAGGCTAGGGCTCCCTTAGGCCTAGGCTAGGGCACCCCTAGGCCTAGGCTAAGGCACCCCTACGCCAAGGAGGGCTCACCTACGCCTAGGCTAGGCACCCCTAGGCCTAGGCCGGGATCCCCTAAGCCAAAGCTAGGGCTCCACTAGGCCTAGGCTAGGGCACCCCTAGGCCTAGGCTAGGGCACCCCTAGGCCAAGGCTAGGGCTCCCCTAGGCCTAGGCTAGGGCACCCCTAGACTAAGGTTGGGGCTCCCCTAGGCCTAGGCCAGGGCACCCCTAGGCTTATCTAGGGCACCCCTAGGCGAAGGCTATTGCTCCCCTGGGCCTAGGCTAGGGCTCCCCAAGCCTAGGCTAGGGCACCCCTAGGCCAAGGCTAGGGTACCCCTAGACCAAGGCTATGGCTCCCCTAGGCCTAGGCTAGGGCACCCCTAGGCCTAGGCTAGGGCTCCCCTAGGCCTAGGCTAGGGCACCCCTAGGCCTAGGTTAGGGCTCCACTAGTCCTAGGCGGGGCACCCCTAGTCCAAGGCCTGGGCACCACCTGGCCAAGGCTAGGACTCCCCTAGGACTAGGCTAGGGCACCCCTAGACCTCGGCTAGGGCACCCCAGGGCAATGCTATGGCTCCTCTAGGCCTAGGGTAGGGCATCCCTAGGCCAAGGCTATGGCTCCTCTAGGCCTTGGCTAGGGCACGCCTAGGCCAAGGCTAGGGCTCCCCTTGGCCTAGGCTAGGACACCCGTAGGCCAAGGCTAGGGCTCCCCTATGCCTGGGCTAGGGCACCCCTAGACCTAGGCTAGGGCTCCCCTAGGCCTAGGCTAGGGCTCCCCTAGGCCTAGGCTAGGGCACCCCTAGGCCTAGGCTAGGGTACCCCTAGACCAAGGCTAATGCTCCCCTAGGCCCAGGCTAGGGCTCCCCTAGGCCTAGGGTAGGGCTCCCCTAGGCCTAGGCTAAGGCACTCCTAGGCCAACACTAGTGCTCCCCAAGGTCTAGGCTAGGGCACCCCTAGGCCTATGCTAGGGCACCCCTAGGCCTAGGCTAGGGCACCACTAGGCCTAGGCTAAGGCACCCCTAGGCCATGGATTGGGCTCCCCTAGGCCTAGGCTTGATCACGCCTTGGCCAAGGCTAGAGCTCCCATGGGCCAAGGTTAGGGCTCCCCTAGGCCCAGGCTAGGGCACCATTAGGCCTAGGCAAGGGCACCCCTAGTCCAAGGCTAGTGCTCCCCTAGACCTAGGCTAGGACACCCCTAGACCTAGGCTAGAGCACCATTAGGCCAAGCCTTGGGCTCCCGTAGGCCTTGGCTATGGCACCCCTAGGCCTAGGTTAGGGCATCCCTAGGCCAAAGTTAGGGCACCCCTAGGCCTAGGCTAGGGTACCCCTAGGCCAAGGCTAATGCTCCCCTAGGCCTAGGCAAGGCTCCCCTAGGCCTAAGCTAGGGCACTCCTAGGCCAACACTAGTGCTCCCCAAGGTCTAGGCTAGGGCACCCCTAGGACTAGGCTAGGGCACCCCCAGGCCTATGCTAGGGCACCACTAGGCCTAGGCTAAGGCACCCCTAGGCCATGGATAGGGCTCGCTAGGCCAAGGCTAGGGCTCCCCTAGGCCTAGGCTAGGGCACCACTAGGCCAAGGCTAAGGCACCCCTAGGCCATGGATAGGGCTCCCCTAGGCCTAGGCTTGGGCACCCCTAGGCCAAGGCTAGAGATCCCCTAGGCCTAGGGTAGGGCACTCCTAGGCCAAGGCTAGGGCTCTCCTAAGGCCTAGGCTATGGCACCCCTAGGCCTAGGCTAGGGTTCCCCTAGGCCAAGGCTAGGGCTCCCCTAGGCCTAGGCTAGGGATCCCCTAGGCCTAGGCTAGGGCACCCCTAGGCCTAGGCTAGGGCACCCCTACGCCAAGGAGGGCTCCCCTACGCCTAGGCTAGGCACCCCTAGGCCAAGCCTAGAGATCCCCTAGGCCTAGGGTAGGGCACTCCTAGGCCAAGGCTAGGGCTCTCCTAAGGCCTAGGCTAGGGCACCTCTAGACTAAGGTTGGGGCTCCCCTAGGCCTAGGCCAGGGCAACCCTAGATTAAAGTCGGGGTTCCCCTACGCCTAGGCTAGGGCACCCCTAGGCTTATCTAGGGCACCCCTAGGCCAAGGCTATTGCTCCCCTAGGCCTTGGCTAGAGCACCACTAGGCCAAGGCTAGGGCACCCCTAAGCCTATGATAGGGCACTCTTAGGCCAAGGCTACGGCTCCCCTAGGCCTAGGCTAGGGCTCCCCAAGCCTAGGCTAGGGCACCCCTAGGCCAAGGCTAGGGTACCCCTAGGCCTAGGCTAGGGCTCCCCTAGGCCTAGGCTAGGGCACCCCTAGGCCTAGGCTAGGGCTCCACTAGTCCTAGGCAGGGCACCCCTAGTCCAAGGCCTGGGCACCACTAGGCCAAGGCTAGGGTACCCCTAGGCCAAGGCTAATGCTCCCCTAGGCCTAGGCTAGGGCTCCCCTAGGCCAAGGCTAGGGCTCCCCTATGCCTAGGCTAAGGCACCCCTAGGCCTAGGCTAGGGCACCACTAGGCCTAGGCTAAGGCACCCCTAGGCCATGGATAGGGCTCCCCTAGGCCTAGGCTTGGTCACCCCTAGGCCAAGGCTAGAGCTCCCCTAGGCCTAGGGTAGGGCACTCCTAGGCCAAGGCTAGGGCTCCCCTAGGCCTAGGCTAGGGCACCACATGCCAAGCCTAGGGCTCCCCTAGGCCTAGGCTAGGGCACCCCTCGGCCTAGTCTAGGGTACCACTAGGCCAAGGCTAATGCTCCCCTAGGCCTAGGCTAGGGCTCCCCTAGGCCTAGGCTAGGGCACCCCTAGGCCAAGGCTAGGGCTCCCGTATGCCTAGGCTACGGCAACCCTAGGCCAAGGCTAGGGCACCCCTAGGCCTAGGCTAGGGCACCACTAGGCCTAGGCTAAGGCACACCTAGGCCATGGATAGGGCTCCCCTAGGCCTAGGCTTGGGCACCCCTAGGCCAAGGCTAGAGCTCCCCTAGGCCTAGTGTAGGGCACTCCTAGGCCAAGGCTAGGGCACTCCTAAGGCCTAAGCTATGGCACCCCTAGGCCTAGGCTAGGGCTCCCCTTGGCCAAGGCTAGGGCTCCCCTAGGCCTAGGCTAGGGCACACCTAGGCCTAGGCTAGGGCACCCCTACGTGAAGGAGGGCTCCCCTACGCCTAGGCTAGGCACCCCTAGGCCTAGGCCTGGATCCCCTAGGCCAAAGCTTGGGCTCCTCTAGGCCTAGGCTAGGGCACACCTAGGCCTAGGTTAGGGCACCCCTAGGCCAAGGCTAAGGCACCACTAGGCCAAGGATAGGGCTCCCGTAGGCCTAGGCTCGGGCACCCCTTAGCCTAGGCTAGGGCACCCCTATGCCAAGGCTAGGGCTCCCCTAGGCTTAGGGTAGGGCAACCTTAGACTGAGGCTAGGGCACCCTAGGCCGAGGCTAAGGCTCCCCTAGCCTTGGCTAGGGCACCCCTAAGCCGAGGCTAAGGAACCCCTAGGCAAGGATAGGGCTCCCCTAAGCCAAGGCTAGGGCACCCCTAGGCCTAGGCTTGGACACCCCTAGGCCAAAGCTAGGGCTCCCCTAGGCCAAGGATAGGGCTCCCCTAGGACTAGGCTAGGGCACCCTAGACTAAGGTTGGGGTTCCCCTACGCCTAGGCTAGGGCACCCCTAGGCCTATCTAGGGCACTCCTAGGCCTAGACTATGGCTCCTCTTCCTAGGCTAGGGCAGCCTAGGCCAAGGCTATTGCTCCCCTAGGCCTAGGCTAGGGCAACCCTAGGCCTAGGCTAGGGCACCACTAGGCCTAGGCTAAGGCACCCCTAGGCCATGGATAGGGTTCCCCTAGGCCTAGGCTTTGGCACCGCTAGGCCAAGGCTAGAGCTCCCCTAGGCCTAGGGTAGGGCACTCCTAGGCCAAGGCTAGGGCTCTCTTAAGGCCTAGGATATGGCACCCCTAGGCCTAGGCTAGGGCTCCCCTAGGCCAAGGCTAGGGCTCCCCTAGGTCTAGGCTAGGGCTCTCCTAGGCCTAGGCTATGGCACCCCTACGCCAAGGAGGGCTCCCCTACGCCTAGGCTAGGCACCCCTAGGCCTAGGCCGGGATCCCCTAGGCCAAAGCTGGGGCTCCACTAGGCCTAGGCTAGGGCACCCCCTAGGCCTAGGTAGGGCACCCCTAGGCCAAGGCTAGGGCTCCCCTAGGCCAAGGCTAGCGCACCCCTAGACTAAGGTTGGGGCTCCCCTAGGCCTAGGCCAGGGCACCCCTAGACTAAAGTTGGGGCTCCCCTATGCCTAGGCTAGGGCACCCCTAGGCTTATCTAGGGCACCCCTAGGCCAAGGCTATTGCTCCCCTAGGCCTAGCCTAGGGCTCCCCAAGCCTCGGCTAGGGCACCCCTAGGCCAAGTCTAGGGTACCCCTAGACCAAGGCTATGGCTCCACTAGGCCTAGGCTATGGCACCCCTAGGCCTAGGCTAGGGCTCCCCTAGGCCTAGGCTAGGGCACCCCTAGGCCTAGGCTAGGGCTCCACTAATCCTAGGCAGGGCACCCCTAGTCCAAGGCCTGGGCACCACTAGGCCAAGGCTAGGACTCCCCTAGGAGTAGGCTAGGGCACCCGTAGACCTAGGCTAGGGCAACCCAGGGCAATGCTATGGCTCCTCTAGGCCTAGGGTAGGGCATCCCTAGGCCAAGGCTATGGCTCCTCTAGGCCTTGGGTAGGGCACGCCTAGGCCAAGGCTAGGGCTCCCCTTGGCCTAGGCTAGGACACCCCTAGGCCAAGGCTAGGGCTCCCCTATGCCTAGGCTAGGGCACCCATAGACCTAGGCTAGGGCTCCCCTAAGCCTAGGCCAGGGCACCCCTAGGCCTTGGCTAGGGCACCCCTAGGCCAAGGCTAATGCTCCCCTAGGCCTAGGCTAGGGCTCCCCTAGGCCTAGGGTAGGGCTCCCCTAGGCCAAGGCTAATGCTCCCCTAGGCCTAGGCTAGGGCTCCCCTAGGCCTAGGGTAGGGCTCCCCTAGGCCTAGGCTAGGGCACTCCTAGGCCAACACTAGTGCTCCCCAAGGTCTAGGCTAGGACACCCCTAGGCCTAGGCTAGGGCACCCCTAGGCCTAGGCTAGGGCACCCCTAGGCCAAGGCTAGGGCACCCCTAGACTAAGGTTGGGGCTCCCCTAGGCCTAGGCCAGGGCACTCCTAGATTAAAGTTGGGGCTCCCCTACGCCTAGGCTAGGGACCCCCTAGGCTTATCTAGGGCACCCCTAGGCCAAGGCTATTGCTCCCCTAGGCCTAGGCTAGGGCACCACTAGGCCAAGGCTAGGGCACCCCTAAACCTATGATAGGGCACTCTTAGGCCAAGGCTACGGCTCCCCTAGGCCTAGGGTAGGGCTCCCCAAGCCTAGGCTAGGGCACCCCTAGGCCTTGGGTAGGGCACGCCTAGGCCAAGGCTATGGCTCCCCTAGGCCTAGGCTAGGGCTCCCCTAGGCCTAGGCTAGGGCTCCCCTAGGCCTAGGCTAGGGCACCCATAGGCCTAGGCTAGGGCTCCACTAGTCCTAGGCAGGGCACCCCTAGTCCAAGACCTGGGCACCACTAGGCCAAGGCTAGGGCTCCCCTATGCCTAGGCTAGGGCACCCATAGGCCAAGGCTAGGGCTCCCTTATGCCTAGGCTAAGGCACCCCTAGGACAAGGCTAGGGCACCCCTGGGCCAAGGCTAGGGCTCCCCTAGGCCCATGCTAGGGCACCATTAGGCCTAGGCAAGGGCACCCCTAGTCCAAGGCTAGGGCTCCCCTAGACCTAGGCTAGGACACCCCTAGACCTAGGCTAGGGCACCATTAGGCCAAGCCTAGGGCTCTCGTAGGCCTTGGCTATGGCACCCCTAGGCCTAGGTTAGGGCACCCCTGGGCCAAGGTTAGGGCACCCCTAGGCCTAGGCTAGGGCACCCCTAGGCCTAGGGTAGGGCTCCCCTAGGCCTAGCCTAGGGAACTCCTAGGCTAACACTAGTGCTCCCCAAGGTCTAGGCTAGGGCACCCCTAGGCCTAGGGTAGGGCACCACTAGGCCTAGGCTAAGGCACCCCTAGGCCATGGATAGGGCTCCCCTAGGCCTAGGCTTGGTCACCCCTAGGCCAAGGCTAGAGCTCCCCTAGGCCTAGGGTAGGGCACTCCTAGGCCAAGGCTAGGTCTCCCCTAGGCCTAGGCTAGGGCACCCCATGCCAAGCCTAGGGCTCCCCTAGGCCTAGGCTAGGGCACCCCATGCCAAACCTAGGGCTCCCCTAGGCCTAGGCTAGGGCACCCCTAGGCCTAGTCTAGGGTACCCCTAGGCCAAGGCTAATGCTCCCCTAGGCCTAGGCTAGGGCTCCCCTAGGCCTAGGCTAGGGCACCCCTTCCCAAGGCTAGGGCTCCCATATGCCTAGGCTAAGGCAATCCTAGGCCAAGGCTAGGGCACCCCTAGGCCTAGGCTAGGGCACCACTAGGCCTAGGCTAGGGCACCCCTAGGCCATGGATAGGGCTCTCCTAGGCCTAGGCTTGGGCACCCCTAGGCCAAGGCTAGAGCTCCCCTAGGCCTAGTGTAGGGCACTCCTAGGCCAAGGCTAGGGCAATCCTAAGGCCTAGGCTATGGCACCCCTAGGCCTAGCCTAGGGCTCCCCTAGGCCAAGGCTAGGGCTCCCCTAGGCCTAGGCTAGGCACCCCTAGGCCTAGGCCTGGATCCCCTAGCCCAAAGCTAGGGCTCCTCTAGGCCTAGGCTAGGGCACACCTAGGCCTAGGCTAGGGCACCCCTAGGCCAAGGCTAGGGTACCCCTAGGCCTAGGCTAAGGAACCCCTAGGCCAAGGATAGGGCTCCCCTAGGCCTAGGCTAGGGCACCCCTTAGCCTAGGCTAGGGCACCCCTAGGCCAAGGCTAGGGCTCCCCTAGGCTTAGGGTAGGGCACCCTTAGACTGAGGCTAGGGCACCCTAGGCCGAGGCTAAGGCTTCCCTAGGCCTTGGCTAGGGCACCCCTAAGCCGAGGCTAAGGAACCCCTAGGCAAGGATAGGGCTCCCCTAGGCCTAGGCTAGGGCACACCTAGGCCTAGGGTAGGGCACCCCTAGGCCAAAGCTAGGGCTCCCCTAGGCCTAGGCTAGGGCACCCCTATGCCTAGGCTAGGGCACCCCTAGGCCTAGGCTAAGGCACCCCTAGGCCAAGGATAGTGCTCCCCTAGGCCTAGGCTAGGGCACCCCTAGGACTAGGCTAGGGCACCCCTAGACTAAGGTTGGGGTTCCCCTACGCCTAGGCTAGGGCACCCCTAGGCCTACTAGGGCACTCCTAGGCCTAGACTATGGCTCCTCTAGTCCTAGGCTAGGGCAGCCTAGGCCAAGGCTATTGCTCCCCTAGGCCTAGGCTAGGGCACCACTAGGCCTAGGCTAGGGCACCCCTAGGCCTAGGCTAGGGCACCACTAGGCCTAGGCTAAGGCACCCCTAGGCCATGGATAGGGCTCCCCTAGGCCTAGGCTTGGTCACCCCTAGGCCAAGGCTAGAGCTCCCCTAGGCCTAGGCTAGGGCACCCCATGCCAAGCCTAGGGCTCCCCTAGGCCTAGGCTAGGGCACCCCATGCCAAGCCTAGGGCTCCCCTAGGCCTAGGCTAGGGCACCCCTAGGCCTAGTCTAGGGTACCCCTAGGCCAAGGCTAATGCTCCCCTAGGCCTAGGCTAGGGCTCCCCTAGGCCTAGGCTAGGGCACCCCTTCCCAAGGCTAGGGCTCCCGTATGCCTAGGCTAAGGCAATCCTAGGCCAAGGCTAGGGCACCCCTAGGCCTAGGCTAAGGCACACCTAGGCCATGGATAGGGCTCCCCTAGGCCTAGGCTTGGGCACCCCTAGGCCAAGGCTAGAGCTCCCCTAGGCCTAGTGTAGGGTACTCCTAGGCCAAGGCTAGGGCAATCCTAAGGCCTAGGCTATGGCACCCCTAGGCCTAGCCTAGGGCTCCCCTAGGCCAAGGCTAGGGCTCCCCTAGGCCTAGGCTAGGGCACACCTAGGCCTAGGCTAGGGCACCCCTACGCGAAGGAGGGCTCCCCTACGCCTAGTCTAGGCACCCCTAGGCCTAGGCCTGGATCCCCTAGCCCAAAGCTAGGGCTCCTCTAGGCCTAGGCTAGGGCACACCTAGGCCTAGGCTAGGGCACCCCTAGGCCAAGGCTAGGGTACCCCTAGGCCTAGGCTAAGGAACCCCTAGGCCAAGGATAGGGCTCCCCTAGGCCTAGGCTAGGGCACCCCTTAGCCTATGCTAGGGCACCCCTAGGCCAAGGCTAGGGCTCCCCTAGGCTTAGGGTAAGGCACCCTTAGACTGAGGCTAGGGCACCCTAGGCCGAGGCTAAGGCTTCCCTAGGCCTTGGCTAGGGCACCCCTAAGCCGAGGCTAAGGAACCCCTAGGCAAGGATAGGGCTCCCCTAGGCCTAGGCTAGGGCACACCTAGGCCATGGATAGGGCTCCCCTAGGCCTAGGCTTGGGCACCCCTAGGCCAAGGCTAGAGCTCCCCTAGGCCTAGTGTAGGGTACTCCTAGGCCAAGGCTAGGGCAATCCTAAGGCCTAGGCTATGGCACCCCTAGGCCTAGCCTAGGGCTCCCCTAGGCCAAGGCTAGGGCTCCCCTAGGCCTAGGCTAGGGCACACCTAGGCCTAGGCTAGGGCACCCCTACGCGAAGGAGGGCTCCCCTACGCCTAGTCTAGGCACCCCTAGGCCTAGGCCTGGATCCCCTAGCCCAAAGCTAGGGCTCCTCTAGGCCTAGGCTAGGGCACACCTAGGCCTAGGCTAGGGCACCCCTAGGCCAAGGCTAGGGTACCCCTAGGCCTAGGCTAAGGAACCCCTAGGCCAAGGATAGGGCTCCCCTAGGCCTAGGCTAGGGCACCCCTTAGCCTATGCTAGGGCACCCCTAGGCCAAGGCTAGGGCTCCCCTAGGCTTAGGGTAAGGCACCCTTAGACTGAGGCTAGGGCACCCTAGGCCGAGGCTAAGGCTTCCCTAGGCCTTGGCTAGGGCACCCCTAAGCCGAGGCTAAGGAACCCCTAGGCAAGGATAGGGCTCCCCTAGGCCTAGGCTAGGGCACACCTAGGCCTAGGCTAGGGCACCCCTAGGCCAAAGCTAGGGCTCCCCTAGGCCTAGGCTAGGGCACCCCTATGCCTAGGCTAGGGCACCCCTAGGCCTAGGCTAAGGCACCCCTAGGCCAAGGATAGTGCTCCCCTAGGCCTAGGCAAGGGCACCCCTAGGACTAGGCTAGGACACCCCTAGACTAAGGTTGGGGTTCCCCTACGCCTAGGCTAGGGCACCCCTAGGCCTACTAGGGCACTCCTAGGCCTAGACTATGCCTCCTCTAGTCCTAGGCTAGGGCAGCCTAGGCCAAGGCTATTGCTCCCCTAGGCCTAGGCTAGGGCACCACTAGGCCTAGGCTAGGGCACCCCTAGGCCTAGGCTAGGGCACCCCTAGCCTATGCTAATGTACCCCTAGGCCAAGATAGTGCTCCCCTAGGCCTAGGCTAGTGCACCCGTAGGACTAGGCTTGGGCACCCCTAGACTAAACTTAGGGCTCCCCTAGGCCTAGTCTAGGGCACCCCTCAGCCTAGGCTAGGGCACCCCTAGACTAAGGTTGGGGCTCCCCTACGCCTAGACTAGGGCACCCCTAGGCCTATCTAGGGCACTCCTAGGCCAAGGCTATGGCTCCTCTAGTCCTAGGCTAGGGCAGCCTAGGCCAAGGCTATTGCTCCCCTAGGCCTAGGCTAGGGCACCACTAGGCCAAGGCTAGGGCACACCTAGGTCTAGGCTAGGGCACCCTTAGGCCAAGGCTACGGGTCCCCTAGGCCTAGGCTAGGGCTCCCCTAGGTCTAGGCTAGGGCACCCCTAGGCCAAGGCTCGGGTACCCCTAGGCCTAGGCTAGGGCACCCCTAGGCCAAGGCTACGGCTCCTCTAGGTCTAGGCTAGGGCACCCCTAGGCCTAGGTTAGGGTTCCCCTAGACCTAGTCTAGGGCACCCCTAGGCCTAGGCTAGGGCTCCCCTAGGCCTAGGCTAGGGCACCCCTATGCCTCGGCTAGGGCTTCCCTAGTCCTAGGCAGGGCACTCCTAGGCCAAGGCTAGGGCACCACTAGGCCCAGGCTAGAACTCCCCTAGGACTTGGCTAGGGCACCCTAGGCCTAGGCTAAGGCACCCCTAGGACAAGTCTATGGCTCCTCTAGGCCTAGGCTAGGGCACCTCTAGGCCAAAGCTAGGGCTCCCCTAGGCCCAAGCTAAGGCACCACTAGGCCTAGGCTATTGCACCCCTAGGCCAAGTCTAGGGCTTCCCTAGGCCAAGGGTAGGGCACCCCTAGGCCAAGGGTAGGGCTCCCCTAGTCTAAGGCTAGGGCTCCCCTAGGCCTAAGCTAGGGCTCCCTTAAGTCAAGGCTAGGGCTCCCCTAGGCCTAGGCTAGGGCACCCCATGCCAATCCTAGGGCTCCCCTAGGCCTAGGCTAAGGCACCCCTAGGCCTAGGCTAGGGTACCCCTAGGCCAAGGCTAATGCTCCCCTAGGCCTAGGCTAGGGCACCCCAAGGCCAAGGCTAGGGCACCCCTAGGCCAAGGCTAGGGCACCCCTAGGCCAAGGCTAGGGCACCCCTAGGCCTAGGCTAGGGCACCCCTAGGCCAAGGCTAGGGCTCCACTATGCCTAGGCTAAGGCACCCCTAGGCCAAGGCTAGGGCACCCCTGGGCCAAGGCTAGGGTTCCCCTAGGTCCAGGATAGGGCACCATTAGGCCAAGGCTCGGGTACCCCTAGGCCTAGGCTAGGGCACCCCTAGTCCAAGGCTAGGGCTCCCCTAGGCCTAGGCTAGGACACCTCTAGACCTAGGCTAGGGCACCCTTAGGCCAAGCCTAGGGCTCCCGTAGGCCTTGGCTAGGGCACCCTTAGGCCTAGGTTAGGGCACACCTAGGCCAAGGTTAGGGCACCCCTAGGCCTAGGTTAGGGCACCCCTAGGCCAAGGTTAGGGCTCCCCTAGGCCTCAGCTAGGGCACCCCTAGGCCTAGGCTAGGGCACCCCTAGACCAAGGCTAGGGCTCCCCTAGGCCTAGGCTAAGGCACCCCTAGGCCTAGGCTAGGGCACCCCTAGGCCAAGGCTAGGGCTCCCCTAGCCCAAGGCTAGGGCTCCTCTTGGCCTAGGCTAGGGCACACCTAGGTCTAGGCTAGGGCACCCCTAGGCCAAGGCTAGGGCTCCCCTAGGCCTCGGCTAGGGCACCCCTAGGTCCAGGCTAGGGCTCCCCTAAGCCTAGGCTAGGGCACCCCTAGGCCTAAGCTAGGGCACCCCTAGGCCAAGATTAGTGCTCCCCTAGGCCTCAGCTAGGGCAGCCCTAGGCCTAGGCTAGGGCACCCCTAGGCCAAGGCTAGGGCTCCCCTAGGCCTCAGCTAGGGCTACCACATGAAAATAATCATGCCTTGGGTCAAGATGCTCCTGGGTTCTTAAGGTGACAAATTTTCCCAATGCAATTTATCCAGTGATTTCTTGACAGATGTTTCCATGAGCGCTGGTTGTGGATTGGTCCAAGTAAGATGAAATGCTTCACTATTTCTATCTTTTCTCTGTTTCTCATGTTGCTTATTGGACTAGTGGTGAGGATTTTTGTTCTCTTAACCTCGAGTTGTAATCCATACTGAAGACTATCATCTTTGAACTTCATCAGTAAGTGCTTCTACTCCTCTTCCCTTGCAGCAAGCAAGTTGAGCCGCCTGCATTTCTCAAGTTGTTCTCAAGTCTTCCTCCATTCCTGAAGTCTCCAATTCAGCCATTCAAAACTCAAAACAGCTCAATGCCATGGAAGTCAGGTCAATTCTGACTAGAGCAACCCTGTAGGCCAGGGAAGAACCTCCCGGAAGGTTTCCAAGACTGTAATCTTCCTCACTTGGGATAGCTGGTGAATTCCAAGTGCCGTCCTATTGATTAGCAGTCATGCTTAACCAAGACCCTACCTGGATTCCAAGTGTGACCTAGCAGCCACAGTTTCCTTTCGAGACCAAAGGTGTTGTTAGGTGTGAATTCTCGACCCACGGTGGTCCAGCAGACCTGCTCAGTATTCACCCAGGTGCAAAATCCATCAAGAGGATGCATTGTCATTACTTTTTAAATCATGTAACACACCCAGGTGTAGCAGCAACCCAGCTTTCTAATATCACTCTGGTTTTGATAAATATGTCGCATTCCTTGATAACTCTTCCAAATCCTTTAATATCCCGCAGCTCAGTCCCTGATGTCTGGCTGTAACAAAATGTGTGAAGGGAGACCAAATGCCAATACATTCTCCCTGTCTGCCTCAACTCAGCGCATAATCAGCTCCAAGGTAAATGCATGGTAAGTCAGCTATGCGCTGGCGGGGAGGGGAAGGGGGTGGGATTAACCCCCTTACAGTTTTGTCTTCTGATGGAGCTGACCAAAAGGACTTCTAATTTCAGTCTATTAGGAGAGTGAGAGTTAGGGTTTCCCCCACCCCGATTTTTTTTCCTTTCCCCTTTTGCCCCTTTCCCATTGGAAGGACAGCCTGCTCTGCTGTTCTGAAAGGGTTGTCTGCTTTATGCTTCACTCTCCACTCCATTAAATCACCTTTCCTCACATTAAATACAGGTCTTCAGGGTGGTCAGAGAGCTTCGCTCTGAGGGATGATGTTATAATGAGGACGACATGTATGAAATATCATTTTTTCAGCTCAATCTCAGGCAGACCACGGGGAAGCATGAATGGGGAGGGGGAGAGGTGTACCTCACTTTAGACAAGAGTCAGGCTTCTGAGAGGGCAGTCTCAACCTGGATGGCTGCAGAAGGCTTCTTTACCTCAATCACTCATTCATTCAACCAGCTTGCTACTTACTTATTAAGTGCCAGGCCTTGGGACTCTCTCAGTGACCAAAAGAGACAAAAATCCCTCTTCTGTCAAGAAGCTTCCATACACAGAGGCATTCAAACCTTTCCTGGGGAATGTGTTTAAAGTCCAATTTACATGAAAGCAGAGGAAGAGCCTGATGTGAGGGACTTCAGACACCCACACACACAAATCTCCCAGGAGACACTATTCACTGGAGTTAAATAATTTTTGATTTTTTTCCCCATGAGCTCTCTTTTTTTTTTCTTTCTGAGAGCAATTGTCCTTGGAAGCGATTAGCTGTTATCACTGTCTAACACCTTAGTGTGTATTTATTAATTGGCTCCTTTTCCTGCCTAGATAGGAGGGGCCTCCAGGGCTGCTAAAAGACAGAAAATCCCCAAAAGGCAGCAACAAGAGAGGCAGAAGACAATTGTGGCCCGTGTTTCTCATCTGAGTCTCTGGGGGGCCATTTGGTAAAGATGAAGATTACACACACACACACTGCCCCGCCGCCCCCACCCAATATGGCCCTACTAAATAAGGATCCTACCCCACCATCTGTCCGGGAGCCCCTGAACTGGCCCTTCCCATGAAACAAGCCAGGGCCATTGAAAGTGAATTTTTTTTTTTTTAACAATTTATTGGGGCTGATACAATTCTTTTCACAGTTCATACATATACATACATCAATTGTATAAAGCACGTCTGTACAGTCTTTAGGCAAAAGACCAGTGACTTAGGCTTTCCAAACCAGGATAAAGCCCATTTGCTAAGCACTTGCATATTAAAACCAAAAGGTTGATGCTTCAAACCCACCCATAGGTTCCTAGGAAAGCAGGCCTGACAATCTGATTCTGAAAGGTCACAGTCTTGAAAAGGATCCCTGGTGACATATTGTCCTGCTAGCCATAATGTCAGCAGTTCAAAACTACCAGCTGCTCTGAGAGAGAAAGCTGAGGCTTTCTACTGTAAAGATGTATAGTCTCAGAAACCTACCAGGGCAATTATACTCCGTTGCCATGAGTCAGATTTGACTCCATGGCAGTAAGTGAGTGGATGGGCTGGAATTGATTTACACCAACTAACACCAAGAACAACTATTTTGGGCGGCAGTGCCATTCTTCTGCTTTATCTAGAATCTGAACTCTCAGCGTCATTAACAATTTAGACAACAGACAAATAAAAATAAACTACAGAAGGATAAAGAAAAGCTAACGAAGTTACTTCTGTTTGAGGTTTAGTTGTGTTTTTTAGCAAAAAATATGAAATATGAAGGGGCTTGCTGAAATTAAATATAAACCTATTTTGCAACCCCAAGTCTTTCTTGCCAAAAAATAATGTCTCACAATAGGAATGGCCTCTGCACTGCCAAGAAAGCATGGCTTCTGCGTTGGATCAGATCAAGATAGCTATAATACCCTGTATTGAGATCACAAAAGAATGTAATGCAGTGCCTTGTAGACAGTCTCATGTACATACACAAAAGATTTTCTAAGAGTCTTCAGGAGGCTGTGCTACAGCCTAAGTAGGCTGAATTGCAGCCTAAAACAGAGAGAGATCCATCTCAAAGAGATGTGGGGATAGGCTTTCATAAAATGGAGTGCATCATGTAATCCAATGCAAGGGAAACCCAGTAAGTTTGGGAAGGAACTGCATTGGCTTGGACTAAACAGCCAGAGATTGTGCCACATAAAAAGAAGGAAGACAATTGATAAAGCAACCCAGACATTATTGTGGAAAAGGAAAAGAGACTTAGAAGACAATCAAAAGCTACAAGGAACCTCTCTCAGGGAGAATGTCCTGTGGCTTCAACTTGTGTGCTCTGGGGGATATTCGGCAGTCACATATAAAATTGTGTATTCCATTTAATCCCTTTAAGGGATTTTGTCATGGGCCGTCACCCCAACTATCCTGACCAAAAAAAATCGATCTTGAAAATCACCCTGCAGTGAGGAAGTTAAAGGTAAGAACATGGTACGATCACATGAAGGAAAACTGGGGAGCCAATGCAACAGCAAGAACCAAGGCCCTAGACCTATGGACCAAAGCAAACCCGTCTTGCCGGGTCTTGCTGCCTTAGCAGCTTTGGCCAATGCCACGTGGAGCGGAGTTGAGCTGCCCTGGTCAAACCTTCCTCAAATTACAGAATTGTGAGCAAATAACACACTGAGTGGGATTGAAAGTCACTAGGCAGCAGTAGGTGAGTAAAACATATGGGTCTACTATTACCTATCTGTAAAAATTCTTTGGCAACTGGTTTATGGAAGACCCAGGCCCTGATTACCTCCCATAAACGTGTATTCTTTATCATAGCCACGGACGCTCATGGAAACATGACAGTTGTGCTTAGGAGAGGAAAAGTCGGGTTAAGAACTGAGAAAGACGGTCATGTGACCTGGATATTGCTTGAACACTCCATTCTCCTCGGTCTCTTGGAAGAAGTAGAGGGATGAGAACCTAAAGCTGTAAACATTGTGTGGATTAGAGACATGTTAAGTTTGGGGTGAGGGCAGAAGGCGCAGTTTTAGTCCTATAAAGAGTTCCAGTCTCTAAAACCCACATGGGGAGTGTTACCCTGTCCTATAGGGTCACTGTGAGTCTAAAGGGATTCAACAGCAGTGAGGTTATTTGTTTTTAGATTCATTGGCTGATTTGTTTCATGGCTGAGGAAAGTGGAACCCAGAGAGGTGAGATGCTTTGCCAAGGATATACAGTGAACGCCTGGCAAAGCCAGGGTGGGAACCCAGGCCACCCACTCTGGAGTCTGGCCCTCCTCGACTTTTGACCCAGCCTCTCAGGAGCTCTGATTTATCACAAGTAATTTTCCCCGATGTATTTCGTCATCCTCAGTGTATCCTTAGCCTAGAATCCCTGCTGCATGCTTTGCCCTTTACATGACATTGCTGGAATTGGAAATAGCAGTGACCTGCACTCTGACCTTCTTTTCTATACCTAGCTACATATGGACAGATTTTAAACAGTTCACTGTTTATCACCGACCCATGTACCACCCTGGGAGCAGCATTGGGGTAGATAATAAATCAGGAGTACTCCTGCACAAGGAGATGGAGCCTTTGTGTCTGAGTGGTTACAAACACCAGCCGCTCCAGGCACACAAAAGGCGCTTTTAATTCCAGTAAAGAGTTAACAACCTCAGAAACCCAGATGGGCAGTTCTTTCAACCTGCAGCAACCCTCACTGCATGTGTTTGTTAAGATGGAGGAGGACACAGTGGATTGAGGTGTGACATATGGGCTAATGTTGGACTTGTAGACTTGGACTTGTAGACTTGGGTTGCACTGGTTTGGGATTTTTTCTCCATGTGCATTTACCCTTTATCTAAAGCTCTCTTTTATACATTTCAGTTTCTGTGGATTTATTTCTCTAATGTACTCAGACTAACACAACTAATATAAGAAAAGGCACGACACAAGTAAGCACCCGTTTCCGTTTGGGAAAGACACTAAACAGTGAAAAGCTATTTTCCTCCATGCCATCTCTGGGTGGCACAAACAGTTAAGTGCTCAATTCATAACTTAAACGATCACCTGAACCCATATCGTGGTACCTCAGAAGGCAGACCTGGTGGTTTGCTTTTGAACCCTCACAGAGCCTTGCAGCTCCTATCTCACAAGGTTCAGTTTGGCTCTGCACACCAGGTTTCAATGACTTGGAATCTACCCCACAGTAACTGTTTCGAAGCAAGGATACTCAGTCCTGAGTTATGACCAGCCCCATCCTGACGATTCTGTCATGAGGCAGTTCTGTCCGAAGTCAAATACCTCATGATACTAGCTTTTCTTTTCTTATTTTTTTCCACAGGTAGTTAAAAGACTTTATTATGAAGGCTTTGAAATCAAAAGTAACACTCTTGATAGAATTTTCTTTCATCCTTTAAGTCGGCTCTGCAAATATATAATCAGTGATTTAGCTGTAAGATCAAAGGTACGTTAATTTATTTAAGATAAAATATATTTTAGTTCTTAAAATTTATTCAATAAAGTAGATATTTCCCTATAAATTCCCTACTTATACCAAAGAGGTAAAAAAATAAAAACAAACACGAAATACAAAATCCCCAACAAAACAGTAACTGAGCGTCTTTTAAAAATTGTAAAAAACTAACAAGAAAAACTAATGTGTGTGTTTGTTAATATTAAAAAAAGTGAAAAATCTCTGGATGGGGACTTCCAACCCCTAGCTTTACATATCTCACCTTCATCAGTCTGTGGGGCTTGAATACATTGGATATTAACTTAAAGCTACATTGGCATGAGAGATGTGTGGTATAGCATGAGTGCATGCAACTTATGGTAAACTTTCAAAAAAAAGAAAGAGAAGCAGATGGTCATAATGCAGCTCCTCATAACTATAATAGAGCACAACACAGAGATTGTGTTGTCTGGGTCTTTGAACTGATATGAGCCAATTGAGTTGTGGGATGATGAACTGAATGTGAAATTGACCTGTGTTTTAAAAGCTTGAATGATCTGGAGGTTAAATGGAATGGGGAAAATTATGGTTTCAATCCTTGGAATAGTTTTGGGGACCTTTCTGGAACCTGTTTCATGATGCCAATTCACTTCCAACACTGTGGAAGTCAATGAAGCAAGTGCTTGGCTGCTAACTTTGAGCCGGCTCAATTACTGCCTACTCAGCTTATGCAGACATTTCGTTGCAAACTGGCATTATTTTTTTAGACAAAAAAGTTTCTAATGGCTTATTTTTTCAATTTCCATGAACCACATTATTTAATAACAATTTTTTTAATCTCCACAGATGAAAACGTGGTTATAAATTATAAACACCAGGGTTATTGGGTAAAAGGGACTGCAGGACACAGGGTACTGGGAACTTCCGAAGCCTAGGGATTTGGGTAGAAACACTGATTGAGGCACACTAAGACACCGCTTGACATGGAATAGCCCTCATGTAGACCTACGAAATGTGATATCCAGGCAGTGAGCCCTCCTACTCAGTCACTATCACCGACTACTCAGAACTGTTTTGCAGTCAGGGGAGACTACATATAAAGTCCCCAGAAAGGATCAGTGTCCAGGCTGGAGTCTGAAGGCATCAATATATTAAAGATACTTGCTTCTGTTTGCATCACTTTCATCCCTATCATTCTTCTCATGCAGCCAAAACTCAGTCCCAGGGGGATGGCAACTACAGTAACCAGACTGTTCTGTCTGACTTCTACGTTAGGACACATAGACCATCTGAATAAACAATTTGATTCTGTGTCCCTCTCCCTCCGATAGACAAAACTGCAGCCAGCACCAGACCTTAAACCTGCAGACTAAGAGTTTGTCAAAAGTCTAGAAAAAGCAGTCAATACCCTGGAAACCTAGCCTGCAGAAGAGAAGACACAGAATCAAAAGCTACAACTGAAAAAAAAAAAAAAAAGCTCCAGGTGGGTGTCATTCATACAACCGATTCCAATGAAAACACTTGACCTTCTCACAGTGTAAATTGCTTTTACTTCCGTACTATTGTAATTCAAACAGTTTCCCCTATCTCACCTCCAAATGTAACTCCAGCAGATTGAAGTATATTAAGGAAGAGGCAATTATTCTGGTGTTTTATCTGCACCGATTATGGAGCCTCAAACAGTTTTACTATTCTCAGCTCATGCCTTAGATTTTCAACTATTTGAATGTGAAGGAAATCTTAACATGCCGCATTTCACAGGCTGCCTTCTGTGTTGCCTCACCCAGATTTACGTTTTTCATTTTGAGAGTGCCTCAACATGGTGTTTTTTTTTTTTTTTGGGTCAAGGGCCATTGTCATTTTCCATCATCAGATGTTTATGGGAAATTTTACATCCTGCAGGTCCCCGTATACAATAATTACATTAAACAATGGAGATATCTGTATCTTCCTGTTTTTCACAACAGGTTATGCTCACTCATATTGTTAGCTTATCACGCCAAATGTCCGAGATGCACAGGTGGTGTTAATTGAAGGGCGGTATAATTCATGCATTGGTCACTTTAGCATTGCAAGTTCTTGAGCATCTTGATTTTGAAATTCAGTAAAGGGAGATGATGCCTTAGCCAGTTAAATGCTACTCCTTCCAAGCCTCATGTACACTCAGTCATATCTGATCAGTAGCCACATTACTACGTGAAACAGCTTTGGGTGCTCCACAGCTATATGCAGATGCCCACCAAACATGAGATTATTTTGCTTTCTCTGACTTGGCTCTTACTAGCAGTCAGCCTCATTCCATCTCTTTTGTAGATGGTTGTGGATTCTGGGGGGCCTATGGCATAATGGTGGGCTTATGAGATTAAAAAGATCTTGTAGGGAAGTTTTCTTGATGTGCATTTAATATTTATTTAAAACTCTCTTTTATACACGTGTGTCTGTGGATTTCAACATTTAAGTGCACAGATTTGCACCTTCCCATAGCGGAGTGAACCTCCCTTCCGTCATGTCTATAGGTATTTCTCCTTCCTATGGGCAGCTGGACAGTAATTTATCTGGGGAACGTCTGGTAAACCAGGAATGGTGCTTCACCAGCTTTCTGTGATGAAGGGCCAGGCCATTGGTTACCTTTATAAAAGTCTCCTGACACGTCCTAGTGATGTCTGTTTCTGGGATCATAGTGCTTCCTTTTCCTCGGTTGGTCTTGTTGGTAGGTGCTGTCCAGTTGGTCTGCTTCAGAGCAACCCCAATGTACAGGACAAGGAAAGGCTTGCCAGTCCTGGGCCACCCTCATTTCTTTCTGATGTTTGAACCCATCGTTGCAGCTCCTTTGGCCATGCATCCTGCAAACGGCCTGGCTCTTTGTCACTGATCCTCCCCTTTAATCTGACCAGAAGTGTTCGTCATCTGGCCCTCTCACTGGCAAGGTTCTGCCTTGGTTTACTAGTCCTCCACTACCTGACAGTGTATCAAAGATTAGCATAAGGTTTTCAGTGGTGTATTTCGTCATCCTCAGTGTGTCCTTAGTCTAGACACCCTGCTGCGCGCTTTGCCCTTTACATGACATTGCTGGCATTGGAAATAGCAGTGACCTGCACTCTGACATTCCTTTCTGTACCTAGCTACAAATGGACAGATTTTAAACAGGTCACGGTTTATCACCGACCCATGTACCACCCTTGAAGCAGCATTGGGGTAGATAATAAATCACGAGTAGTCCTGCACAAGGAGATGGAGCCCTCGTGTCTGAGTGGTTACAAACACCAGCCGTTCCAGGCGCACAAAAGGCGCTTTTAATTCCAGTAAAGAGTTAACAACCTCAGAAACCCAGATGGGCAGTTCTTTCCACCTGCAGCCACCCACACTGCATGTCTTTGTTGAGATGGAGGAGGACATTGTGGATTGGTGTAGGACATATGGGCTAATGTTGGACTTGTAGACTTGGGCTGCACTGGTTTGGGATTTTTTCTCCATGTGCATTTACCCTTTATCTAATGTGGACCTACGAAATGTGATATCCAGGCAGTGAGCCCTCCTACTCAGTCACTATCACCGACTCCTCAGAACTGTTTTGGAGATAGGGGAGACTGCATATAAAGTCCCCAGAAAGGATCAGTGTCCAGGCTGGAGTCTGAAGGCATCAATATATTAAAGATACTTGCTTCTGTTTGCTTCACTTTCAACCCTATCATTCTTCTCATGCAGCCAAAACTCAATTCCAGGGGGATGGCAACTACAGTAACCAGACTGTTCTGTCTGACTTCTATGTTAGGACACATAGACCATCTGAATAAACAATTTGATTCTGTGTCCCTCTCCCTCCGATAGACAAAACTGCAGCCAGCACCAGACCTTAAAACTGCAGACTAAAGGTTTGTCAAAAGTCTAGAAAGAGCAGTCAATACCCTGGAAACCTAGCCTGCAGAAGAGAAGACACAGAATCAAAAGCTACAACTGAAAAAAAAAAACTCCAGGTGGGTGTCTTTCAGACAACCGATTCCAATGAAAACACTTGACCTTCTCACAGTGTAAAATTGCTTTTACTTCCGTACTATTGTAATTCAAACTGTTTCCCATATCTCACCTCCAAATGTAACTCCAGCAGATTGAAGTATATTAAGGAAGAGGCAATTATTCTGGTGTTTCCCCTGCACCGATTATGGAGCCTCAAAGAGTGTTACTATTCTCAGCTCAAGCCTTATATTTTCAACTATTTGAATTTGAAGGAAATCTTAACATGCCGCGTTTCATAGGCAGCCTTCAGTGTTGCCTCACCCAGATTTACGATTTTCATTTCTAGAGTGCCTCAACATCAGTTTTGTTTTTTTTTGTGGGGGGCGGGTGTTAAGGAGCATTATCATTTTCTATCATCAGTTGTTGATGGGAAATTTTACATCCTGCAGGTTCCCGTATACAATAATTACATTAAACAATGGAGCTTTCTCTATCTTCCTGTTTTTCACAACAGGTTATGGTCACTCATATTATTAGCTTATCACGCCAAATGTCCAAGATGCACAGGTGGTGTTAATTGAAGGGCGGTATGATTCATGCATTGGTCACTTTAGCATTGCAAGTTCTTGAGCATCTTGATTTTGAAATTCAGTAAAGGGAGATGATGCCTTAGCCAGTTAAATGCTACTCCTTCCAAGCCTCATGTACACTCAGTCATATCTGATCAGTAGCCACATTACTACGTGAAACAGCTTTGGGTGCTCCACAGCTATATGCAGATGCCCACCAAACATGAGATTATTTTGCTTTCTCTGACTTGGCTCTTACTAGCAGTCAGCCTCATTCCATCTCTTTTGTAGATGGTTGTGGATTCTGGGGGGCCTATGGCATAATGGTGGGCTTATGAGATTAAAAAGATCTTGTAGGGAAGTTTTCTTGATGTGCATTTAATATTTATTTAAAACTCTCTTTTATACACGTGTGTCTGTGGATTTCAACATTTAAGTGCACAGATTAACACATTCCCATAGCAGAGTGAACCTCCCTTCCGTCATGTCTATAGGTATTTCTCCTTCCTATGGGCAGCTGGACAGTAATTCATCTGGGAAACATCTGGTAAACCAGCACAATGGTGCTTCCCCAACTTTCTGTGATGAGGGACCAGGCCATTGGTTACCTTTATAAAAGTCTCCTGACACGTCATAGTGATGTCTGTTTCTGGGATCATAGAGGCTTCCTCTTCCTTGGTTGGTCTTGTTGGTAGGTTCTATCCAGTGGGTCTGCTTCAAAGCAACCGCAATGTACAGGACAAGGAAAGGCTTGCCAATCCTGGGCCACCCTCATATCTTTTTGATGTTTGAACCCATCTTTGAAGCCCCAGTGGCCATGCATCCTGCAAACGACCTGGCTCTTTGTCACTGGCCCTCTCCTTTAATCTGACCAGAAGTGTTCATCATCTGGCCCTCTCTCTGGCAAGGTTCTGCCTTAGTTTACTAGTCCTCCACTACCTGACAGTGTTTCCATGATTAGCATAAGGTTTTCAGTGGTGTATTTCGTCATCCTCAGTGTGTCCTTAGTCTAGACACCCTGCTGCGCGCTTTGCCCTTTACATGACATTGCTGGCATTGGAAATAGCAGTGACCTGCACTCTGACTTTCCTTTCTGTACCTAGCTACAAATGGACAGATTTTAAACAGGTCACGGTTTATCACCGACCCATGTACCACCCTTGAAGCAGCATTGGGGTAGATAATAAATCACGAGTAGTCCTGCACAAGGAGATGGAGCCCTCGTGTCTGAGTGGTTACAAACACCAGCCGCTCCAGGCGCCCAAAAGGCGCTTTTAATTCCAGTAAAGAGTTAACAACCTCAGAAACCCAGATGGGCAGTTCTTTCCACCTGCAGCCACCCACACTGCATGTCTTTGTTGAGATGGAGGAGGACATTGTGGATTGGTGTGGGACATATGGGCTAATGTTGGACTTGTAGACTTGGGCTGCACTGGTTTGGGATTTTTCTCCATGTGCATTTACCCTTTATCTAAAGCTCTCTTTTATACATTTCAGTTTCTGTGAATTTATTTCTCTAATGTACTCAGGCTAACACAACTAATATAAGAAAAGGCAGGACACAAGTAAGCACCCGTTTCCATTTGGGAAAGACACTAAACAGTGAAAAGCTATTTTTCTCCATGCCATCTCTGGGTGGCACAAACAGTTAAGTGCTCAATTCGTAACTACTACGATCATCTGAGCCCATAGTGTGGTACCTCAGAAGACAGACCTGGTGGTCTGCTTTTGAACCCTCATAGAGCCTTGTAGCCCATATCTCACAAGGTTCAGTTTGGCTCTGCACACCAGGTTTCAATGACTTGGAATCTACCACTCAGTAACTCTTTGGATGCAAGGATACTCAGTCCTGAGTTATGACCGGCCCCATCCTGACGATTCTGTCATGAGGCAGTTCTGTCCGAAGTCAAATACCTCATGATACTAGCTTTTCTTTTCTTATTTTTTTCCACAGGTAGTTAAAAGACTTTATTAGGAAGGCTTTGAAGTCAAAAGTAACACTCTTGATAGAATATTCTTTCATCCTTTAAGTCGGCTCTGCAAATATATAATCAGTGATTTAGCTGTAAGATAAAAGATACGCTAATTTATTTAAGATAAAATATATTTTAGTTCTTAAAATTTGTTCCATAAAGTACATATTTCCCTATATATTCCCTACTTATACATAAGAGGTAAAACATAAAAACAAACACAAAATATAAACTCCCCAACAAAACAGTAACTGAGCATCTTTTTAAAAATTGTAAAAAACTAACAAGAAAAACTAATGTGTGTGTTTGTTAATATTAAAAAAAGCGAAAAATCTCTGGATTGGGGACTCCCACCCCCTAGCTTTACATATCTCACCTCATCAGTCTGTGGGGCTTGAATACATTGGATATAAACTTACAGCTACAATGGCATTAAAGGTGCGTGGTATAGCATGCGTGCATGCTACTTATGATAAACTTTCTAAAAACAGAAAGTGAAGCAGATGGTCATAATGCAGCTCATCATAAGTATAATACAGCACAACTCAGAGATTGTGTTTTCTGGGTCTTTGAACTGATATGAGCCAATTGAGATGTGGGATGATGAACTGAATGTGAAATTGACCTGTTTTTTAAAAGCTTGAATGATCATGGAGGTTAAATGGAATGGGGAAAAGTATGGTTTCAATCCTTGGAGTAGTGATTTGGAGACCTTTCAGGCACCTGTTTCATGACGCCAATTTACTTCCAAAACTGTGGATAGTGACACACATTCAATGAAGCAAGTGCTTGGCTGCCAACTTTGAGCCAGCTCTATTATTGCCTACTCATCCTATCCAGACATTTCCTTGCAAACTGGCATTATTTTTTTACACAAATAAGTTTCTAATGGCTTAATTTTTCAATTTCCAAAACCACAATATTTAATAACAATTTTTTAATCTCCACAAATGAAAACGTGGTTATAAAGTATAAACACCAGGGTTATTGGGTAAAAGGGACTGCAGGACACAGGTTACTAGGAATTCAGAAGCCTAGGGATTTGGGTGGAAACACTGATTGAGGCACACTAAGACACCGCTTGACCTGGAACAGCCCTCATGTGGACCTACGACGTGTGATATCTAGGCAATGCGCCCTCCTACTCAGTCACAATCACCGACTCCTCAGAACTGTTTTGGAGTCAGGGGAGACTGCATATAATGTACCCAGGAAGGATGAGTGTCTAGGCTGGAGTCTGAAGGCATCAATATATTAAAGATACTTGCTTCTGTTGGCATCACTTTTATCCCTATCATTCTTCTCATGCAGCCAAAACTCAGTCCCAGAGGGATGGCAACTACAGTAACCAGACTGCTCTGTCTGACTTCTACGTTAGGACACATAGACCATCTGAATAAACAATTTGATTCTGTGTCCCTTCCCTCCCATAGACAAAACTGCAGCCAGAACCAGACCTTAAACCTGCAGACTAAAGGTTTGTCAAAAGTCTAGAAAGAGCAGTCAATACACTGGAAACCTAGCCTGCAGAAGAGAAGACACAGAATCAAAAGCTACAACTGAAAAAAAAAAAGCTGCAGGTGGGTGTCATTCAGACAACCGATTCCAATGAAAACACTTGACCTTCGCACAGTGTAAAATTGCTTTTACCTCCGTACTATTGTAATTCAAACAGGTTCCCCTATCTCACCTCCAAATGTAACTCCAGCAGATTCAAGTATATTAAGGAAGAGGCAATTTTTCTGGTGTTTTCTCTGAACCTATTATGGAGCCTCAAACAGTTTTACTATTCTCAGCTCATGCCTTAGATTTCCAACTATTTGAATTTGAAGGAAATCTTAACATGCCGTGTTTCACAGGCTGCCTTCTGTGTTGCCTCACCCAGATTTATGTTTCTCATTTCTAGAGTGCCTCAACATGAGTTTTTTTTTTGGGGGGAGGTTAAGGAGCATTATCATTTTCCATCATCAGTTGTTGATGGGAAATTTTACATCCTGCAGGTTCCCGTATACAATAATTACATTAAACAATGGAGCTTTCTCTATCTTCCTGTTTTTCACAACAGGTTATGGTCACTCATATTATTAGCTTATCACGCCAAATGTCCAAGATGCACAGGTGGTGTTAATTGAAGGGCGGAATGATTCATGCATTGGTCACTTTAGCATTGCAAGTTCTTGAGCATCTTGATTTTGAAATTCAGTAAAGGGAGATGATGCCTTAGCCAGTTAAATGCTACTCCTTCCAAGCCTCATGTACACTCAGTCATATCTGATCACTAGCCACATTATCTACGTGAAACAGCTTTGGGTGCTCCACAGCTATATGCAGATGCCCACCAAACATGAGATTATTTTGCTTTCTCTGACTTGGCTCTTACTAGCAGTCAGCCTCATTCTATCTCTTTTGTAGATGGTTGTGGATTCTGGGGGGCCTATGGCATAATGGTGGGCTTATGAGGTTAAAAAAATCTTGTAGCGAAGTTTTCTTGATGTGCATTTAATATTTAATTACAACTCCCTTTTATACACGTGTGTCTGTGGATTTCAACATTTAAGTGCACAGATTTGCACCTTCCCATAGCGGAGTGAACCTCCCTTCCGTCATGTCTATAGGTATTTCTCCTTCCTATGGGCAGCTGGACAGTAATTTATCTGGGGAACGTCTGGTAAACCAGGAACATGGTACTTCACCAGCTTTCTGTGATGGAGGGCCGGCCATTGGTTACCTTTATAAAAGTCTCCTGACACGTCCTAGTGATGTCTGTTTCTGGGACGATAGTGGCTTCCTCTTCCTCGGTTGGTCTTGTTGGTAGGTGCTGTCCAGTTGGTCTGCTTCAGAGCAACCCCAATGTACAGGACAAGGAAAGGCTTGCCAGTCCTGGGCCACCCTCATTTCTTTCTGATGTTTGAACCCATCGTTGCAGCTCCTTTGGCCATGCATCCTGCTAACGGCCTGGCTCTTTGTCACTGATCCTCCCCTTTAATCTGACCAAAAGTGTTCGTATTCTGGTCCTTTTCCTGACAAGGTTCTGCCTAGTTTTACTAGTCCTCCACTACCTGACAGTGTAGCAATGATTAGCATAAGGTTTTCAGTGGTGTATTTCGTCATCCTCAGTGTGTCCTTATTGGGGGCTCTTACAACTCTTGTTACAATCCATACACCAATTGTATCTGACATAGTCATACGCATATTGCCATCAGTCTTTTCTAGACCTTTACTTTCTATTGAGCCCTTGGGATCAGCTCCCCTTTTTTCCTCCTCCCCCACTCGTGGTTCCTTGATAGATTATAGATTGTTTTTATTTTCATATCTCACATCGACCATTGTCTCTTTTATCCTCAGCTTTCTGTTGCTCCTCTCCCTGCGAGGGGTGTGTGGTTATATGTCATTCATTGCTATTGGTTCCCCTTCCTCCCATCCTCTACCCCCATTCCCCCTACCCTTTTGGTATCTCTATTCCCATTCCTGTTCCTGGGTTCCATGTGTTGTGAGTTTTATCTCTTGCTAATACCTATGCAGTCTAGTCCAGAGTGGGAAGCGGCACTGGGGTGATGATAGTGGGGTGTGAGGAGGCCTCAAGGGGTCAGAGGCAGATTGTGTGATTCATTGGTGTGATCCATGTCTCCTCAGGGGGGCCTCCACCCAGTGGGACACAGCATCTGGGAGGCTTGTGGCTTTCTCCTGAGACAGCATGGTGGCCAAGGGCCCGGGCATTGAGGGTGGGACTCTGGGCCTGGGGTGGCAGCACTTGCAGAAGCCACCCCCTCCCCCAGGCACCCACCTGGATACGGACGAGCACGTGAGACAGTTGGCTGTGAACTTTGAGGGTGGTCTCAGTGTCCCAGAGCAGGTGGGGTCTGGCCTGAGTCAGCTCCCACAGCTCCAACCTGGAAGCCCTGCCCCCAGGCGGGGATCAGCAGTTATCCCAGCATGCTCATTCCTCCCCCTCAGCTTCTGTCTGGTCAGCCCTTCAGCTTCCTGGCTGGGTTTAGAACTTGTCCTAAGCTCCCAGAGGGCCACCGTCCTGAGATCTTACTCAGCGCTTCAGGCCTTTCTGCAAACTCTCCTCCCAGGAGCCCATTATGACTAGCAGTTTACCCCTTGCTCTAACGATGCTCCAGGAGGCCTGCTTGGGAAGTGTTGGGCTGTTGCCTGGTTCAGTCCCACTAACTGCTCCTCAGGAGATAGAAGAAGTTCCCTGCTCCTGGAAAGATTTACTGGCTTGCAAACCCTCTGGAGGATCCCCATGAGTCAGCAGGTGGGGTCATTCTAAAGCCCAGCACTCCACAGGTAGCCACGTTGTGTGCCACCCAGGCATGCTGTGTGTTTGGAGGAGACTGCACACCCTTCAAAGGTAGAAGCTGCACCCCTCCATGGTTCTTGCATGCAGCAAATGCAGGGCCCCTGAGACTCCTGGCCAGCCTCTGGGCTA